>NC_136485.1:107665206-107750206 GCF_053919585.1 Euprymna scolopes
TTGATGCCTAAATCTAAGCACACTCTATGAACAATGCTTCTTTCCCACATGGTAGTCTTCAAGTCAAATGCACACAAGATTTTGATGTCTTGCTACTTAAAGCAATCAAATGTTGCCTAATTTCAATTTAATAAAAGCGAAATATAAAAATAACATCATCGAAATTGCCAAGTTATTCTTCAGTATAACCCGGCCAGTTTCACTCCAAATTACAACATAACATTAAAAAGTCCTTCTAAATGTCGACTAAATCTGCTTAATTTGACTCTGTAGATAATGGATATTTAAAATAGAAATGTGAAAATTATTTTTTTTGTTTTATGATGCAATGCTGAAAAAGAATATATCTGGTTTGTTGACGTGCCTTTTGCAGGTTTAGATTGGACACATATGACGTTCCATTTTATTGTAGAAGACATATATATATATATGGTGCCGGCAAAAAGAAAGTCTGCACTTGTAATTTTTTCAAAAACTGCAAATTTAAGCTAAATTTAATGTAACTGTTTAAACAGCCTATACCTAATTTGATTCGCCTTTTATTCCTCTATAATTTTACCTGTTCATATTTGACTTTTAATTGAAATATTCTAGTGTTCACGTCAATTAAAAAAAATACGTTCAAATTGAGAAGGTAAAAAGTAAGTCCGCAGCAACAAGTTTGCTTAAAACCAGCTAAAATTATCGCCCCTAAATCCGTTGAAAATATCCACCAACAGGTAGCAAAGCATCTCTAATCGTCATTGTTGTTGTTCCAGGTTATACAACGTAACATTTAGGCCATATGCCACGACTTTCTCTTAGTGATCATCGGGAACACATTAATTTCCACCTTTCTGGTTTATCCAATCAAGAAATCGGCTGCAGATTGAAATGTGATGAGAAAACGGTAGGAAAGATTGTGCTAAAGCACCAAAACACTGGCAGTGTTCGTGATGCCCCTAAATCTGGTCGTACTATAGTTACTTCTAACAGGGAAGACAATGCTATCAAGATCCGCAGCCTAAGAAACAGATTTGAAACGGCTCCCCAAATCCAACAACAGTGCAATCTTGCTCTCTTTCTGTCAAGAACAGATTAAAGAAATTTAATTTGCGAGGATATGTTGCAAGAGGCAAGCCAATGATTTCTGTAAAGTTTTGGTGTGGGGCATTATTAGTACCAATGGTCCAGGGCCTATAGTTCACTTGTAAGGTCAGATTAATTCGACCGAGTACATTAATATGTTGACTGAGCATTTTCTACCCTATTTTGGTCGGAATTTGGATAATAATCCCATCTTCATGCAAGATAATGCTCTCATTCACACAGCTGGCAATGTCAAAATGTTCGTGGAAGAGCAGGATATTCCGTGTTTGGATTGGCATGCACAATCTCCATACCTCAATTCTACTGAAAACATATGACATTACATCGAGCAACAGCTACACAATGATAAAATTTCAAATTTGGAAGAACTTTGGACAAAATTTAAGAAAAGTGGGATGCCCTTTCCCCGGAGTATTGCTGCAGTCTAATTCAAGGAATTCCCACAAGATTGCAGGCTATCAAATTGCAGAAGGGCTATGTTACTAAATATTAACTAGTTCATTGTCTTCTTGTTGTATTTGTGTTGCATTAATATCCTAAAGTAGCATTTAAATAACAATTTTCCATTGTTCAGACTTTCTTTTTGCCTCCTCAATTTGGAGTTATTTTTTTTAAATTGAGGTGAACACTAGAATATTTCAATTGAAAGTCAAAGATGAACAGGTAAAATTATAGAGGAATAAGAGGCCAATCAAATGAGATATTGTTTGTTTAAACATAGGGAGATAATAATTGAAGTTACATTAGAAATTTATTGCATTATCATGTCAATAAGGATGAGGGTGCTTACAATAAGTGAAAGAGTAATAAGAGGGAAACCTCGTTGGGCCACGGCATTTCCAACATAAATTTTTTTCATCAAAAGAGAAGAAAAACAGAATTATACATATAGGGGCAACGAAGATAACATAGCTTTTATATACATTTAAGGTTAGAAATAGAAAAGTTCAGAGGGAAACGTAATAAGAAGGGAGGAGTGAAACCATTAGAAAAAAATTCAAAGTAGAAAGAAGCGGGGTATTGAATAGGACGGGGATTGGGTAATGAGAGTACTTAATAAGATGAAAGCTGCAGATTAAAACTAAAGAAAATAAGGAATAGAGATTGGGAAAGTGTTACGTGTTGAGACATTATGTTGAACAAAGATGGCGGTGAAGAAGCAGTGCAGTACGATCCTGAGTGTAATTGCCAGTCACAAAAATGGCGGTGAAGAAGCAGTGTAGTTCAGATCAGATCCTGAGTGTAATTGCCAGTAACAAAGATGGCGGTGAACTGATTGAATCCAAAATTCGACAATTTTTATAGTAACTTTACAAGCTTTTTATTGGTTGCTCACAATGACTCGTGGTTATAAAAACGATCATCAAAATCATTGGTCTCATACCCCCCATCACTCGTGGTGGGGGATGTGTCCCGTAGCGGCTTTGGTAACAGGGAGACAGGGTACTAGTACTCGTCAAGGATCTGTTCTTGACACTCAGCCCTACAGGTGAGGGGCCGGGAACCGGCCCAGCACTTGTCAGACTGAGGTACACTGCTTGAGTACTACCTAGGAGGTCTAACCTCCAAGGCCTTGTCACTGGGCTTTCCGGTGGGGCAATTTTATTGCTTGTCGCCTGAAGCGCCCCTACCGGGGAATGCCGACAAGGGTGCCCATGCAATTTTTATTCAGGCAAGAGTGCCCCTCCTTTAAGGGAGCTTGCCTATTCTGCACTTTCCGCCCTTGAGTCGCATTTTGCTGTGGTACACAGCGAATAAATAACTATTCCCCCCCCCCCCCATCAGGAGTCAAAAACAATTAACAGAAAAAAACATAGGAAATGAAGATGGGTGGTGTACCGGAAAAAAAGTCTATCAATATAAACTTTTCTATCGGATTTAAAAAAAAATCAAGTTAACTTTATATATATATATATATATATATATATATATATATATATATATATATATATATATATATATATATATATATATGGTGAACCAAAAGTAGGTGGACCGCATTTTGAATTGTTATTTGAAAGTTATATTAATGCAATTCTTAATTATAACTATGTTGCAACGACTTTATTTGTGTTATATAATTACATTTATTTTAATTTAATCCGTTTTTTTGGGGGGTTGGGGGGTCAGATTATTAAGAGAACCCATAATGTCAAATAATTTAAGTACAGAAAAAAATATGGTTGTTAAAAGAATATTTGAAATCTCCAAATACTGAAACCGTAAAGAGAAAGTGGGTTGAAACATTTGGTACTCCAACTCGAAAAAAGACAAACAATTCACCGTATGCATGAGAGATGCGATGTAACTGGCTTACTCATTAATACTCCTAAAACTGGTCGACCAGAAACAACGCACAGAGAATAATAAGCAACATGTTGCTGATGCAATTGTTTAAAGTCCAAAATAATGCACCAGAAGAGCCTTTATGGAATCGAGCATACCACAAACCTCTCTTAGGTGAATCATAACCATTGCAATTTTTGGTTTACTGGAAGAGGATCCAGACAAGCGATTGCAATTTAGTGAAATTATGCTGAACAAAATGAAAGAAACCCCAGGAATTTAGATAACATTGTGTGGATTGATAAAGTTTCTTTTAAATTATCCGGCCATAATTGTGTCTACTGGTATAATGAGAATACGCATCTTATATGCATATTAGAACAACTGGTGTTAACATTTGGGGTGGTATTTCAAGTTCTGGTGTTTTTGGACCATATTTTCGGATGGAACAATCATAGAAGATAAGTGTCTTGAAATTCTAATGAATCAAGTTGTTCCCCAGTTACAGCAACAACCTGATTTACGTGACTTGTATTTTCAACAAGATGGGGCCCCTCCACATCATTCTAAAGGAGTTCATGCGTATCTTAATAAAATATTTCTATTGAAATATTTGTCAAAGAGGCCCAATAAATTGGTCGGCATGTTCACCAGACTTGACTCAAATGAATTTTAGTTTGTGGGGAGTACTTAAGGACAAAGTTGATAGTGAAAAACCAAGAAGTGTCGATGACTTAAGAAATTACATGAGAGATGCATTTCAAGAAATTAATGGCCAGAATGACTTGTGTGAAAATGTTTATCGAAGCATAAGAGTCAGACTTCAAAGCTGTGTAAATCAAGAAGAAAAACAGTTTGAGCACTTGTGTTGATAAATAACATTTAATTTTCATTAATATAATTATCTTATTACTAGGTTGGTGCAAAAATAATGTCGTTTTTGACATGAATTTGAACGTCAAAAAACGATATTATTTTTGTACCAATCGAATATATATAGTTGTACGTATACATGATCTCACCCTGTATATATATATAATTATAAAACTTTGTGGACCTTGCTTGCATATCTTGTCTTTGATTATCTGGCGATTCCATCTTTTAAAAAGGAATGACAGGAAAATTTATATATATATATATATATATATATATATATATATATATATATTATATATTCAGACATTTTATTTTAATAAGGTGCAGCAAACTAACTATCATAGTATTCATTTGATGTACAGTCGTAAATTAATTGGGACTAATATCGTATAAGTCCGAAGATTTTATTGTTTGCATTGGTTTCCCCGATATTTTTCTGATCAGAATTCTTTCCCGAAAGACATTAAGTACTTATGGGAGGGACCATGTGAAGGTTGCCAACATATTAAGTGAAAGTGATTTTTGTTGAACGAGCTGGATTCGAACTTGGGACATCCAGGTCGTCAGTACATGTCGTTAATAACTAGACCATCGTCACTTCCCATTGAAATTAATAGGGATCTACAATACTACATTTATTCTAGAAGTTTTTATTGGAAACTACTAGGCAGACCTGGCCGAAATTTTGTATGAACATGTATTACAATAATATACAGCGAAATAACTATCATGATTCCCGTTAGGTGCATAGCGATCAACAGATATTAGTATTTAATGCAAAAATGAAACGTGATGACACAGTATATGATACATAGTAGTGATCCTCATTCAATCTCAACCAACTTCGGGTCCGCATATATATATATATATATATATATATATATATATATATATATATATTGGTTGATAATTTACTTGAAACATTAAAAGTTCTTCCTCAAAAATAAATTTTTTTTTTAATATAAATTTCGTAAATTTTGCAAAAATCCAAGCTCAGTAAATGGCTTTTTATTGGAGTCTAGAGCATAGATAGTATAATGTAATCATTTTTCGATACTTTTATTTTCAATTTATTTAAATTCATTTATCCGCTATTTTTTTTGGTTTTTTTTACCATACTTCGAGTCCAATTTTTAGTTATATTAATTATTAGATTTATAATTTATAATCCAGCCTGAGTACTCTTGTATACCCAAGATATATATATATATATTTAGTTTTGACCTCACTACTATATATTAGGTTTTATATAATAATAGAATTGTCTCTATAATAATAAATACATAATCTGCATGAATTAAAATATCATATTTAAGCATATCTGACGACCGAGCAACCTCTGGCGGCCTGCTAGTATATATATATATATATATATATATATATATATATATATATATATATATATATATATATATATAATGATTGATAAAAGTTGCATCGATAGGAGCAGGTGTGATACTATTTCTTCACTCTTATCTTGAGTAAGATATGTTCAGTAAAGTAAAAAACTGAAAATATAGACAAAGAAACAGATCTGTTGCAAATAAATAATACTGTGCTCAAAGCTTAAAAGGCACAGGTGTCTTAAACATTAAGTATTTTGATAATTTACCTGGAAATAAAAAAGTATATAAAAAGTTCTTGGGGATCTTTCTAAAGACGCCCAGTTTAAATATCCTTCCATTCACGAGTATTTGTAAATTCAATAGAGAAAGAATATAAAATATGCGGATATACATAGGAATCATCTAACGCCGGGGTGGGCATAAAAAGTTCGAATTGTAAACCGAATGGCTAGAAAAAGCAGATAACCTTAGATGGTCCCTCTTTTAAAGTAAAATTTGAATCCTGCACGAGTCTCATTTTATACTCTGTAGTTTTCTTTGTGTATTCACAGGCTCATAGAAAAAAAAAACCCTATTTAATGATATTACCTATGCAAACGTAAGCATCAACAAAAATCTGTGTACAGTTACAGAAATTAAATCACAATGTTAAATATTTAAAATTAGAAGAATACCAATACTAGGACAGGTAAAATGAATTCCCCACTCATGCATCATTTTTATGTCCCCCTGCTCAATATTAAATTAAAGATACTAAGCCTTATATCTAGAATTCTGATTCAAATTTCTATGCAGTACCATTACGTGATTTTACTTATCAAAAAATATATAAAATCAAAGACTTGCTATTAAAGGGTCTCAAGAAGAAAGCGAAAATTAATGAAACTTGCTTAATTAATTAACTAGGGATCAAGTTTAATGTAAATCTTAAATATTTACATTTTCAAATTAGAGTGTGTGTCAATTATATGTCTCCTACGATTTCTTTCAAATACCCCAGAGAAATTATAGGCATGGGATGCCCAAATGACCATCATTTTTTTTTCTCTCTCTGGAATAATAAACGAATATAATAATATTAAATCAGCAATTGATATCAAATATCTACTGTTAATTTTTTTTAAATTGGCGGCGTCTAAATTTTTACAAAAAGCTTCCAAACCTTTTATACTCCTTAAATTAAATATAACCATATTGCAGCCCCTCATCCCTGTATATATCTCTGAAAATTCATAATGACCAATTAATTAGTTTAGATTGGTTGGTTGTTTTTTTTACGGCATATCAACCCTTTTCAGGTTATTAAATGCTGAATCCAAAGATTTTGAAGAAAAATTTTTAATAGAATATATTTGTTGTTTTCAAATCAGTTTCTATTTAACCCATAGTTGGGACCCTAACAGGTACTACCACTCCGGGTTAGAGTGGACCTGGGAGCAATGGTAATTAAAGGGTGGCCCCACACTCCCCAAAGCCCGCAAGCTAGGGCCTCACCACTGGATATAGTTTAAGGTCATATCCAGGACCTAATTAGTTTAGAACTGAATCATATACATACAAATATATAAACACACACACACACACACACACACACACACACACACACACACACACACACATATATATATATATTACTAGCAATAATTAGTTAGGCTCAAGACTCTGGAGTCCTGGTTTCGAATCTTGCTGGATTCAACCATGCTAATGAGTCATATGATGACAAACCACATGTCCTTGGATAATAATATTTAAAAAGTATATCACTATCATTCCCCATCTGAGTGCATTACAATGGTAAGGGGAAATTATCCCCAATTAGCATTTAGGTAGTCTTTCCTACTCCAAAGTATTGCAGGCAAAATAAACAAATATAAATGGCATCTAGAAAAAAAAGAAAGAAAAAGGAAAAAACGCGATACACTTATTACTAGTAGGGATTGGTTGAGTTGTAGAACTTCAGGCTTCAGGCTCCAGGCTTCAGACTCTGGGGTTCTGATCACGAATCACATTAGATATAGTCATGCTTATAACTCATATTTTGACGAACATGTTTATATATATATATATATATATATATATATATATATATATATATATTTAAAAGAGTGTAGCCATCAACAATTGTGGGTTTTTCAGCCTTTTATCATATTTTTATTTTAAAATATATTTATAACGCGTTTCAAGCTTTGTTTCGCTCTCTTCAGATATTTTCATAAAAAACTTTTTTTTTAAAATAAGTGTTTGAAATGTTATTTTTACATCTGCTAATACTAAATGTGTTTTTCAGAGTGATGTGGTCTCAGACATTCTGTCGCCAACAGTAAATGTTGGTAGTGTCCAGTCAGAGTTAAGTTCAAAGAGGAGGCTTTTGGTCCATTTGGTGAAGGTTTTTATGTTTTTTTATGACTTTCTTTTTTGATGTATAGCACACATTCACACACAATCACACATCCACTTACATACATGTACATATACATATACACACGCATACGCACGCAGGTATATACACATATACACACGCATATACACAGAAATATATGTAGGAGCATACATATATACATACCCACCTATACACTCACACACGTACTCACACACATCCACCAACTAACATATCACCCATATATTGGTTAATTTTTTTTTCTTTCCCAATCAAAACACACATGCATACATGTACTTAATCATTCAAACATAAGTACATGCACACACACACACAAATAAGATGTAGAATAGGTAGGAGGTAATATATACACACACACACACACACATCACACATACATATACATGCACACAAACACACACATATATATATACATACATTTAGTATCAGCAAATGTAAAAAATAACATTTTAAACTCTCATTTAAAAAAAAAAACTTTTTACAAAAATATCTGAAGAGAGCGAAACAAAGCTTGAAACGCGTTATAAAAATATTTTAAAATAAAAATATGATAAAAGGCTGAAAAACCCACAATTGTTGATGACTACACTATTTTAAATATACATTTTCTTCTCTCGTTGGAACTATATAACCATCACTTTAAATATATATATATATATATATATATATATATATATATATATATATATATATATATATATTCTAGTTCATTTTACTTGAATTTTCTTTCATCTGCTGGCTTCATCTTAACAGTTATATTCTGTTTTTCTATCTAAGATATTTATCGTATTAGTGTCACCTCATTAAATCTATCTCTATATATAAATGTCAATGTTTATGGATGTGTGTTCCCTGTAAAAAAAAAAAAAACGATTAGAGAACCCACATAAAATTTAAAAGTGCATTCAAATGTAAAAATTTTATAGGGAAGACAATGGAAATATCTCCGAATTTCTATAGTCCACCTAACGAATCATTGAAAGGTCTAAGCCTTCTGTAAAACTTCAGATATGTCTTATTTTGATTATATTTATATCATACATATAAAATATGCTTGGGAAGACAATGGAAGTTCTCCTTTCTATGTGCTGAATCTCTTCGTGCTCCCACCACTAAGTTCGTCATAAGGAGTAGAATCTACTTAAAACCTCAAATATGTATGTCTGATTTTAATTAAATTAAAACCATATGTATAAAATACTAATTCAAATAGGTTTTCAAATTTCAGCTTCTTCAGAGTATATTGCGGCCCCGAATAGGAAGAGGACATAAAAATTAAAAAAAAAACAAAAAACAAACTAAGATAGTATGGCGTTATAAACATATTGATGAAGCGCATCATACTTTTCTTCATTTAATCTCGAACAACGTCTGTTTTCTTGTGAGTTTTTATATTTTATTCGTTTTTTTTTTCCAGTTTTCATTGCTGTTTTAATACCATTAGATTGGTTTAAAGTTCAGGAGCAAGGAAAAAAAAATGATGGCCATTTGGGCATCCCATAGTTATAGATAGTTGCCTTTCATAAATAAATAACTATGAAAATTTCGTTCACTTTAGAATTCTAATAATAATACATATGTGCAATATAAACCATTATGAGTTTCATATGTTGCTATAGTAATTTATGGGCAGCGATCAGATATCTAGAAATTTACTTATCAAATAACCCTACTGTCCCAGTGGTTCCAGATACGAGACAGTTTACAGTAATTTACATAGAAATATTAAATGGAAAAAAAAGTTTGAGTTGGTCCTTGTAAACTTGCCAAGAAAGAAATATATCTTGGCTCGTTTCTCTAAGGACATAATGATAGTAAATTTGAAATGATGACCAATGGTCAGAAAGTAAGAGACAATGATATACATGACCATTAACACACATAGGCAAAATACCCGAAGGGATTGAGTGCCAACACTTTTTACAACACTATCTCCTCTCATTTAGGTAGTGTTTAACATACATTATGAAATGTTAAACATGCCAGAGGGCTAAGATCTGGTATTGCCAAATCTTTGAAAAATTAATTTATCAAGAAAGGCTGCTATTAAATATGACTAGCTGTACCCTGTGAAAATCTCAGAATGAATTTTAAATCAATCTGCATAATTTCCTGTTAATAATAATAGGATAAATTTCGTTTTGAAATAATAAATATTTGTCAGCAACAATACCCGTATTATTTTAATTCTTCGAACGGCTGTTCTCATCTTGAGTGATATTTTCGAAATTTCGTGTAGATTCCCAAGTTTTATTGTTTTTATTTTGTTTTGTTTTTTTACAAAGGGTTACCACATATCAAGGCCCAGATTCTACCCGAGGATAAGGGTTAATGTGTGTACAGTATTAATTGGGACAATAGCATAGTAATTGCTAATAGTGGAAATTTGGTATGATTAAATTATTTAAGAGGACAGTTCAATAAAAACTTGTTTACATTGGACTTGAAGATTACAATATTGTAGTGAGCTGGAAAACAGAGCAGCAGAACAGAATTCCACAGGCAAGCAGTTCTAGGAAAGAGGCTTTGTTCATGGAATCCATGTTTAGGTTTAGGCACCGATAGAGAGTAGGGAAATTTTTGCTTGTGGTTAGATGAGCGTGTTTTGTGAAAGATTGGCTAGGGAAGACCATAGATTAGAGCTCAGTCGAGCACTTATGAAAATAACGATAAAGCAGAGACAAGCTTTCTTCTGTGGGAAAGTGGTTTCTGAGAAGAGAAAAGGGCATCACCTGCTAGATTACGAAGTCGGTTTTGAAGTCTGTCAAATCAGGATAGGGTACTCCGAGCAGCCCATGCACAGATGTGGCAACAATACTCCATCCTAGGACGTACTTGGCTCGTATACAGGTAGAGAATTGTATCGACAGTGGGATATCTACTGGAGCATTAGAATGATCCAGCTATTTTTCCAGCGACCTTAGCAATGAATTTGATGTATACGCTCCATTTTAGATCAGGAGCAAAAATCAAACCAAGAAGCTTGTCTAAATCTAAACATGGAGTATCCTCAAGAGCCGTTCATTTTAACTGGGGTCAGATGGGAGTCAAGATGAGAACATAATTGATGGAAAGAGAGAAGCTTAGTTTTAAATGCATGAAAATTAACCAGCCACCTTTTTCCCATTTAACCACATACTCAAGATCAGAGGAGAGAAAATCAGAGGGATCTTGGTCATTTCCAGGCTTTGAAGTGTTCCCATAGACGGTAGTGTCGTCTGCATAAATGTCTACAAACACCTGAAGTAGGTCCGAGATTACATCGATCAAAACATTATGAAACATTCAAGATGAGAACAGTAGTTTGGAGAATTCAAATAATACACATTCATAATCCTTCTTAGATTGTTTTCTAATTCCTAGCGCTCAAAGTTTTGGAATATGAATCAGTATATAATAAATATCTTTCCGCAGATAGAAAGGATTTTCTTTTTTCTTTGAGATTGTTTAAAGCCTTGCCATTCCATCATTATTTTCATAACTAATTATCTTTTCCTTTTTTATTCCTTTCTTAATGAATCTAGACATAGATATTAGTATGAGCACCATTCTTACTGCTGATAATTCCTGTGGATTGTTCATTTCATTGTACTAATCTGAAACATATCACTGAAGTCTTGGAGAGATTTTATTGACGTTGACAAAGCTATGGATAAACATATAATCCATAATCCTACTTGGATTCTTTTTTTAATTATTTACTCTATCTATTCTTCATTACATCTGAAAGTTTTGGAATCGGTCTATGATAAACATCTTTATGTAGATAAAAGGATTTTCTTTTTTTTTATTATTATTTAGGCTGTAAAAAGACTTAATATTTCATCAATATTTTCATAATTTAATATTTTTCCCAGAATTTAGATGTAAAGGAAGTGTATTTGAATGGACAATCAATTGAGGTTGGCAAAAGTTTTGTTGCCTTAGTGATACCATAGAGGCAGAGAGTGTTGTATATGCAAGATTAACTTCATTATTATCCAGCTGAATGCTACCACTACGGACAAACGGAAGAGTCTACAAAAGGACAGTGTGATGATGTATGGAAGTGAAACCTGGCCATTGAGAATTGAAGACATGTGTTGCATGGAATGAAATGATATGATAATGATACGAGAGATGTGTAATCTAAATCCAAAATACAGACTTAGTTCTGGTAAGTACAGAGGATGACTAAATCTGGACAATACAGGTAGATTTGTGAAACACAGGAGACTTCGATAATATGGCCACATTGAAAGAACAGATGATATTTTTGGGTTATTGAAATAATAGTTTCAATTAATATTAACAGTAGAAAACCAAGGAAAACATAGGAAGTGATAAAAATGCACTTGAAGGAAAAAGGGGGTAAATACAGCCTGGCTAGATGCAAATTAGTTTAGAAGTTCATTTCTTAAAGCAAACATTAAACCAAATGTGATGATGATGATGATGATGATGAATTTTATCTTGCTTACATAGTGATGCTGGTCGGAGATAATACTACTAGCATCACTATTACTGCTTAGAAATCCTGTAGATTGGCCATTCTATTGCCCTCATCTGAGACATTTGCTTTTTAATGGAAATCGCTCCAGACAAGACATGAAGTCATTTGATGTAAGGGGCTGAGTGAACCATTTCAATATCAAAAACTAGCAAACAATAAAGGTTAAATGGATATATTCCAACACAGAAAAGTGTAATTCTTCTCCCTTTGTCAGAAACATCACTCATGAAATGTAAGAACTAAAGGATAAAATATAGGGAGTGAGACGTATGAAGAAGCTGAAAGTAAACCCACTTTCTATTCTCTATATGTCACTTGAACCACATATATTGTTACAGTGTTATATTGAAGTCTTGGAAAAAAATTCATCATATGTGTATTAGGAGAATCTTTAATAGCAAGCGCACCTGCTATACGTCAATGGAGACAATATCTCTAGCAATGAAAAGTTCCTCATTTAAAATCAGATGAGATAGATTGAACTTTTACTCAGCACGAATGACAATCGTCTACTTAAGCGTCTTCCCTACAAGTAATTAACACTCAGTAGACGCCCTATACATAAACTATATAGAAAGTTGAAGGGTGTCATAAAGAATATATTAAAACTTCTTCGCATCAGAAAATCGATTGAAATGAAGGAACACATTTTTATATCGTTGATCCTTTGAATACGAAAAGGTCTATTGTTTATGAGGAGTTGTCTAGTCTTATTGTAATTTTGTGTATATTGTTTGTGTAAGCTTGAACTTTGGTCTGATAAATTATATGTTAATATATAGAAGTTTCATATGTAAGTGTTTAGTTGTGTAATATACACACAGATTATATATATAATTTGAGTGTATATATATATATATATATATATATAAACCCTGTGGACCTTGTTCCCTAGCTTGCGTGTTGTCTTCAACGATCAGCCAATTTCATCTTTTAAAAAAGGGATGACAGATGAATTCATACATACACACACATATACATATATATATATATATATATATATATATATATACATATATATATATATATATATATATATAATTATATATATAATATATATATATGATAATTATAAATACCTAATATATAAATATAATTATAAATACATACAAACACTAGTGTTTCATCCTTTCGGGAATCATCAGTATATATATATATATATATATATATATACACGTACTGATGATTCCCGAAAGGATGAAACACTAGTGTCTGTAGGTATTTATAATTATTATAGTAAATACTAATAATAGTAATAATGATAAAATATATATATATATATATATATATATATATATATATATATATCCGTGTGGCTCAGAGGCTAAGGAATGAGGGTAGAGCGTTGTGTGTTTTGGTTCTGATTCTAGCCAATGGCACCCAAGTCATATAGAAAGTTACTAACGCCCGAATATATATATATATATATATATATATATTAGTTTTTATCTCACTACTATATATTAGGTTCAGTATAATTATTACTAGAGAATTTTCTTTGTAATAATAAATATATAATATGCATGAATTAAAAAATCATATTTAAGCTTACCTTACGATATATATATATATATATATATATATATATATATATAAACATTAGGAGAATGCATGCCCACAGACACGTAAAAATAAATATAATGCTGCTAAACCTCATGCAACACCAATCCGCAGTGTTGTTTCCCAGCTGACTGCAACATTGTCGTTTTCAAGTCTAACGTTCACAGGAAACATTAGTTGGGATAATTACATTGAGTCCATTGCCAGGACCGCTGCAAAGAAGGTAGGCTCTCTCTACCATGCTAGGAAGCTACTAACTCCCGAAAGTATACTTTACCTCTATAAGGCCACCATTCGCCCATGTATGGAGTATTGTTGTCATATTTGGGCCGGTGCATCTACTACTAGTCTTTCGCTCCTAGACAAGAGAGTCGCCAACCTGATAGGTCCTGAACTGTCATCTAAGCTTCAGCCTTTGTCCCATCGACGAAACGTTGCATCCCTCTGCCTGTTCTACAAATATTTTAATGGTGAATGCTCCAACAAACTGCAAGCACTTGTACCCCTCGACGTAAATACCCCCAACAACCCAAAAAGCAGCTAAATCCCACCCCCACACACTAGATGTAAGATGTAAGAGAGCTTTCTACTCAAGTAGTTTCTTCCCCATAACTGCTAAACTCTAGAATTCCCTTCCGGGTCCCTGCTTCGCCAACTGTACTGACATGCAGAAGTTCAAGTGTAATGTGAACAGACATCTTGCTGCCCAACTCCCTACATAGTACCCCTGTAGCTTAGGTCCCTGATAGTAGCCACTACATCAAAGTGGCAATGTGCCTTGTTTGGGGCGAAAATGTAATAAAAGAAAATAATGTGAACAAATTCTTGTTCATCCTCTTGAAAAATTAAATTCGACCAAACTTCCACAATCATCACGGTGTTATCTCACCACCCACATAAAATTCATTAACTCTTATCCTCGAGTGGCCTTTGGGCCTCGATAAGTGGTGAGTCTTTAATAATAAAAAATATACATGCAGAATCCGTATCTCAATTTGGATCAAAATCATTACATTATTTTGATTCTAGTAATCCTTGGGAAGGAGTGGTGCTCTCAACTACATCTTATTGGAGAAGCTAATGAAAAGAAAGCTATCCGGTCACCCTCCCTGACTGATTGACCAATTGACTTTTTTATGGCTAACAGTTGTGTCCCAAATTTATACTGATCAGTTAATTTCTTATAACAAACCAAATTAAACTTTAGAGAAAGACCTCCAGTCTGTAGTGGAATGGGGACGTAAATGAATGGGGACATAAATGGATGGTAACATTAAATGCTGCCAAGACTAAACTTCTTCCCTTTAATAATTATAAGACACCCTCTTAACCATTGATTGCCATGGCTAATGATACACTACCTGGAAATACTTTGTTCAAACTTCTCAGCATAACATTCATAGGTAACATGAATTGGAACAAATATATTGCAGTATTTGCCAAGGCTGCTGCAAAGAAGGTGGACTATCATTCTAGAAGACTGCTCACATCTGAGAGTATCCTGCGCCTCTACAAAGACATTATTCGTCACTGTATGGAGTATTATTGCCACATCTGGGCTGGTGCATCTACCACTAGTCTCTTACTCTTAGAAAGAGTTCAAAAAAGAGTTGCCAACCTAACAGGTTCCGCACTAACAACCAAACTCCAACCTCTGTCCCACTGCTGAAATGTTGTAGCTCTGTACCTGTTTTAATGGAATATGCACCAACGGAACGTAAAGCGCATGTACCCCCTCGTCGTAAATACTCCCAACTAATCTTACAATTAGCAATATCCTACTCCTACACTGTAGAGATTTATAGATATCAGAAAACCTTCTACTTCAAATAATTTCTTCCCTTGAAGTGCTAGACGTTGGAATTCTCTCCCATTACACTGTTCCCTGTTTGTACTGGCATGCAGAAGTTCAAGTGTAATGTGAACAGACATCTTGCTGCTCAACTTCCTACATAGTATTCTTGTAAATTTGGTCCCAAAAAATAGCCCTTAAGTCAAAGTGGCACTCTGCCTTGTTTGGGGTGAAATAAAAAAACAGTGCCAAGAGAGCAGTTATTGACAATTTTGCAAATGTATCAAAGCATGATCATCATTGGACGTCGATAAAAGAAAGACTGTTGGACATTTATGATTGAAACTTGGTAGACAAGTCTTTCATAGACTTACACTTATTTGTACCAAATATAGTTGAATTGCAGACCAGATTATAAATTTTATTAACGCTAGTACTTGGAGGGGTAGGGAGATATAGGTTCGAATGTCACACTAGACAATTTTATGTTTTATTTGAAAATTTTATAAAACCAAATAATGTCAGATAATATTTTATTAAATAAATAAACTCATTTTATTTTTCTGAGACTTCAGATGTAAAATACCTTTGTCAAGACGTTTTTGTTTTTCTTTTTCCCCTTCTTTTTCTATTTTCATTTCGTCAATAGTATTAACCAAGAGAGGTCGGGCTCTCATGAAGAGGGGGGGGAACTATATGATTGTTGTAAAGTCTGAAATCGATGTACTTGCATAGTTGGCACGATAAAAGGAGTATTGCTAGCACAGATAAAGCTTGATCGCATATTTAAAAACATTAATCCGTAATGGTTAATTTTAAAATTTTAGAAAACCAAATAATGTTGCATGATTTTTTATTAAATGGATAAAATCATTTGCCTTTTTTATTCTGATACTTGTGTGTAAGATAACTTTTTCAACGAAGACTTTTTGGCTTTTTTTCTTCATTTATTTGTGCTATAATATCCCAATAATATCCCAGCCGTTAAATCTTTATATTAAATCTTAATAATTTTATTTAAAAAATTTGAATTGCAAATTGTTAATAGACATTCTTAACTTCTAACCTTGGCTATAAAACTAAAGAAAAGTTAGAAAATCCAACATAGACAGTTAGTTCAGCTAATGCATGCACCGCAGAAGTTTAGTCTATTATCTGTATAATAAGCTATGTCCGTCCGTTTCAAATTTGAAATAACATTTTTATATGTGACTATTATTTGCATAATAAGCTATGTCCGTCCGTTTCAAGTTTGAAATAGCATTTTATATGCGAGTATTATTTGTATAATAACTATGTTCGTCCGTTTCAAATTTGAAATAACATTTTTATATGTGACTAATATATGTATAATAAGCTATGTCCGTCCGTTTCAAGTTTGAAATAGCATTTTATATGCGACTATTATTTGTATAATAACTATGTCCGTCCGTTTCAAATTTGAAATAACATTTTTATATGTGACTATTATTTGTATAATAACTATGTCCGTCCGTTTCAACTTTGAAATAACATTTTATATGCGACTATTATTTGTATAATAAGCTATGTCCGTCCGTTTCAAGTTTGAAATAGCATTTTATATGCGACTATTATTTGTATAATAAGCTATGTCCGTCCGTTTCAAGTTTGAAATAGCATTTTATATGCGACTATTATTTGTATAATAACTATGTCCGTCCGTTTCAACTTTGAAATAACATTTTATATGCGACTATTATTTGTATAATAAGCTATGTCCGTCCGTTTCAAGTTTGAAATAGCATTTTATATGCGACTATTATTTGTATAATAAGCTATGTCCGTCCGTTTCAAGTTTGAAATAGCATTTTATATGCGACTATTATTTGTATAATAAGCTATGTCCGTCCGTTTCAAGTTTGAAATAGCATTTTATATGCGACTATTATTTGTATAATAAGCTATGTCCGTCCGTTTCAAGTTTGAAATAGCATTTTATATGCGACTATTATTTGTATAATAAGCTATGTCCGTCCGTTTCAAGTTTGAAATAGCATTTTATATGCGACTATTATTTGTATAATAACTATGTCCGTCCGTTTCAAATTTGAAATAACATTTTTATATGTGACTATTATATGTATAATAAGCTATGTCCGTCCGTTTCAACTTTGAAATAACATTTTATATGCGACTATTATTTGCATAATAAGCTATGTCCGTCCGTTTCAAATTTGAAATAACATTTTTATATGTGACTATTATCTGTATAATAAGCTATGCCCGTCCGTTTCAAGTTTGAAATAGCATTTTATATGCGACTATTATCTGTATAATAACTTTGTCCGTCCGTTTCAAATTTGAAATAACATTTTTATATGTGACTATTATCTGTATAATAAGCTATGTCCGTCCGTTTCAAGTTTGAAATAGCATTTTATATGCGACTAATATATGTATAATAAGCTATGTCCGTCCGTTTCTAATTTGAAATAACATTTTTATATGTGACTATTATTTGCATAATAAGCTATGTCCGTCCGTTTCAAGTTTGAAATAGCATTTTATATGCGAGTATTATTTGTATAATAACTATGTTCGTCCGTTTCAAATTTGAAATAACATTTTTATATGTGACTAATATATGTATAATAAGCTATGTCCGTCCGTTTCAAGTTTGAAATAGCATTTTATATGCGACTATTATTTGTATAATAACTATGTCCGTCCGTTTCAAATTTGAAATAACATTTTTATATGTGACTATTATTTGTATAATAACTATGTCCGTCCGTTTCAACTTTGAAATAACATTTTATATGCGACTATTATTTGTATAATAAGCTATGTCCGTCCGTTTCAAGTTTGAAATAGCATTTTATATGCGACTATTATTTGTATAATAAGCTATGTCCGTCCGTTTCAAGTTTGAAATAGCATTTTATATGCGACTATTATTTGTATAATAACTATGTCCGTCCGTTTCAACTTTGAAATAACATTTTATATGCGACTATTATTTGTATAATAAGCTATGTCCGTCCGTTTCAAGTTTGAAATAGCATTTTATATGCGACTATTATTTGTATAATAAGCTATGTCCGTCCGTTTCAAGTTTGAAATAGCATTTTATATGCGACTATTATTTGTATAATAAGCTATGTCCGTCCGTTTCAAATTTGAAATAACATTTTTATATGTGACTATTATTTGTGTAATAACTATGTCCGTCCGTTTCAAGTTTGAAATAGCATTTTATATGCGACTATTATTTGTATAATAAGCTATGTCCGTCCGTTTCAAGTTTGAAATAGCATTTTATATGCGACTATTATTTGTATAATAACTATGTCCGTCCGTTTCAAATTTGAAATAACATTTTTATATGTGACTATTATATGTATAATAAGCTATGTCCGTCCGTTTCAACTTTGAAATAACATTTTATATGCGACTATTATTTGCATAATAATTATGTTCGTCCGTTTCAAATTTGAAATAACATTTTTATATGTGACTATTATATGTATAATAAGCTATGTCCGTCCGTTTCAACTTTGAAATAACATTTTATATGCGACTATTATTTGCATAATAAGCTATGTCCGTCCGTTTCAAATTTGAAATAACATTTTTATATGCGACTAATTATCTGTATAATAAGCTATGTCCGTCCGTTTCAACTTTGAAATAACATTTTATATGCGACTATTATTTGCATAATAAGCCATGTCCGTCCGTTTCAAGTTTGAAATAACATTTTTATATGCGACTATTATCTGTATAATAAGCTATGTCTGCCCGTTTCAAGTTTGAAATAACATTTTTATATGCGACTATTATCTGTATAAGCTATGTCCGCCTGTTTCAAGTTTGAAATAACATTTTTATATGCGACTATTATCTGTATAATAAGCTATGTCTGCCCGTTTCAAGTTTGAAATAACATTTTTATATGCGACTATTATCTGTATAATAAGCTATGTCTGCCCGTTTCAAGTTTGAAATAACATTTTTATATGCGGCTATTATCTGTATAAGCTATGTCCGCCTGTTTCAAGTTTGAAATAACATTTTTATATGCGACTATTATCTGTATAAGCTATGTCCGCCTGTTTCAAGTTTGAAATAGCATTTTAAACGTACAGACTGAATTGACACGTTCTTGTTATAACTTGAATTTATGACTTATTTACAGTTTGATAGCTTTTTAAAACCCGACAAGATCTTTTTTATTTTTTCATATTCTTCTTATTTAAGTACTTAGTTTTTTTTTCAATCTTTGTCGATTTCTTTCTTTTTTTCAGAAAATGAAATTTGTTTGCCATTTTTTCTTCCCATTTAAGCTTGAAGATTCCATTATTGTTTTCATCAGTTGTCAATTTGTCATTTGATAAGGCAATCTTGATAAATTCAAGAAACCTTTCAGAATTCAAGACAAAATTTATAAATATGAGAAGAAATGTCTTACTTTCATAATCTTCATAATATTTTAGTTTTATTTTTCCTAGATGTATCCTTGCATAGAGATGTGAGGTGTTGTCTGTTGGTTGTTCTGTGTCAATCTGCTTCATTTTGACATTCGCCAATTAAATAGATGCATCCAAACATTCAAGGCAAGATGCAACCTGTTGGTCAGTTTCTTATGCTTAAGTTTAAAATAGAATTTACATTGTCCTGCCATGCTTAAGTTTGAAGCAATATTTATATAGTTTTGGCATGATTATGTTTGAACAAATATTTCCGCTATTCTGATATGTTTAAAATGTTCTATTTTATTTATGTTTACAAAAACATTTTTCTATGCTGTTTCATCATTGTTTGAAATAGAATTTTTATTGCAATTGCTCTCTCGTGGTTAGGTCTTAAATGGTAGCATTTTCACTGTTCTGTTTAGTTTATGTTTGAAATATCTATTCCTGTTTATTTTCCGCTTTTGCTGCTTTCCATAGTTAAGAGCCAAAACGGAATCCGATTGCACTACCGATTTTTTATATTTCAATCCAGCAACAAACTGATATCAAATATTTTATTATCAATAAAACAAAAAAATTGCACAAATATTTTTTTCATTATCTTTTAAAAATTGAAGATAGCATTTTTGTTTATATTTAACAATTTTTAATATTCCTCTGAAATGTAAACGTTCATATTCATTGATGTATGTGAAGGGTTCATCGTCATACAACTGTCATTCAAATGATCTAAGATCATTCTGAGTAAATGGGTGTGATTTTACTCACGTGGAGACCCAAAGTATAAAAATAATATTTTTAACAGATTTTTGTTTTATCAATTAAAACGAACAAATGTTTCTTTTAATTTGAACTTAGTTAAAATTCTATGCAATCTAAATTTCATAATCTATTTCTACAGTTTTGTAATTTGGATTTCGTTACGCACAAGCTGTCACCATTTTGTATGTTGTGTCATCGTGCATAAAACATATCTTGGGGAGGCCTCATGTTTTTACAAGCTTCTGGGCTTGACCTTTACTCCTGATCTTAAATGGAACAGATGCATCAAATCCGTTGCCCAGGCCACTGGAAAAATGGTGGGATCTTTTTGTCGATCCAGTAGATATCTCACTGCTGATGCAATTCTCTATCTATATAAGAGCCAAGTACGTCCAAGGATGAAGTACTGTTGCCACATTTGGGCAGGAGCTGCTAGAAAGGACTTATCCTGCCTTGATAGAGTTCAAAATAGACTTTGTAGCCAAGTAGGTGATGTCCTTTTCTCTTCTCTGCAACCTCTTTCTCACAGAAGAGATGTTGCGAGTTTGTCTCCCCCCCATAGACTTGAGCCCCTAAGGGGCATAGACCATCTACAACTTTGTAGATGCTTTTGTAGCGACTGATTTGTTTTTATGGGGTGAGGGTGCTGGCCCTATGCCCAACCATCCCAGAAGGTACATAAAGCGCCTAGCCTTCTCAAATGGTCACCCATCTGGTACTGGTCAGCCTCAATGTTGCTTAACTTCGGTGATCTGGCAAGAACCGATGTGTCAACGTGATTGTGCCGTAATTGAGTTTGTCTCTGCTTTATTGTTATTTTGATGGCAAGTGCTTGGCTGAGCTCCAATCTATGGCCCTCCCTTGCCAAACTTTCACAAGAAACACCTGTCTAGCAGAAAACACTATCACTAATTTCCCCCACTCTTTATCTGTGCCTAAACCTAAACGTAGATTCCATGAGCAAAGCTTCTTTCTTAGAACTGCACGCCTATGGAATTGTTTTCCGTTTTCCTGCTTTCCAGCTGACTACAATATGGTTGTCTTCAAGTCTAACATAAACAAGTTTTTGATGAGCCGTTCCATATAAATTAACAAATTTACCGAATTTCCATTACTAACGATTACTATATTGTCCAATTTCTACTGTACAATTTTTAACCCTTATTCTCGAGTGGCCTCTTGGCCTTGATAAGTGGTGATGCTTATGTAAAAAAATATTTGTCTTAAAAGGATAATAATTAAGAAAACAATCTTTTCTTAATTATTATCCTTTTTCATGTATGTTGTGTACTGTGTTATATATATATATATATATATATATATATATATATATATTATTATTTCTATTAGTATCTCTATCTGTCGGTTCCACTTTTTTCTTAGAAACTACTGAGCCACTGTGACTGAAATTTTGTATGGACTTTTGTTATTGTAAGCTTCAGTGGACTAATTCTTATGGTATCCATTCGATGCACAATTAAGAAATTAATAAGGATTAGTCACTACAATAACATGTTTACTATAGAAAAAGCATTCATTCTAAGTCAACGGGCAATAATTTTTACACGTTTTTAATGGATTAAAAAGTCTATGTAAGTGATAAATTAACACAACATTTCAGACAGGCCCTTCTTGGCGTAACGTGACTGTTAAAACACCAAACTAGAAGCTCGGTGGGCGTGGGTTCAAATTCTAACAGTCAGCCACGCTGATGAGCCGTAATGGCGGGGAAACACGCGTATATGATAACTATTTCGCTCTCTCTCTCTCTCTCTCTCTTTCGCTCTCTTATATATATATATATATATATATATATATATATATATATATATATATATAATCCTTATAATATACCATTATAAGTAGAATAAAATCGAATAAATATGCAGGTGTTATTTCAACAGATAAAAGTATCGAGATACTGCGGGGAATTCTGTGTCAGTTCTCAGCCCTAGAGCAACAGAAGCTGCTAACAAAATTTGCCGGCTGTTTTTATTGAAAAGCTACGACATTGATATTTGCCACCAAGTGAACTTTTTTCCTGTCTGACAACGAGAATGACTTTGTCTCGTCTTTACATTATTTTTTATATAATAGTTATATAAGTGTATCTTTCTTTATCATTGTATAATGTGAACACTCGTTTCGTCTACAATACATATTCGTTAAATACTCTCACTTTCAGCATTAAATATTCGTAATTATCGGTTGCTCTTCACAATATATAATATAAATATAAATGATATTATGGCATGTGTTCTTCAGAATTGTCCGATCTATCCGTTGCTTCGTTTGACTCGTAGCTTCCGATTTCAGTAGCTTTTTCCAAAGAATATTTAGGCAGCATTTTTTCTCTATGGAATATTTCATTAAATAAAATAGACGTTTTTTGTCTATTGATTCTATTTTCGATCCTTTCCAACTTCCGAATAACAGTCTTCACCTTGGCAGGAACTGACTGATGTAATAATCTTAACCAACGGAAAAAAAGGATAAAATAATTAACCAATGAAAAAAAAAAAAAAATTTATAAATTGTTAAAAACGAGTTAGATTAATTTATCCCTAACGATGAATTCTGAAGGATTGGAACTTACTCGGACTTATGATAAATATGGCGATTACGTCAGTCACTTTCCGCCATATATATATATATATATATATATATATATATATATATATATATATATATACATATATATATATATAAATATATATATATATATATATATATATACTAGCTGGACGCTGCCCGGTCGTACAATGTACTTAAACATAATATTTAATTAATGCAGATTTGGTATGTATTATTATAGAATCAATCCTCTATTAAATATATATTATACTGGGCGAGCTAACTCGGTGTAATATAAAATATTCCCCTGTAAAAATTATATTTTTATCTGTAAGAGACAAAGACTATTTTTAAGATGAGATTTTTTCGATTTTTGATACTTATCAGATGGATTTCCGTACAGAACATATCTAAGAACACTGCCAGAAATATAAATTATCTTTGCTTAAAATTTGCAAAAGATAGGCCCAGTCGTTTCGGAACCTATGAGGAAGGAACTCACACAAAAAGTGACATATATATATATATATATATATATATATATATATATATATATATATATATATATATATATGCACACACACATAATAAAGACGTAATTACATCTAATGCTAAAATTATGTAAAAATAACTGCTTATATAAACTAAAGTTAACAAAATAGCATTTAATACTAAAACTAATATATTAAACGTATTTAACAATTAAATAATAAATAAACAGATAACATAAATAAATAAATAATATAAATACCACAATCTATATCTTTATCTATCAACCAATCTGAGGAACGATCTGTGTCAAGGTTTGGTTTACAGACATAAAATTTAATATATAGGCGATTTTTATCTGTGGAACAAATTCAATTTGGTTTTTAGCCAGTAAAAATAGCTGCTTTTTGTCAAAATTAAAAAATGGAACTTGGTAGGCCTAAGTCGACTAAAAGATTACCTTATACACATGTGCAAATAAGCAATTATGTGGTAAAATCGATTAATTTTTATAAGTTCTGATATCTATCTGTTGGTAGCTTAAATGGTAAGGAATAAGGTTGGGGAGCTATATGTTTTGGTTTCGATTCTAACTGATGGCACGCAAGACATATTTTTTAACTTCTAAAATTAGTTACAAAATGGTAATCATTAGAAAATTGGCTTTAATAAATGCGAAATCTGCATGAATTAAAATATCGTATATAAGCGTATTTTATGACCGAGCAATGCTAGCCGGCTTGCTAGTAAATAAATAATAGATTCAACCACACCCTTTTCTTAGCCCTGCCCCCTATTCAGACAACTTGGAAAAAGAAAAGAAAAGCAAAAGGACAAATCTGCTTTCCAAAATACCACTCCCGATAACAATCAAGAGATCAAAAGTAAGTAATGGCATAAACAAGAACACTAGGACCCACAGTATACAATCTACTTGAAGTCAATAAAACTGATCTCCACAGCAAGAAAATAACTAGGAAACTGAAAAAATAGAAGACTCTGTCGTATTATATCAAGCCTGCTTAAATAATGACTTAAACAGCCAGCCGTGGAAATCATTTTTTCCATTGCTTCAAATGTAAGAGATGTACTGAGATTAAAGCCGCTTTTAGGATTGCCAGCAACCACTTTAAAAGAATAATGAAGAATGCAAGAGAGTTGTATGCTCAGTCTGTCAAGTCCAAAGTGGTTGAGCAGTGGCTTAGTTCCCACCAGTTTTGGCAAATATCAAACAGGATTCTGAACAGAAGCATGTGCTCTATCCTAACTATCATCAATGGACTTGAGGTCATCACGTCAGCATAAGACAAAGCCAAACTCTTTGCCAAAAACTTTGGAGCTAATTCTATCCTATGCGACCAAGGCTGCCACCCACCCCCGTATTTCCTCCTGTATCAGAAAACACGCTATGCTACATACAAATATCTGTGCGTGATGTTGCCAAGCTAATCAGAAACCTTAATTCCAGTAAAGCAACTGGCCCTGACGGTATTCCTATTGCAGTGCTGAAAAAGCTTCAACTAGAACTAGCTCCCATACTTAAAAAGCTTTTTAAGCATTTTCTTAAGGAGAATTGCTTCCCTTCACCCTGGAAAATCTCATCAGTATGCCCTGTATTTAAGAATTTAGGTGATCGCTTATCTCCCTCTCAGTACAGACCAATAAGTCTCCGGTGTGTCATAAGTAAGTTGCTAGAATCTGTGTTAAGTAGAGAAGTAGTCAACAATCTCAGCAAAAATAACCTTCTTAGTGACATGCAATATGATTTCCATTCAGCAGATGTGCTTACAATAATATCTCATAGGATTAATGAATCTCTTGATGAAGGCTTCCTTTCTAGGGCAATTGCTCTTGACATATCCATGGCCTTTGATAGGGTATGGCATAAAGGTTTACTTCACAAGATATCCAGCTACGGTATAGCTGGAAATATCTTCTCAATTACAAAATCATTTCTCTCTGATAGGTTCATAAGAGTAGTGATTGATGGGCAGAAATTGGAAGCTCACAGTATTAATGTTGGAGTCCCTCAGGAGTCCATCTCTCTTCCTGATTTACATCAATGATCGTCCAAATCACTTCCTTAGATCATTTGTAAACAATTATGCTGACAATACTACCATTTATGGCAGCACATCAAAGGCCGTAAGCGACCAAGTTCTTTCTGACTCTCTCTCCACTAATCTTGAACATGTGGTACAATGGGGAAAAAGTGGCTTGTTACTTTTAATGCAAAGCTTCTATCTTTACATCATCAACAATCTGATCCCCATCTGGCATCAATAGAAATAAATGGTTCTCATCGTAGGGAGGCTCCATGTTTTGACAAGCTTCTGGGCTTGACGTTTACTCCGAATTTGAAATGAAACACGTACATCAAATCCGTTGCCAAGGTCGCTGGAAAAATGGTGGGATCTTTCTATTGATTCAGTAGAAATCTCACTGCTGATGCAATTATCTATCTATATAAGAGCCAAGTACGTCTAAGGATGGAGTACTATTTCTAGAAAGACCTTATCCTGCCTTGACAGAGTTCAAAATAGACTTTGTAGCCTAGTAGAGGATGCCCGTTTCTCTTTTCTGCAACCTCTTTCTCACAGAAGAAACGTTGCGAGCCTGTCACTGCTTTATCGTTATTTTCATAGCAAGTGCTCGTCTGAGCTTCAATCTATGGTCCCCCCGCACAAAACTTTCATGAGAAACACTCGTCTAGCTGAAAACACTATCAATAATTTCCCTCACTCTTTATCTCTGCCTAAACCTAAACGTAGATTCCAACTTCTTTCTTACAAATGCACATCTGTGAAACTCTCTTCCGTTTGGCTGCTTTCCAGCTGACTAGAATATGGTCGTCTTCAAGTCCAAAGTAAACAAGTTCTTGATGAGCCGTTCCCCTTAAATAATCCAATTTACCAAATTTCCACTACTAACGATTACTACAATATTGTCTCATTGACTACTGTACACTCTTTAACCCTTATCCCCGAGTGGCCTCTGGTCCTTGATAAGTGGTGACTCCTATGTAAAAAAAACTAGGAAACTTTTTGTGTGGATAGGATTTAAGTTAAATTCAATTTTTACAGTATATTTTGTTCATTAAATTGTTAGGTAAAAGTATAGAATAATTATCAGTAATAACTTTAATTTTTCAACACGGTTCGTATTCTGCATACGTATCGAAATTCTTAATAAAGTAAAAATATATCAATAAACATTTATCATATATGTGTTATCCATTTTTAATTAAAAAAATATATATAATTTTTCTCTTCAAAGTAAGAAATACATCAAATGTGTACGATGATTTCACGTAAAAAGCGGGAAAAATAAACTGTGCCCCACGATAGTCGAGAGCGACCCGTAGGCTCTCTTTTCATTAGTTGCTAATCTGAAATCAAATTTATGTCGTCGCTCCATTTCTAGAATTACTCCACTTGCCCTTAATTCTCCTCTTATAATGTAGAGTGTCTAGCAAGGTAGCATCAAATAACATTTTCTAAAAAATTTTTGCTACAATCTTTTTGCTATGACTCGACTGAGTCACGATCCATTAAGTGAACACTCTTACTATTACGTCAAAGGGAATGCTAAAAATGTTGTTACATTTGTTTCCACTGTTATTTTTGCATAGTTTTGATAAATGAGTTTTGAAGAAGTTCAAGAACTTCTGACATCGATAAGGACATTGGATCGAAGGTGTTAATTTCCAATCTGTGGCTTGGCTCATAGATCAACCATCGAACTCTGATACTGCAGCACGCATAAAGACGTACAGACAATTTCACTTTCTCTCTCTCTCATATATATATATATATATATATATATATATATATATATATATATATATATATATATATATAAAATAAAGCTGAACGTTTGTGTGTGTATGTCTGGTCACGAATAGGCTCCTATATGGTTGACTATTTAAAAAAAAAAATGATTACATATAATGATAGAAGATGTATCGAGGATCAGGAATGTGTATGTTTGATCTGGCAGAACGGTAGTTCATAAAAATTGTGGGGTCTGCTTGTGGGGTCTGCGTTCGCGCCTGGTCACCAAAGTATGGAAATAAAAAATTAAAAAAAAAAAAAAAACGTTTACAAGTGTTTTTGATATAGATGTACATAAGAATATTTTGATCAGTATGTTTAAACTTAAGGGATGGTATAATACAATTGCGGGGTCTGCGTTCGCGCCTGGCCTCCATAGAATGGAAATAGGCACAAACTTTAATAAAGACTTTTCATATCTATCTGCGTAAGTATACTTTGATAATTATGTTTCAGTTTGAAGAAATATGGTATAATAAAATTATGGGGTGTTCGTTCGTGCCTGACTGCATAGGATGGAAATATGTCACAAAGTTTAACAAGGTTTTTTAATATAGATCCACAAAATATTGTGATAAGTGTTTCAGTGTGAACAGGTATGGTATAATAAATTATGGGGTTTATCTATTTTATTTTTACTTTCATCATATTTTGCTTTGGTTTTGATACCCCCAAATTCGAAGCTATCTCTTTACAGCCCTTCCTTTTCATAACCTATCATACTTTCATAAATCAGAGTCCATTTTTTTGTAGGCTGTTTTTGAAGCCAATCCACGACGGGTACTTTTGCTAGTGTGTATATATATATATATATATATATATATATATATATATATATATATATATATATATATATAGAGAGAGAGAGAGAGAGAGAGAGAGATCACGAGTTGTTTGCGTTACAATTGCCTGTTTTCTTTGGGTTGTTTACACTCAGATGTGTTTATCAGGAAGACTAGCATCCGGTGACGGGAATGGTTTCAGCAATCTATTTAGTTTAATCTCTCTCTCTCTCTCTCTCTCTCTCCATATATATATATATATATATATATATATATATATATATATATATATATATATATATATATAACGTCGAATATATATATATATTTAGTAATGTGATTTAAAATTAAAATTAAATATTAAAAATCTGTTTCATCAGAAGGAACACGATAAAGTCAATAATTTGTACGATCGTTTCAGAAACGATGTTTTTATTGCGATAGACATTAAGTCATGGACAATAATAAAACAAGTAGCTCTAAGATATTTGCCTATCGAGCTTATTATATATCTGCATTACCACGAGCAATTTTTTCTTCTTTTATTTTAATTAAAATAGTAATTTTACTATTACATTAAAATACAATCTAGAATTTAGACTACTGTTCTGACCCCCTTTAAATTATATATATATATATATATATATATATATATATATATATATATATATATATAGTTGAATATGTATATATATATATATATATGTATATATATAAAGTCGAATATATATATATATATATATATATATATATATATATATATACTAGAATTTCATCCCGGCGTTGCCCGGGTGTTTGGATGTGTATGTTGAGCAAAAAAAAAAGTGGTAGTAGGAAGGCAGGCTCGAACCCGTACCGCAAAGGAGGAAAAGAACGGGGCAAAACCTAACGTTTATGTTGTTACGACCACCGCCAAACCTGAAGCGACATTTTTTAAAATTAAGGCTAGACAATCTAAAGGAGGGGATAATTTTCAAAAATATCGGCGAAAAAAGTGACCCCCCTCCCTGTAGAAAAGTGCCTAGTTGAAGGCGAAGATATTGATGCTTTTAGCCAATTTTTCGATATTTGTCGTATGAACGGTCAAACTTTAAAACGAAAGGTATCTTGTTAAAATTCGTCGCCTCTATTAAAAGTTTAAGGCAGACATGCAAACAAACATACATACATTTATATATTGCAGACATGCAAACAGACATACATACATACATTTATATATTGGTAACTAAAAATTTTCGATCCAAACTGATGAAAAAGCTTGCCCTATCTCTGATTACCCTTCATGTAAAATTTAAAGTATTTAGACCAGAAATTGTCTGAGTAATTTGGAAGAGACCGCAGAGGTCAATTTTTTAAACTTTGACCCCTATTATGACCCCTTAAAATTTATTGTTTTGGGCTCAAATCAAGTTATTAAGTTAGATCCATGTCTCCATGTCCAAGGAACCTATATCTAAAATTTCAAGTTCGTAGACCCAAAATTGTCGGAGGAGTTTGGTAGAGTTCTCAAAGGTCAAATTGTTGAACTTTGACCCCTTAATCGCCAAATGTCTGGCCAAAAACCGATCACATCGATTTTCCCAAATCTCAGTACGCTGTATATCAAATTTCGAGTCTGTAGACTAAAAACTGACAGAGTTATTGCGTAGGAAAATTTACACAGACACAGACACACGTTCACTTTTATATATATAGATAAAGTCGAATATGTATATATATATATATATATATATATAAATTCGAATTTGTGTGTGTGTATATATATATATATATATATATAAAGTCGAACATGTATATATATATATATATATAAGTCGAACACATATTTAAAGAAAGTGGTTTTCCATCAGACCACATTGATCCAAACAAGAACGTAATGTAATGTTAAAACAATAAAAACTACATATTGTATCAATAAAAGATGAATCTGCATAGCTTCTTCTGTCGTTATGTGTCTTAATTTTCTTCAGCTTATCTATTAAATCTCTGCAATGAATTGCCTGCTATAAATTATGTTTATATAAACACTACAAACAGTTCTTCAAGCAAACTACATTTACCGCTTATATATATATATATATATATATATATATATATATATATATATATATATATATATATATATATATATATATATATACGAGGGGAATTAAATTATGCAAACACATTTACAAAATGTATTGTTTAAAGCAAGTAGTACAACATACGAACGAGTATTTCCATATTTCATGGAGTTTCAAATATTTTTTTTTCTGAAGGGAAAATAACCCGAAAATAAAATGATAAATTTGCTGGTTCGTGCGAAAAAATTGAAAACTACTGTTTGAAAGATAGTAAAGTTCGAAAAAGTGTAGAAAGTATTATAAAATATAAATATATATATATATATTGTCCATGAATCCAGACGTAGTCACATTACAATCAAATCCAATCAATCAACTTGGTTGAAATTCGATAAAAATACCATTGTGAAACATTATATATATATATATATATATATATATATATATATATATATATATAATGTTTCACAATGGTATTTTTAAACATTATATATATATATATATATGTATGCATATATATATAAGGAAACATTATTGTTCCTTTTATATAATAGTAGAGGTATGAAAGGGTTGAACAAACGGTGTTGGTTCTCATCAACTTCAACACTGAAGAAATTGTTATATTGATCAGCCACTCGAACCATCTTTCTCTGTCCTAATCACATGTTTCCTTCTGTTGCCATCACACTAGAACTTGATCAACTTGCAGGTGTTCATATTTTCTCAGCCAAAAATAGTTTGATTAACAACTCTCCAAAACAAACTTTGATATCAGCTTTCGACCTTTTCAATTTGTTATGTGACAAAATATTTTATTTTTTATTCTGCTGCCAGACATTTTGATAACATTAGAGTTGTGCGGCAATATTACAAAAAGGTGGTTGTGCAAAAATAATGGTAACAATGGGATATTTATGCATGAAGTTAGAAAAATAGAACATTCCATTAGAATTGAAAATTTTTAACATTGGAGATATGTGTAATGAGAGTAGAACGTGAACTTTAGCTTTACTTTCCGTAGCCTTATAACTCTTGCTTCCCTTATTTCCTCCTTTAGTCCCCACATTCAATGAGTGATGATTCTGACAAATGGGGAAGAATTACTGTTTTCTGAATCAGAATCTATCCAGCTAACTTTTATTGTTGGCTAGTTTTTAACCTTGAACTATTAAAAAAAAATTAGCTCCTTACATCAAGTGGCTTCATCCACCTACATGATGAGTAACCATCTAGCTCGTCATCATTATATCGTCTGAATCCAAAGATTCTATTGTTGGCATTGGTTACCTCGATATTTTTCTAGTCAGATTTTTTTTCTAAAAAGACATCTTGTACTTATGGGAGGAACCATGTGAAGGTTGCCAACATCCTAATTTTTGTGGAACGAATTGGATTTGAACTTGAAACAACCAGGTCATCAGTCCCCGCTATTAATGACTGAACTAACATCATCTCCCACCATCTTGATAATCTGATCGGATCTGAAAATTAGTTCCCAATAGTGCTACAGTCCTCTGAGGTTCATATATTTGCATTTTTTTTTGTTTTGGAATTTTTAGTATGAGGATTGAGATGTTGTATTATTTGGACTACTTTTCTTATGACTTCTACCTTGTCATGGGTGATAGAATGAGAGTAAGCTACCTCATGGATTAGATAAGAACATCTGTTGGAAGTTTTATAAAGATTTCATATTCAACAAGATGCAATTGAAGAAGGGCGGAGATTACATCAGTTGAATTGTTGTGAGAATAACACCCAAGGTGAAAATAGTGGTTTGAATCTATATATCTATAAAAGTACAATTGTCTGTGTGTGTGTACATTTCCCTACCAAATTACTCTGCCAATTTTCAGTCTACAGACTCGAGCTTTGACATAACGAGTATTGAGGTTTGAGGAAATCTTTTTAATCGGTTTTCGGCTAGAAATTTAACTGCAAAGAGGTCAAAGTTCCACGATTTGACCTTTGAAAACTCTACTAAACTCTTCTGCCAATTTTTAGGTCTAAACACTAGAAATTTTAGATGTAGGTTACTTGGACATGGATCAAACTTTTTAATTTGATTTAAGCCCCCCCAAAAAATAAATGTTAAGAGGTCAAAAGTGGGGTTAAAGTTAAAAAAAAGTTGACCTCTGCAATCTCTACCAAATTACTCAGCCAATTTTTGATTTAAACAGTTGAAATCTTACATAAAGTGTATACAGACATAGGGGCAAGTTTTTTAATCGGCGGTTTTTGACTGAACATTTGGCTACCAAGGGGTCAAAGTTCAAAAGATTATACCTTTGTGGACTCTAGCAATCTATTCAGCCAATTTTGCGTCTAAAGATTTGAAAGGTTACCTGGACATGAGTCAAACTTTTTAATATATATATATATATATATATATATATATATATATATATATATATATATATGCACATAACGTTATGAACAGTACACAGGGCTCGAGCAAAGCCGGGCTAAACTGTTAGTAATCTAACAAATTAAAATCTTTTGTCTTTAACTTGATTAAAACGTTACTATAACAACATTATTGGCTTTTGGGCTTGGAAGAAATCGTAGTATCTCTTCTCATACTACACTTGGTTTATCATGACTTCAGTCAGTGAAGAAGTCCCTCTATACTGCGCTAATCTTAATTTATGTTTCAATCCAAAATGCCCCTTTTTGTGGATCTGGTTTTTCCCCACATTACAAAACGACTTTCTGGTTAACTTTTCCCTTATGGGGAAGCACGTAAATAGGTGTAGTAATTTCAATGGTGATTGAGAGTTAATGTTGCTAATCTTTGTTCTGCGATTGTTTTCATTAAGCACTCGGTTCCTCTGACAGTGTCCTAACTCTCGCTTCCCTTATTTTGTCCTTTAGTTTAGTCCCCACATTCCATGAGCGATGTTTCGAACAAAGCAGGAAGAATGTCGTTTTCTGAGTTGAAATTTACTTATTTCACACTTATCATTAGCTAAAAAAGTTTCAGCAAAAACCTAACAGCCAGCCATGGTTCTCTCCAGAATGTGCTGCTGCCATTGTGCACAGAAATCACTTTTTCCACTGCTTCAAACGTAATAGATGTATGGAAACTAAAGCCGTTTTCAGGACTGCCAGCAACCATTGTAAGAAAGTAATAAGGAACGCAAGAGTGTTGTATGCTCAATCTGTTAAGTCCAAAGTAGCTGAGCAGCGGCTTGGTTCCCACCAGTTTTGGCAAATAGCAAACAGAATCCTGAACAGAAGCGTGTGCTCCATCCCAACTATTATCAATGGACCTGAGGTAATCTCGTCAGCATCAGACAAAGCCAAACTCTTTGTCAAGAACTTTGCAGCTAATTCTACCCTTTGCGACCAAGACCGCCAACCCCCAATATTTCCTCCTGTATCAGAAAACACGCTATGTGATATACGTATATCTGTACGTGATGTTGCAAAGCTAATCAAAAACCTTGATTCGAGTAAAGCAACTGGCCCTGATGGTATTCCAATTATAGTACTCAAAAAACTTCAACCTGAATTAGCGCCCATACTTACAAAACTGTTTAAACGTTGTCTTAAGGAGAATAGTTTCCCATCTCCCTGGAAAATCTCATCAGTATGCCCTGTATTTAAGAATTCAGGTGATCGCTCATCCCCCTCTCAGTACAGGCCAATAAGTCTCCTGTGCGTCATGAGTAAGTTGCTGGAATCTGTGTTAAATACAGAAGTAATCAAACATCTCAACAAAAATAACCTTCTTAGTGACACTCAATATGGTTTCCGTTCTGCTAGATCTACAGCAGATGTCCTTACAGTTATATCGCATAGGATTAGCAAATCTCTCGACGGTGGCAATCTTTCTAGGGCAATTACTCTTGACATATCTAAAACCTTTGATAGGGTATGGCATAAAGGTTTACTTCATAAGATCGCTAGCTATGGTATAGCTGGAAAAGTCTTCTCAATTATTAAATCATTTCTTTCTGATAGGTTCATAAGAGTAGTAGTTGAGGGGCAAAAATCAGAAGCTCACAGTATTAATGCCGGTGTCCCTCAGGGATCCATCCTGGGCCCAACTCTTTTCCTGATCTACATTAATGATCTTCCAAATCATATCCTTACATCATTTGTAGACATTTATGCTGACGACACTACCATTTATGGTAGCACATCTAAGACAGTAAACGACCAAGTTCTCTCCAATTCTCTCTCCTCTGATCTTGAGCACGTAGTACAATGGGGAAAGGAGTGGCTGGTTACTTTTAATGCATCTAAAACCAAGCTTCTCTCTTTACATCATCAAAATTCTAATCCACATTTGTCATCAATTGAAATGAATGGCTCTCGTCTTCAGGAGGCCTCAAGTTTTGACAAGCTTCTGGGCTTGACCATTACTCCTGATCTTAAATGGAACACGTATATCAAATCTGTTGCCAAGGCCACTGGAAAAATGGTGGGATCTTTCTATCGATCCAGTAGATATCTCACTGCTGATGCTATTCTCTACCTATATAAGAGCCAGGTACGTCCAAGGATGGAATACTGTTGCCACATCTGGGCAGGAGCTGCTAGAAAGGACTTGTCCTGCCTTGATAGAGTTCAAAATAGACTTCGTAGCCTCGTAGGAGATGTCCTTTTCTCCTCCTTGCAACCTCTATCTCACAGAAGAGATGTTGCGAGTTTGTCTCTGATGTATCGTTATTTTCATGGAAAGTGTTCAACTGAGCTTCAATCTATGGTCCCCTCTCGCCAAACTTTCACAAGAAACACTCGTCTAGCTGTAAACACTATCAATAATTTCCCCCACTCTTTATCTGTGCCTAAACCTAAACGTAGATTCCATGAACAAAGCTTCTTTCTTAGAACTACACGCCTGTGGAATTGTCTTCCGTTTTCCTGCTTTCCAGCTGACTACAATATGGATGTGTTCAAGTCTAAAGTAAATAAGTTCTTGATGAGCCGTTCCATATAAGTTATTAAATTTACCAAATTTTCATTACTAATGATTACTATATTGACCAATTTCTACTGTACACTCTTTAACCCTTATCCTTGAGTGGCCTCTGGGCCTTGATAATGTGGTGATGCCTTTGTAAAAAAAAAAAAAAAAAAAAAAGCTGCTTTTTGACCTTTACACAAAGTATCTTAATTACTGAGTCTAAAGCGATTTCCATAAAAAGACATTTACAGCAAGAACCTGTCTTCTACTTAAACAGCAAAGAACTTTCCTTAACTCCTTAGTGTGCCTGACGTCAAACTGGGTTTTCATGAACAGTTTCTTTCCAATGACTTCGAATGTGTTGATTACATTATCACAAGACTGCTTCCATACAGACTACAACATGATCGTGTTCAAATCCAAGGTCAACGTTATAAATCGTTTTTATAAATCAGCAAATTTTATCCATTCTATTCATTTTCGATCATCTCATATTTTTCATCACTCTATTTACAATCTATGTAATTAATACTTATCTTAAATGGCTTCTAGCCTTAATAAGTGATAACTCATTAATAATAATGAAAAAATATTTGTATTGTCTTTTTATTTTAAGAGAAATTTAACTGGCTTTGTAATGATGCGGGGTCAGTCGTGTTGTACAATTGTATATGAGTTCTTGCTAATAACGTACCCATGTCATATAGAAAAAATAGAAGAAATGAGTTGCATTTGAACTTGCGATTCTTAGGATATTGAGCAAACAACAACAACAACAACAACAACAACAACACAGTGACGTTGTTTTCTTTTTCCGGGCGATGCGGATTTTTATCATACCTGCTCTATCCAGGGTATTGGGCACTTTGGATTGGCTAACTTATACTCTTTACCGTATTATTTCTATTTTGGCTTGCAGGCAACACAATGTACTTTTAGAACTAATTTAGCTGATGTTGAAGCATTTCTCCTAACAAATACCCCGGATATCTTAGCACTAAGTGAAACTAAACTACACCCCTCCAACTACTTTAACATGCCTGGCGATCTCCCACTTTGCCGTAAGGACTCTGACAGACATATGCACGGACTTGGAGTCTACATTCGTAACACCCTCCCCTTGATTAGAGAAACAAACCTAGAATCGGACGATTAAGCATTTATGTGCCTTAGACTAAGCATACAACATAACATTAGCTACTTTAATTTTCTCTACCGCTCTCCCTCGATCCAGGACTGCACCATAATAAACAAAGTCTCTGACAGCATAGACACAGCACTCTCCCTCGACACTAGCGCACAATTACATGTATTTGGTGACTTTAATGTTCACCACAAAAACTGGCTTGGATTCTCTACTTACACAGACACAGCAGGCAGCACAACACATAGCTTCGCTATATCTCACTCCCTATCACAAATGGTTACGTTTCCAACCCGTTTCCCTGACCAGCAAGAACAACACGCATCACTTCTAGATCTGTTTCTGACCATAGTTCCCGATGATTGTATAACAAATGATGACAGTCCACTCGGGAACGCTGATCATGCAGTGATAATGGTTGAAATCGCCCTAAACTGTAGACCCAAAACTGAAGAGCCAGTGCTCAAAACAACGAGATATTATAAAAAGGCTGACTGGGAAGCCATCAGAGATCTTATCAGAGATGCCCCATGGGGAAATATTTTTTCTCTTCCTGCTGAACAGTGCGCAAATGAGACCTCTGAATGGTTCAAAACGGCAATTGAAGTACATGTTCCCATGCGGAAATTTTATAGCAAGCCCCACTCTCCCCAATGGTTTACTTCTACTTGCACAATTGCCATTGCTCAAAGGCAGCATGCATACCACAGATTTAACCGATATAAGACCAGTTCAAACAGACAGAAGTATATAGAAGCTAGAAGTAACGTTAAGAAAGAAATAGCGATAGCTAAGAGAAAATTTACTGAAACTACTAAAAAATGCATCAAACATTGCCAGGGCCGCTGCGAAGAAGGTAGACTCTCTCTACCGTGCTAGAAAACTACTTACACCTGAAAGTATCCTGTACCTCTATAAGGCCACCATTCACCCATGTATGGAGTATTGCTGTCACATTTGGGCTGGTGCATCTGCTACTAGTTTCTCGCTCCTAGACAAGGTTCAAAAGAGAGTCACCAATCTGATAGGCCCTGAACTGGCATCTAAGTTTCAGCCTCTGTATCATCGACAAAATGCTGCATCCCTCTGCCTGTTCTACAAGTATTTTAATGGTGAATGCTTTGGCAAACTGCAGACACTTGTGCCCCTACGACGTAGACACCTTCGACAAACCTGACAGGCAGCTAAACCCCACACCCACACAGTAGAGATCCCTAGATGTAAAAGATCTTTCTACTCCAGTAGTTTCTTCCCCAGAACCGCTAGACTTTGGAATTCCATTCCAGGTCCCTGCTTCCCCAACTGTACTGACATGCATAAGTTCAAGTGCAACGTGAACCGACATCTTGCTGCCCAAATCCCAACATAGTACCCCAGTAGTTGTTTCCTCTGATAGTAGCCCCCTACACCAAAGTGGCAATGTGCCTTGTTTGGGGTGAAAATGTAAAAAAAAAACAAAAAAAAAACTTTGTCTAGTATACAACACAGTAAAGAACAAAGCAAAGAACGAATATGCTACTGAGCTACACCATGTAATTTGTCTAGTTCTCAAATCATAACAAAAATCAAAGAAGTTATCCCCCCCCCCCGCCGACGCTGTGTTTAAATATACTTGCTTTATTTAGGATATTGAGCAATCTTCTATTACTATAGACCACTGACGAGAACTTCTTCTTCTTCTTCTTCTTCTTCTTCTTTTTCTTCTTCTTCCCGACTTTATTTGAATTGCTTTTTATTTTTAGAAAAATTTAACTGGCTTTGTAATGGTGTCAGACCAGTCGCTTTGTACAGCTTTCAGTTTTTGCCAATAATGAGGGAGGTGGATCAAATATTCGTCACCATGAAAGCTAAACTGCTCCACTGAATCTCAGGAGTTACGCTGTTCTACCACGTCTGTAATGACGACATCAAAAGGCGCTACGTCATCATGCCATTCAAGAATGAAATGAGGGAATGGCAACTCGTGTGGGTTGGACATATGTTGAGGTTGGAAAACGACACAGTTGGAAAATTCACATTTCAGTTTTAAGTTTTCAGGAAGCGACATAAAGAACATTCGGCACAATTATCTCAATGAATAAATAAACAAATAAAACTAAAATGACCTTCACCTAGATCAAGCATATGATTGTACCACGGAGATAAGATCCATTATTTCCAAGGACTAACGCAAAGAAAATAATTAGCTTTGTAAATTGACATTTTATTTTTTTGAATTCAAACAGCTCAATCATTAACTGGTGCAACAAGAGTAGGCTGTCTGGAGATGTTGTCTTCCTGACCTAAAATGCACCAAAGATTGATGTCATTATTTTTCCTTTCCCTTTGCAAAGCTCAGTCATGCTCTGAAATAATTTTCCCTACAACCACTCTCAACAATTTCCCCAACCTATATCTGTGCCTAAATCTAAATGCAAGTTCCATGAACAAAGTTTCTTTCCTAGAACTGCCCGTTTGTGAAACTTTGTTCCGCTAGACTACTTTCCAGCTGACTACAACATTGTCGTCTTCAAGTCCAATACAAACAAATTCTTGTTCATCCGTCTCCTTAAATAGTCAATTTCTACCGTACACAAATTAACCCTTATCCTCGCGTGGGCTTCAGGTCTTGATAAGTGGTGACTCCCTTGTAAAAAAAAATCTTCATGAATAAACATTTGAACATAAAAAGGAACTTGACGCATAAAATCTTTTCTTAAAATTACTGAATTCAGAATGAAAAGAGTTAACACAAAATAACCACACCGACGAAACTCAATAGATGGCTCAACGGAGCACATTTTTCTAGCATATTTTATTAGTAAAAAGATAATACGTTCATCATAAAAGGAAGAATTTTATATCAAAAAAAAGAAAAAAACGAAACTAGAAGTTATTTTTAAATTCTGTTCAAAGTAGAGTAAAATAAATGAAAATTGTATACAAAGAATTTGGAACAGAAAATAATGTTACAGATTTTTTTGTTTAAATAAATAAAATCATTTTTTTTAGACTTTTGACAATATACGTTTTTATTTTTTATTTTTTAAGTATATTTTCCTTTTTTTTCTATTTTTCTAGTATTAACCATGAGAGGATGCGGCATGTTATGCTTTTAACAGCTTGTCCCTGCTCTATCGTTATTTTCCTGCCAGGTGCTCGTCTGAGCACACGACTAATGTCTATGGCCTCCATTTGTCAAGCTTTCAAGAAAAACACCCCCCTTGCTAAAACAACCAACCCTCGACTAACTTGAACTTGTCTAAGAATCTTGAGTAAAGATTATATAAACAATGGATAAGTTCTGTGCTCTTTCAACAAATACAACCTTTACAAAGGAATGTTTGACTTGGCTTCTTTCTTTTTAATTCCCGATAATTTTATTCGCTAAAACTCAAAAGAAGAAAAGGGATGCGGAGAGATTTGACGTTGAACCATCATCTTCGTAATCAGAGATGCGGTACAAGCATCGAAAGACTTACCCTTTTCTTTTCATTTACGTATTAACCGTGAGGGAATACAGCAAAATATAGTCCGATCTTGTTGACGAATATAAATTCCGAATTCGCCGTGCTAAGTATGATTAGCGCATTTTTAAATAGAAGAGACTCGCCACATCTTTGACAACATTATTTCGCAAATTTATTTAAAGGATATTGCGAGCCCGTCTCTGCTCTAACGTTATTTTCCTAGCAAGTGCTCGTCTGAGATTCAATCTATGGTCCCCCTTTGCCAAACTTTTATATAAAAAAAAAAACACCCGTCTAGCTACAACAAACACCAATAGTTTCCCCTCACTCTTTATTCGCAAAATCCATGAAAAAAGTTTCTTTTCTAGAACTGCACGCCTACGAAACTGTTCTGCTTGCCTACTTTCCAACAGAATACAATATGGTCTTCTTCAAATCCAATGTGAATTAGTTCTTGTTAAGTCGCCCCCTAAATAATCAATTTCTACCCCATTTCCACCACTAACTATTAATACTCTGTTGTTTCGATGACTACCATACATTCATTAAGCCTTATCCTTGAATAGCTTTCGGGTCTTGATAAATGGTGACTCCCATGTAAGAAAAAATCTGTATTGAAAACTAAATAGCGTTAGGGTTTTTTTTTTGTTAAATGAATAAAATTTATAAAATTTTTTCAAAAAATTTCGACTCTATATAACATTATTTCATGTATAAATTATTTAAAAGAAGTTACAAAATAATGGTCTCAAAGATTTGATCATTTTATATATTCAAACATTTGCTTGTTTTTAATCTCTAATTTTGAAGAGTGCGTTTTATTTACTTGATTAAAACAAAAGAGATGCTAATTCCGATACTGATCTCATTCTTAATTGTATAATATAACATACACTTTTATGAAGTTTGAAGAAGAGGAAGGGATCTTGTTCTTCTACTTTATATAAATATTTTTTTTAAACTTAAACTAACAGTATCAAACTGTTTGCCACTCTAAAAGAATTACAAATGACTTGAAAGCCGCGGATGTAATTTAAACCGGGACCGAATTAGACTTTCAAAATACATTGTCAGTCTCTATCGACATTTTTGTTAAATGCAAATATTTAAAAGATTTTTTGCTTTTAACCTTTTTTTGTAAAATTAAACTAGAAATAAATGTTAGCCGTTTAATCACCCACTGAGCTCAGATTAGATTGTTTAAATCTATAAAGCTCTGAGTCTGTAGAGGCAATTAAATATTAAACAAAATAATCAAAATAAAAAATAGTCTCTTTATGACCCGTATATATTTAAATAAGAGTAAAAAGTGGACCTTAGGTTTACTTCCGGCAGCCTCGTAACTCTTGCTTCCTTTATATTTCCCTTTAGTTCTAACATTCCTTGTTTTTGACAAATGGGTGAAGAATTGTTGTTTCCGAAATTACAGGGTGGTCAAAAAGTCAGGTAACATGTTAAAGGTAGAAAAAACAATATGATCCATTATAATCTCTATTCGTTTAATATTATTTGTTTAAATATTTGAGTGTAATATATAAACTACCCCTCCTGATTTCTGGCTTTGGGGCTATGTAAAGGATAGCGTTTATGGCAAGAAGCCTGATACAATAGCGTCTTTAAAGTTATTTATTGAAGAGGAGATTGCGCGGATATCAGCTGACATGATTACACGTGTTACACAATCAGTGGTTAATCGCTTCCAGCGATTGATAGAGAGAAATGGACGACAATTAACAAAATAAACATATTTCATGTTTGTTTTATTTTATATTTCAATGTATGGTACTTAAATATACGTGTATTGCTAATATCGTTTTTCTTTAAAATGTTACCTGACTTTTTGACCACCCTGTAGATTACATCGGGACCTTGAAGTAGTACTTTTTAGCTTCTTACATCGAAGGCTTCATAACTTGTCTGAAGCCATTTACATAAATATATCTTTTTTTCTTTTGTAGTTACTGGATAAATAATTGTATTACTTGTGATGATATTTGCTTTTGTTATAAAGGAATATTCACAAATCTTTTTATTCTATCCTTTCTTCATTAACCTCAGTTATTAAAAAATTGAGAGGAAGAGAGAGTTATGGAAGCAATGTTAATAGATATCATATTAAACAACATACCAGAGAGAGTGATTGATAAAAAACTTAGTAGACATAGGTAACTTGGGATATTAATTGCAAATTACAGCCAATTAGAACAAGTGAAATAGATTTTTTATATAAATATAATGCAATCCCAAAAGCGAGGAATATTTAAGCATGTATTTCGTGTGATTAAAATATATAGGAAAATAAACCTTAATTAACCCAGCTTTAAGTATTATAATAACTATCATTCAACACTTTCATGCTTTATCTTTAAATGCATTTATTTTTATGTTAATTTATTTCATAGACTTGATATATTAAAGTTCCCTTTTATGGCTGTAACGTTCTCTCATACCATTTCCTTTCAGAGAAATGATAGGGTGGACTGGACTACAAAACATTAATAGGAGAACTAATTTAGGAGAAGGAAATCTACAAAAAAAAACAAAAAAAAACAATTATTTTCTGCTAATTTCAGTGTTGCTTTCCAGTGACCATCTTGTATTGTTTGGTAACACTAGGTATGATTTATCATGCTGGGTTAATCAACGTTTGTTTTCCTAAATTTATGTCTTAGATATTTTAATTATGCAAAATACATACTAAAATATGCCTTAGTTGGGAGATTGAGTTATGTTTTAAAAAATCTTCCATTTAATTGTTGTAATTAAACACAATTTGCAATTAACTCAGCAGGTTACTCATCTTTTACTAAGCTTCTATCTATCCCTCTCACCCTCTCTTTACGGCAGGATCCTTTTTTATATAGTAACTGTTGTTCCTACTTTCGACATTCTGTGTGTGACAATTGAAAGTAATAAAGAATAAAAAAAATACTGGATTAGCCCTTAATAATGAAAAGAAGATATCATAGAAAGATCCACTTTTTAGAAGCTTGGAGAAAATGAAATTCAAATATCTCGCTTAGAAGATTAGACACGTGCGATATTTTTGTTATTTTTTTAAAAATCATTCATTTATTTAAAGTTTCTAATTTTCGACTTATAACAAAGCCCTCGTCAGGAATTTGTTTTCTTATTTGCCGCGATGTAGTTCAGCACAGTCTCTATTTGTCGAAGATAGCTGTTGTATTGTCCAATCCAATATATAATCTCATCTCTGTAGTTCTTCAGGAGGCTTCACCATCGAATCTACACGATCGGTATATAATAGCAGTATAGACAAAACAAAAGCATATACATATATTTGTCTATGTAATAAAGAAAAGCTATAATTGGGGGTAAGTGCTCTTTATACTAAGGTATTTCAAAGTCTAATGCTTCAATAAGGAGGAGGGGCTAGTGGGCTAGGGTGCAAACACTTCAACGTGACATCTAGCTAATTCGGGGGATATTAAGGGATCTAGTATATAGGACAGTAATGGACGAGGGGTGTGCAGGGTATATGAGAAGGTTAAAATAGAAGCAGAATATTATTTTTAGTCGTGTGCAAGCGACGCTATAAGTCACTCCGTCGGTCGGTCAGTCAGTCGGTCGATCTGTCCATAACACTTTTGTGCTTGGCCTTTTTGGTTAAGATCAAAGGACTGTTGTTAATAGATGCTGTTCTTATCTTTTTAAGCTTTTCTTGGCCTTTTGGCCAAGATCAAAGTGTAATTATCCCACACGACTTTCTCGGCCCTCGTGACAAGATCAAAGTGTAGTATCTGTTCTCTGATACATACACAGCGATAGGCAGTGTTGTTCTGGCGACACATTCTCGTGGCCGGCGAGCTTGTTGGGTAGCGTTCTGTCCGCACCCCCACTTTGTCTGTCTTTCTCTGCTCTCCCCCCTCCCCCACGGGGGGGGATCCGAGCTGATAATTTACGACCTTCCCGCGAGGGAGGGTCGGAAACACTTTCTCTCTTCCCTCCACTAACTTCCCACTCCCTCTCTCAGTTCTATCTCCCCTCTTGCCGCCTTTGGCGCCACTTCTTTTTGGCGCCAAAGTCGGCTCCCAATTTGGACGTCGACTCCACGTCACTCATTTTGGTGAATTTATACAGGGAAGAGAGAGCTTTTATTCAAAAATGGACACCCCCAGCCCGGGGACCACCAATACAGATACCCCCAGCCAGGAGGCTACCACAAGAAAAACTGCTCCCCAAGAGGACGGCTCCCCAACAGGGGAAGCAAAAAGCAACGGGGCATACCGCCCGGACACTAAACCAAAGGACGCCCCTCAGAAGGGAGAAAACTCACCAGCAGCTCAAAAAGGGGAGAAAAAACAATGTTGGACGGGGCATCCCGTTCCGGCAACAAAAATCAAGAGGCAGTAGCCCCAAAGGACGATAAGGGAGACAGTGCTCCCCAAGAGGGCGACTCCCCACAAAGGGGAGAAAAAACAATGTTGGACAGGGCATCCCGCTCTGACTACAAAAATCAAGAGGCAGTAGCCCCAAAGGACGATAAGAGAGACAGTGCTCCCCAGGAGGGCTACTGCCCCAAAAGGGGAGCAAATCAAGAAAACGAGGGGGCATACAGCCTAGACCTCCCCAAAACAAAAGGGGCAAAAGCTCCCAAGGACAATAAAGAGGACAACGCTCCCCAGGAGGCCGACTCCCCAAAAAGGGAAGTATTTCCTGGAAGAAGTATAGAGCAGGGAGAGTCGGTCCCAAAGGAAAGCGGAAAGGGAAATGCGCCTCAAAATAGCAACCCTTCCGCCAAGGAACAGCAAAAACAGTCCAACCTCACCAAAGATCCAACACCAACAAGAGGGTCGGCATGGGGGAAGACTGTAGAGAAGCAACTGTCCCCTCAAGAGTATAGAGACTTGTACTTGACCAAGTACAGACAATACATAGAGGGGGCAGAAATTAAACCAGTGCCAGGCGCTTGGGAGGCAATCGAAGACAGAGTGCTCTCCCTCATCATCTCGGATATGCCGGAAAACCGCCTCCTAGGGATGAAAAAGGAAGACATGGCAGGGCTCCTACACAAGCTAAACATCCCGGTATTATACCTGTACCAGAGGAGCTACGCCATGTGGGACATCCTCCTACCCACCAAGGAAGATGCGGAGAGACTCTCCCTACAGGAAATTAAGTATGGGAGAACAAAACTAAAGCCCGAATACCAGGGCAGGACGAGGACCCGGGTGCAGGTATTCAATGTACCTATGCAAATATCAGCAGAAATCCTGGGATCCTTCTTCACACAGTTCGGCGAGGTGGAAAAAATAACCCCAGTGCGGTCGAAAACCGGCATGCACTTGGGCAGCTACACTGTGGCCATGAGGCTAAAGAAAGAAGGCTTCCAGGCGATACCAGCACAGCTGACATTTAAGGAGGCAACTATGACAGTAGTAGTGGAGGGGCGTCGTCCGCACTGCTGGTTTTGCCAAAAACAGGGTCACATGGCCAAGAGCTGCCCTCAAAGGTCAAATCCTACTCAAGTGACACTAAAGGCGGTCCCAACCTCTGAGACAGCACCAGTGTCCAAACAGGCTGTCACAACTCCTGCAACCAGAGCACCAACCCCAGCACCGAGGAAACCCAAAACTGTGCAGGAGCCCAAAGGGGAGGAATGGATCACGGTAATGAGGCGGAAACGGAAGCCCACAATCCCATCTGCCACCGTCCCACAACCAACCCAACAACCGAGGCAGCAACAACAACAGCAGCCTCCACAACAGCCGCAGCAACAGCTATGGCAGCAGACACAGCAGCAGCAGCCAAACCAGCCGTTGAACCAGCCGCAGCAACAACATCAGCTGCCGCGGCCAATTCCACAACCAATGCCACGAAAACAGCAGCAACAACAAAAACAGCAGCAGCAGCAACAGCCAGAACAGCAGCAACAAAAACGGCTGCAGCAACCAGAAAAGCAACAGCATCAACCGGAGAAACAACAATTAGAGGAGCAGCAACAACCAACGGTCCCCACACCAATTGAGACGGGGATCAAGCGAAGAAAACACTGCTCCTCTGAGGATGAATCTGCTAGTGAGAGGGAGAGGAACTCAACCTCACCACTCCCCGGTTCATTCAAAAGAATAAAAAAGAAAAGGAAAGGGGAAGAAAAGGCAGCCCCCACTCCCTGTGAGCATACACCACCTCTAACAACAACACAACCCACTTCCACCCCCATACCACATACTGCACCAACACTAGACACCGCACTAACACCAACACCAACATCAGACACCGCACCAACACCAACACCAACATCAGACACCGCACCAACACCAGACACTGCACCAACACCAGACACTGCACCAACACCAACACCAGACACCGCACCAACACCAACACCAGACATCACACCAACACCAGACACCGCACCAACACCAACACCAGACACCACACAGACACTCGTCCCCACACCAATGCAAATTGAGCCGCCATCCCAGAAAGAAAAGAATGAACCCGGGAGGGGGAGAGACCCTTCAGATTCTCCCACTTATGGACTCACTCCAACAGGGACTCTCGCCCTCGAAACGAGAGAGGAACTTTGTTCTGTAGACCCCCTGTCTGTGGCAATGGGCGTACCACACCGGCAGAGAAAAAATTTAAAACCTCTGCTGGACTGCCAACAGATAGGGGGAAAAGACGTTAATGTCCCCTCTAATTTCCCGGACGCTCCACGGCTAACAACTTTCGTCAGGCTTCCTGAGGCCTGCAAAACCAACGTGTGGACAATGCTGGAAGCCGCTGAAGGGGCTGGTCCGGGAATTGAACTGATTAGGAAAAATGACCCTTCCCTTGAGGAACTCGCAAAACAATGCAAGGGAAGGGTCCCAGTGTTGGTCCATCCGTCACTCTATAGGGCCCTTAAATTGACTTACCCTTTGGATGTCGGCGGCATTGTGAGAGAAGGTCAGGACATGAAAAACCTGACCACCTTGAGCATTGCACACAACGTCGGTGTCCTTTCCCCGGCTGACTTCGGAGCTGAGTGTAACACACCTTAAGGTAGGTACCATGGCTTTGAATTTGGCTAGTCTGAATGCGAGGGGCTTGAGATCATCGGGCCGGGCGGCTCGCCTCCGGCACGACCTCTTGTCCCTGGGAGTGGATGTCGCTGCGATTCAGGAGACGCATTTCGTTTCCTCTGTGGACTGTCAGGTGCTGGCCCGAGACTTTGAGGTTTTCTCAGCATATGGCAGCCCGCGGGGGAAGGGAGTTTCCGTGCTGGTTAAACGTACCCTGTCGGCGACGGTCGACGTTGTCCATAGAGATGCAGTGGGTAGGCTGGTTGTGGCCGATGTTGCCGTAAAAGATTCTGTGTTTCGGGTGATTGCGGTTCATGCGCCCAGCACCGCTCGTGAGAGGGTCTCATTCTTCAGTCAGCTTGACGCGTTTGTAGATTGTCGGAAGCGGGTAGTGCTAATGGGGGATTGGAATTCCATCTTAGACCCCGACATAGATAAGGTAGGAGGCGGAGCTAGAGGATCGGAGAGGTGCGAGTCCAGCCTGGCTGATCTGATGGCTAGATGCGGTCTGGTCGACAGGTTTCGGGTCGAGCATCCAGGGCGGGAGATGTGGACGTGGACCAATAGTGTTTCCTCCTATCCAAATACTTATTTGGACAGGATGTTAGTTAGGAGAGGCGAAGTAGACTTCTTATCTTGTCCCACGTTCACTTGGCTAGGCCAGACGGACCATAAATTAGTTATGGCCCGGCTGAAGCTAGGAAATAGGCCTAAGTTAGCGGGGTACTGGAAGTTAAACACCTCCCTTCTGGAGATACAAGACTTCCAAGATCAGTTAAGAGAATTGATTAAGAAGGCACTAGTGGGGGCGGTTACCGGGAGTAAGTGGTGGTTAGGTCTCAAAGCCAAGATCAGAAGCTTCTCCGTCAAGTATGCCCAGCGCCTCGCACTAGATAAGGCCAAGACGAAGAAGAAGCTAGAGCAGAAACTAGCCCAGGCTACGGGGGAGGGTGATAGGGTTAGTCAGGAACTAGCTAAGCAGGACCTTCTACGCGAGACTAGCGAGCGTTACGAAGGCCAAGTAGTTAGAGCTAGGCTTAGAAAGATAGGCAACGAAGCAGTCAATTCTGATGCAGACGTGCGCCGTGAGGTTTCTAGGCGTGGCTCGGACAAATACATTGCAAAAATCAAACATCCGAATGGACGCACCCTGGAATCGACTCGGGAGATCTGCGAGGGGTTTCGAGAACATTTCGAGGAGCGTTTTACGCAGCAGCCCGATCTTCCGGTCCTTGAGTTTAGCGACTATTTGGCCGACTCTCCCCGCCTCGAGGTGGCTAGAGCGGCTAGTTGCGAGGGCCGGGTGACGGAGCGGGAGGTCTTTACTGCGCTGAAGCAGGTCAGCTGTGACAGATCGCCAGGACTTGATGGTCTGCCATACGAACTGTACTTGAGGCTGTCGCCCATGTTTCTGCCACTTCTGACGGATATGTTCAACCATTGGTTTGCTCAGGGATCCATCCCAGGGCAGGTGACCAAGGGAGTGATCACATTGCTGAAGAAAGGTGACGGGCATGGAGGGGAAGAGTTAGACGACTACAGGCCCATAACTCTGCTAAACACAGAGTTGAAGATTTTGGCCAAGGTCCTGTCGAATCGGCTGCAGGTTGTTATCGACGAGTTGGTTGAACCGGAACAGAACTACGCTGTGAAGGGGGAGATCGATTCAGAACAACTTGCACCTGATCCGCATGATCCTAGAGGGGGGAATAGATGATGACACGGAAGCCGCGCTGATAAACTTAGATCAGTCCAAAGCTTTCGATAGGGTCGACCATCGTTTCCTGGCATCTGTCTTAGAGGCCGCCGGTTTTAAACCGGACTTTTGCAAGTGGATCTCCATAATGTATCGACAGCCCATGGCTGTCGTGCAAGTGAACGGAAAGCGCTCGAAACCCTTTGTTATCTCTTGGTCGGTTCGTCAGGGTTGTCCGCTGTCGCCCCTGCTTTATGTCCTGGCTTTGGAGCCTCTTCTCCGCAAGCTGAGACATGGGGAGGCAAATTCGGCCCTGCGCGGAATGGCTCTGCCTGGCGGCACAGCTGCCAAGGTATCCGCGTTCGCCGATGATGTCACGATCTTCGTGTCGGGCTTCAGAGACATTGAGGTCGTGTCGGAGGCACTCACACAGTACGAAAGAATTACAGGGGCCAAGATAAACCGCAACAAGTCGGTAGGACTGCGGTTGGGCGCATGGAGTGGCAACGCAAACCTCCCTGCGCCCTTCAGCTGGACAGATGGCCCGGTCCGGATCCTCGGCGTGTGGTTCGGACCGGGTCTCCAGCTTGACAAGAATTGGTTGGAGGTACGGTCAAAGGTGGAGGCTGCAGTCAATTCGTGGCTTCCTAGGAAACTTTCCTTAAAGGGTAGAGCTGAGGCGTGCGCCACTTACGTCTTTCCTCTCATCCTTTACCGACTGGCCGTACTTCCCCTGCCTGCACAACACCTAAAAGCTCTTGTCGAACTCTTGTCCTCGCTCCTTTGGGACAGAGGAAGACACTGGGTGAGCAGACAGGTCTGTATTCAACGTCCGTGTGAGGGAGGCTTGGGAATGCCGGACTTGAAGTGTCATCGAGATGCTGAGAGGCTGGCCTTCCTGAGCCACTATATGCAGGAGGACCAACCGTGGCACCCCGTGGTTACTGCCGCCTTCCCCGACCTCGTTCTCGACCCTTCCATCGAGAGCCGTCGCAGGCCGCGGGGAGAATCTGCCTACATGAAAGAGTGCCGAGCCGCGCTAAAACGACTACCAAGGTCCAGTGACCTTGTGACTGCTACCCGTAGGGAACTCCACAGGGATCTAGTGAAGGGGGCCGCTGACGACCCGCTATGCACGCGTTTGGGGTGGCAGCAGAGTGAGATCCGCTCCGCGTGGAGCTGGGCGCCAGGTTCGAGTCATCTGAACAATTCGGAGTTCTCTCTGACCTGGCGATTGGCCCGAAATGCACTTCCACTCAACAACATACAATGCAGTTCTGGGTTTCTGGAGTCGCCTGATTGTCCCCGTTGTGGGACAACGGCTGTGGAAACTACGGATCACGCTTTCTTCGATTGCCGCGAACTCCGCCAGTACTGGTCGTATGTCAGTGGGGTGACGGCTCGCATCGATCCTGAGCATCCTCGCCCAATTACTGTATCCAATGTTGTGGACAACGTGAGGCCGCCGTGGGACCGGGAAAGACAAATGGTCTACGTTACGATTCTGGCCGTGGCGAGAATGGTGATTTGGACGTCGCGTCTGCAAGGTTGCCGGGGGGTGTTGTCTTTTTCTGATCAAGATCTGATCGCGTTCTTTAAACACCAACTACGGGTGAAGATCAGATTTGATAGAAGAAGGCTGCATCGCGCGGCATTTGACAGAAGATGGATACATGTGGCAAGTCTGTGTGTACGAAGAGGAGCCAGATTTGAATACGTGTTCCCCGCCTAGGTGTGGAACGCGCAGTTCTGTAAAGTTAAATTAAACAAGTAGTCTCTCAGCTAGCTGAGTGTGTGTTCCATCCCTCCCCGATTAGGAAGCCTCCAAGATCCCCATCCCCTCTTACCTGCAATTTTTGTTTTCACCCCTTCCTCTAAATTTTACCCATCTTGGAGAAAAAGAAATACAAACTAACCTCCATCCCTTACCCACAAAATTTTCTTTTCTCCATTCACCCCCATCTAGAGGGCATCCCCACCTAGAGACTGACCCGCAGAAGCGAGGTTCCTTTTACAAACCTAGTGGAACGGGCAGTCTATCAACTAGACGGGGTTGGGAGGGTCCTACTAATCACCTTTTGTTTTTTCTTCCCCCTCCCTCGACACAAATGAATTATTGTTACCATTTTATTGTTATCTTTTTTTGTTTTTACACGTCAATAAAAAATGTTTTAAAAATTGGGAGTTACTAGGACGTCCCCCAATATGAAAGGGTGAATGCGGTATTATGGTGAAAGAAGATACTAGCTGGGAGAAACTTTTGACTTTGTTTAGTTCTGGAGTGACAAGGATGACCAACGACCCCCAAAATCCCCCCTTTTGAGTTGGCCATGTGCCTAAGTTTTTTGTTCATCGTTGATTTTTTTTCTGTATTTTTTTAACATGAATAAAAGATTTAATATCTCAAAGTGTAGTATCTACTCTTACTACATTACTGTACTTATTGTGATATAAAGTGGGGGATCACTTTTCTGTATTAATTTAATGTAAAATGATCACCCACTTTACAACCAGTCAGTCTCAAAGCCATTCAAGTCATTCTCCAGATCATTCCAGTTATTTTTGAAGGATTCCAGTTATTTTTTAAGCATTCAAGTCATTCTTAAGATCATTCAATTCATCCTTAAGTTCATTAAAGTCATTCTAAGTCATTTACTTTTTATTTATTTAAGTCATTTCAGGTCATTTTAGTTTATCTTTAAGAATTTCATGTCAATCCTACATTCACGCATTCATTCATTACATGAGAGCACACGACTAATGGCTATCGGCCTTGTTTCCTTTAATATTATTTCAGAGGAAGTTACATTTTCCTCATTTGAACTATCTAATCAGAGTAAAACGAGTGACTCAACATGTTGCATTTTTTTTTCAAGTATTATATACAATTTTTTTTTTCAAGTATTATATACAATTTTTTTTTCAAGTATTATATAAAAAAATTTTTCAAGTATTATATACAATTTTTTTTCAAGTATTATATAAAATTTTACAATTTTTTTTTTTCAAGTATTATATAAAATTTTACAAAATAGGAAAATATTTTGAATGCTTCAATTACAATAATTGAAAGAAAAAATATTCAACATTGACATAACAACAAAAACGTATTCCAGGCGTCGGCAACCTCTGGCCCACAGGTCAAATCCGACTCTCAAATAAATTAGTTCTACTATTAATGTTTTGTAGTCCAGTCTACCCTATCATTTCTCTTATAGACAGAAGGAAATGATATAAGAGAAAGCTACAGCCATAAAAGAGAACTGTAATATACCAAATCCATGAAATAAATTAATATTTTGTTTGGCCCACCATCTTATTCAGAAAACAATATAAATACAAACGAGCCAAGCAACAGTCACAGTTGAGAGACTGAATATATTGTGTCAAAATTCAAATTTTTATTAAATATAATCGTAATATATTTAATAGTTTTTTTTTCCAAGCCAGAGAAAATTTATTTAAATATTCAATAACATTGTTGTCCTCCATGACAATGTAGCCAAAACTCAATAATAATCCTACCTTTTTGGTCCTCACGCTCCAAATGGTTGTCGACTCTCAATGTATTTTATTAATGTCGTAAGTGACCAAAATTAAATTTAACGTATCTTCCTCTCAATTTCCATTCTCTTTTCTTTCTTTATTTTTATTTCTATTTTGTACTTGGTTTTATAGTTTATTTTTCTTTATATCCAACTGTTTCTTCTCTCTAATCCCTTCTTTTCAAATTCGTAAAAGGCACTAACCAGCAGGAAAACCTGCCCTACATACTCATAAAGGGTGCACTCGAGAATGGTAATTTACTCGTACAGCTGTATAAAAGAACCGCATTGTGTCCTGCCTGACTGGATCAAACACGCCTTTGAATTCAGGCCCCCGGATCTGCTGAGAATCACGTGGCTTAAAGGTGCATGGATGGAGAAGGGAAAACGGAAGTTTAGAACATGTCAGAAGGTGTCTAATATTGTAGATCATCTTGTTCCACAACGAAAGGAACTGGGTGTGAGCAAATTTCGTGTGCATAGTTATTATCAAAACACAGTTTCAAAGACGAAATATTAGACTATGACTTTTGGAATCAGTTTAGTACGCCTATTATGGTCGCCAATATTCCAGTCATATCAAATTTCAGTAAATATTCAGAATATGGACGCTGTCTTTTATGTAGGAGTCACCATTTATCAAGGCTTGAAGATGACTCGAGGAAAACATTTAATGGGTGGTCAGTGATACAACAGCGTAATGATTAGTAGCGGTAGTAATTGAGTAGAATTTGATTATTCAAAAACTCTTTACGTGAGACTTGAAAACGACCATGCTGTAGTCAGATGAAAAGCAGTCCTGCAGTATAAAGTTTCACAAGCAGGCCATAAAACTGGTCAGTAGTAAAATGGGTGACCATTTGGGAATTCCAGGTACTGCATATGCTCTCTGCTTATCTCGGCATTGTTTCCAATCATCCTGAACTTCTCACCACCCCTGGACTCGATTGTTACGATTTTGTAGCTATATATATATATATATATATATTGTTACGATTTTAAGAACCGTATCAACTAAACAACGTTGTTACGATTTTGTAGCTATATATATATATATATATATATATATATATATATATATATATATATATATATATATATATATAAAATAAAAATTACAATTAAATTTACCAAAATGATCCAAGATGGTGAAACAAAGTATATTATAAATATTAAAGAATTAATATTTATAAAGTAATCTCAACCAGATGTAAAAGCTCGATAAGAACCAGCAAATAAAATCGTAACTATATATATATATATATATATATATATATATATATATATATATATATATATATATATATATATATAGTTACGATATATATATATATATATATATATATAGTTACGATATATATATATATATATATATATATATATATATATAGTTACGATTTTTATAAAATCGTAACTATATATATATATATATATATATATATATATATATATATATATATATATATATATATATATAGTTACGATTTTATTTGCTGGTTCTTTCTGAAGATACCGGCGTCTTAACTTCAAATGCTTCAATGATATTTTTTTCCCTTTCTCCTTTGTAAAACCTAATCATGTTCCATGATAAAATAAAAATAATTTTCCTTTATAAAACAACCAAACCAAACACCATGAATAAATATTTAAAGCTATATAGAACTTGAAACATAAAAACTACTTTTATTAAAAGGACTTGGTTCGGCATTAAGTAATCCAAAACAGGGGTTGATATGCCATAAAACAAAAGAAACAACATAAAAATTTTATTGATACACTTATTTTGTTTTAATATTTTGTTCTAGGTTGTTTGGGGTTATGCCAACACTCAAATAAATATTAAAAGCAGAAAACAGATATTTTATTTTAAACAACCTTGTTTCAATTTCATTTTGATATTAATACATTATGTTTCTTGTCATCTCTTGTTTTACCTTGTCTCTGTGGTATTATGGTGAACCAATTCTTTGATTCCAGCAGTTTAAATGGCGACTCATGGCGTAGATAATTTGAGTTTGTAGATTTGATGACACGTTGTGACAGCATTTTGTTTTGTTTATCTTCTTTTCTCGGCCTTGTCGCCCCTTTTTTTTTTCTTTCTTTATTTGGTCCCTCGACAAAAGGAGAGTGGACCTGTAAATTTACCCTTGTCTGTTCATCGGTCCGCACTTTTCTCAATAATTGCGCCTTGGAATTTTTTGAAATTTTGCACAAACATTAAACATGATATAAGTAAAAAGTAACAGAATGGTTTTCGCAGGGAACCATACATGCTTCATTTCTTTTTATGGAAACCACTCGACACAAGACATGAATTCACTTGGTCTAAGGCGGTAAAAATAATATTTCATGGTCAAAACCTAGCCAACAATAAATGTTATATGAATACATTTCAACACAGCAATTCTTACCTGTTTACCATCATTATGCCAGGTTTGGTCATGATCAGTCCAGAGATGTGGGATGTAGGAGAGCTGTACACACACGCACACAGACACACACACATAAATGCTACTACTTTATACATATAAAACTGTGAAATAAAATATATATAGAACTGTGCGCTTGTAAAAAGATGACAAATTGGTATCTGATCTCAGTGAATGCGTCTCATGTTAACAAACCGGAAACCCATAATGACCCCTATCGTACACCGTCATTTGTAAAGTGACCTGGTGCATCGCTTTTATTGATTTCATGAATTTAATTATTTATAGCAAAATGTATAGGTTAATAGTTTCAGTATACTTTTCGTACATAGAATAAATTGGTTTGATATGGATAAGAAATAAAAGTAATGTTGGTTTCTTCAGAAAAAAGCAGAAAGAAAAAAAAAGGTCAACCTAAAGTTGTTAACATTTCCAAAAGACTGCGAGGACATTTCCACACGGCAGAATCAAAACTTAAATTCTTCTAATTTAGCTAAGATTCTTAGAATGGAGAAAATAAAATCTTTCATTACTTTATCCTGTTTAAAAGAGATTTTCCGTCCAAATTGACAACATAATTGTCCAATTCCCTTATTATCTCGCTCTATTTAGCCTCAGTAAAATTTTAATTGCATTGCTGTGCTAAACTCGTCTTTAGAAATAGGATTATATTCTCCCCATCTCCACACCTCGCTTCTCCCAATCCCGATTCCTAGTTTATCTCAGATAAATGAATTGTTCTTGTTATAGACCAATATGATTGTCTGTGGGCAAAATTTAGACCAGCAAGCAGGAAATTCAAAAAAAAAAAAAAAAATCCTGATCATTGTACAAAGACGATGCGTAATAAACGAAATACAAAGAAATCATCATCATTGGAAAAAAGAAATCGTTTACAAAGAAATAGCGCTGCTTTTTGTTACATTATTTTATTTTGGTTAACGCAAGAATCAAACTTCACACAACATAGGAAATAACTTGAAAAACAGCAAATCCTCCATCGATGCGCTAGAACTGGGCAGCTCATTTTCATTTTTACCAGTATATAATTTAGTAGCTGACAGAACATACTGCTGTGTGGAGGGATTAGTCACATCCTATTTAAGATACAGTGAATATCTTAACTTGTTATGAAAAGTGAACACATGTTGGATTTAGGGAAGCATCCATCTTGGTCTACGAAAATCAAATGTGAAGTAACTTTAACAGCTTAAAGGGGGAAATAACTCTCATATCTTAAATAAATAAGCTTACTTCCAGTTTTAAATGCAACTGTTGCCAATTGATAATAATTGAAAATTAAATAAAATTAAAGATAATTTAAATCCAAAATAAATAAATCAACTCTAAATAATATTTATAAATAGTACAATTAAAAGGATTCGCTTACAGAAAAACAATAACATCGAGCTAATTATTAAAATAAAATTTCTTTAATTTAATGTGCAAATGAGGTTGCTCATTCAATGTAGATTTCTTTTGACTATATAGTATATATAGAAACTATGTTGGAATAAAAGTGTATATAAGTTTGTTTTCAGTATGAAAATTAATTTGTGAAACAGTGTATCTTTTATACATATTGATTAAATTATACACAAACAAACAGACAGGAATATGACTTTATTTTAATAGATTAGTAATTGTACAATATGTAAATCGGCATAATCACATTGATACATCGATTCCTCTTAGATCATCAAAGTTAAACGAGGTTACTATTAAAATGGGTTGCCATTTGGTAATACCAGGTGCTGTATGTGCTCTCTGCTTATCTCGGCATTGTTTCCAGATGTCCTAGATTTTTTCCTTTCCACTGGAATCAAGTAGTTCAGACTTAGAAGAGTTGTGGTTGGAGATTCCGCAACCCTTGCTTCACAATTACACACACATTACCTGTACAGAAGTTATCCATTGTATCTCAGGACTATATAGAGAACATAATGTACAACTAATTCCTAAAAATGCCACGCACAGAATTGTTTATAAAATTCACAATTTTTTCTGTGATCCAAAAATATTTGGTATCAATAAACTTCGCTCTGCCAAGTTTGTATTTATCCCTCTTTCTCTCTAGTCCAGTTTTGTCACTTCCACTTGTCACATAATTTCGATGGACTTCCTCTATGAACTAGACCTATAACCCTAATCATTTTACATCTACCAATCCAAGAATTTTCATTCAGTCTTTCAACGTGACCATACTATTGGAATCTTCTGTTCCACACGCATCTCCCTGTACTGTCTAGATCTAATCTTCCTCCGAGGGCATCAGAACTAAACTTGTCTTCAGGACTCACATTACATTGTATCATTCTTCTCAATGCAACGCATGTCCTCAGCTCTCATTGACCAGGTTTTATAGATCATCACACTGCATGCACATGTCTGATAGATCCTTAGGTCAACGTTTGCTCCTAACTCTTCCAATCACACCTGCTCCACCCTGTGCTCCAATGATATCGACCGTGTTACAAAAATGATTAAAAAAATATCTTTGTTGAAAATGCTATTAAATTTTCAACAACACCATTAGCTTTAAAATCATAGATATCTATTATTAGCAAACCCCAGAAAACTATGAAAGGTGAGAAACAACCATTTTTAATAAGTTGCTTTTCTTTAAAAACTTTCATACACTTTGCTATGGAAACACCATTTTCCACACCAGGTGCAATATCACCCGTGTAGTTATGATATAAGCTACTCAAAGCAAGAAACCATTAAGTTTTTCTGTAGATGCTCTTTCCAACGATAAATACTACTTATATTTGATCTACACTTGACCATTTTTTCATATTAACAAATATACCCCACATTCCCTCACACAATACATTTCTGTATTTCAAGGCAACACTGCACGATTCCTTGTATTGTAACTTAAGTCTTTGTTGAAAATAACTCTACCTGCTAAGATTATGCATTTCATCTTGCACATAAAGTAAAATGAGATTTTCTCTTATTTATTTGACTAGAATAGTTTCCTAAACAAAAGCTATGTATCAAAATGTGCTTATTCTACGTTTTAATCTAATTATTCACACAAAAATATAGTTTTGTTCGAAGTAAACGATTTGATCTTATATCCAAGCATCCGTTTTCTCTTTGATCATAATTACATTATTAGTGACTACCTACTCTCGGTAACGAGTCTTCTTCTTTTGCTACATTTAACGATAAAAGAAATATGATACTTATCTAATTAGGATTACACTTTGGTATTACATTTTGCGTTTCGAATAGAATTATGTATTCATATTATTTGGATCCTTTGGACTACTGTTCTCAACATTTGCACAACATTTCAGTCGATGTAACCTCCGACCTTCTTCAGATGTATCTTGTAGAACTTGGGAATATTTCTGTCAAACTTGAGAAGCTGCATGGAATTTCGAATTGAACCCTTTATTTACTTCAGAGGTGTAGCATGCACTTATTCTATCAGCCATGACTTGATAAAGGTCCTAAGTAATTCACAACTGTATTTTTCGGTCACCATCACTGAGGATTGAACCTTCCACCTTCAGGATAATAATTGAATTTTTTTTTTTTTTTGCGAATTCTCAGTATGAGCAACTGAAAAATACAATTGCGAATTACTTCATAGCTGAGGGAAAAAGAGTGTACTACTCCTGTGAAGTAAATAAAGAGTTCAGTTCAAAATTCCATCCAGATTCCACAATTTGACAGACACATTCCCGAGTTCTGACAACATATAACTGAAGAAGATCAGAAGTTAAATCGACCGAAACGTTGTGAAAATGATACTCAAGATGAGAGCAGTAGTTTGAAGAATCCAAATATTATGAATAATCAATCCTCATCTAAAAAAATTCAGAAACGTAATACTTATGTATATTCTGGAAATAAGTATTGCCCAGGTTAGTATCTTGTGACTTGAATTCCGTTCCACTTTTATATCATAAAAAAAAAACAGAAAAAGAAAATGATATCATATACATTAATACAAACTGATATAATTTTAGTTGCTATTCTCATGTTTCTGCTATCTTACCTTCCAACCTTCTTCATGAGTCTGTTATAACTTCTGTAACCTTTCATAAATGTAGTAATGGTCTCTTTATTCAATCTACATAATAAGATTGTTCTCATAGACTTAGAAGGATATTTGTCTAAGTTTATTCTTTCCTAGTTAATTAATTTTATATCCAGCTGCTTCTAGTCTTTTCTCTGAAAACTGAGTCCAAATCTCCAATTCAACATAAGTAACTAGATTCAGTATCGCTGATCCTTTTTCCCATAGAAGATGGTCCAATGAGAACTGCCTCCACAGTTTGATTAAATTGTTCAGCTCAAAATCCCCAGAAGCTTAAAACCAGCAACAGACACATACAAAAGTCACAATGGCTTAAACTGGATTTTGATTATAAGACAATTGGAATATTTAGAAAATTCCTCATTTCTGAAATCTAAAAAATATTTCTATATATTTCTTTTATGGACAATGGATAAAGTCACTTGATATAAGAAGCTAAAGGTTTTAATTTTTTTAATCTTACTTCAAGATTAAAAACTTATCAACGATACGTGTTAGGTAGATAGATTCCGGACTAGAAGACAGAAATTCTTTCTTTTCCTTGTCAGAAATATCGATCATAGAATGTTATCAGTAAAAGACAAAGTAAGGAAGCAAGTTACTTCCTTTTCTACCCTCCTTCTCTAACAAACTTGAAGCTCACTAGAAGAGGCAGTTAATTACACTTTTGAAATACCACATCTCATATTATTTCTAGGTTAAACGTTGCCTAACTTTGTGTGGCCCAATGATTGCCTTAGAGATCTGGCTATGGTAAAAATTACACAAGTTGTAGGTATAATTTAGTGGTGACAGGTGTGATACCCTCGTGCGTAGGAACCCCAAACGTTGTCTGTTGATCATTGTCTGGTCGTATCAGCCTCAACCACAAATTTCTTTCTCCAAAACGATTTCTATGAACTAAACTTTTCTCAACAGCCTGTCATCCAAATATGCTGTTGACTAAACATTCCAAAATATGTGGTTTCTTCTCAGTCACCCCAGCTAATCACAGAAACTGACAACTGCACTGGGTAGTTGCACTAGTTATTAAGAAAGGCCATTTTAGATATTGGCAAAACAATTATTTTTGTGATTTGTGGGAATTTGAAATTCTTGTGAAAAAATAAGAATTTTCCCCAAACATATAGTTTTTTTTTTTTTTTATGCAAAATTTTGTGAAAAACTTAAGAACTAATTTTGAGAAAATTAAAAGACTAACAAAATAAAAGACAAGCGCATAATTATTTTCAAATTAACACCAGAAAAATAATTTGTATAAAAATACATACGTACTGCATTAAGAAAAGGCCCATCTGCATATCTTATTTCATATTTATATATCTTAATTTGGTTCTGTTTGTGTCGATCTGTTACACCTCTGCATTGTATTGATTTCTATAAATTCTATAAATTACCTTTATAAAAACTGGCATATCGATCAAAATTATTTTGCATGATAATTTTATGTTGCTGTATCTATCAATATTGTTGGCAAAAATTTTGTTACCCCCCCCCTCAAAAAAAAAATCAATTTAGATAAATTTAAAAAAAAATAAAACTAGCAGATGCTTTTTTTTTTGTTTACTTGCCTCCCTACGAGGGTAGAGTTAGACACAAGATCGGTTTTTAATGTGGGGGAGACCAGCTCCCCAAAAAAGGGGACTTCTGGTTAGTAACAGAAATAAAAAATGCATCAGTCATGAAGAATTTCTCCTCCCCTGACCAAGACCAAAAAAAAATGAAGTGAAGTGCAGCATCAGAACAGATACTACGCTTTGATCCTGGCCCGAAGGCCAAGAACCCTTTTTTTCCATTAGTATTACTCTAGTAGATGTTAACAAAAACGTAATTTCTTTCCGATTATTGTTGAGAGTATGTAAAAATGATAAAAAATGACCAAACATATCAAAATATACTTAGCTTGTTCTTGGAATGAAACGTTGCCATATAAAAGCAATGGATAACTCTTCTAAGAAATCAGTTTTTTTTTCTCGCATAATTGGTATAGTTGCATATTTTTCAAAGATTCACTTACCTGCAAAAAATGAAAATAAAAATAATCAGAATATTTTTTTAGGGTAAAAAGTTATTTAATGTATTCGCATATAAAATAAAATTTTAAAACACATTATATATAGATGTACACACAGACAGGTATATATATATATTGTCGTAAACTGTTTATAATTTCTGTTCTGTTAGTAAAAAATGTTCAGTTGAGAAGGTGCTTCCTCTTTTGCTGATCAAGAAACAAAAATTTTCAAAACAGATTCTATGCTTTGTTCTTAGTCAAAATGCTAAGGAAGAGTAAGAAATTATAGTAGCTATCCACTTGTGTTGTATTCCAGTATATGAATTAATATTCTAAAACATATATATATATATATATATATGTGTGTGTGTGTGTGTGTGTGTGTGTGTGTGTGTGTGTGTGTGTGTGTGTGTGTGTATGTTCATATTTTACTTGAAATCAATTAGTACATAGCAATCGTAATGGATTAAACATTTTTTATAAAGTTAAAAAAATCCAAGCTCAATGAATATCTTTTGTGATTCCAGAGCATATATAGTGTCAGAATAGTTCGCAAATTCCAAAGATCAAGTTCTTTCTGTTGATACGAATTTAAATGGAAAGGAAAAAAAAAAGAAAATGCTCGACGTCCTGTCTGTTCTGTGGGTATTATTCAAGGGATTGTAGGTTTGAATATAATTTTTTTTTCAAATATGAAGTATTTCCTTTTGACTTTCAGTTAGTGTCAGGAAATAGAGATCGTTTTGTCACCAACTGCTTAGCACTAATCGTCAAGATCAACGTAACCTACTCTTGAAACTCCTGCTTTTCTTTGTACTCTCATTTAGATCCCACAGATCGATCTGCTTGTTTTCAGTTAAGAAGAAACTGAAAAACAGTAGGTGGTCTAATATTTAGAAAGGGTTGGGAGAGTCTCACTAACTAATTTTTCCACACTCTGCGTTTCATTACAATGATTTTCTTGTATTTATGCATATTTATGAAAAATGAAAATTTTTTTAAATCAGTTTGAGGATATCTTAAGTATGACGACACCTAATGTAAATGCGGTATTGTGGTGATTGAGATGATTCTAGTTAAAAGTAACATTTTCCTATACACTTTTGAATAATCTTGCGCTTAATTTATTATCAATACAACATTATTAAATTGACACACTAGTTCTCTTTAGTTAAGCAAAGTACCGGATAGGTGACCATTTATGAATACCAGATGCTGTATGTAAAAGAACGTCGGTATGTCCCTGCAAGAACTACAAAACATAAACGTCATTATCTCCTTCAATGGAGATAACATTCAACTGCAGACCGATTGTAAATTTCCATCACACTTCATCCTTTGGAGCAACTCAGTTCAACCCACTTAGAGGGAATGCTGCATTGTTTTTTTTTAAATTTGTTTTTTTTTTGTTGTTTTTTTTACTTTTTTGAAAGTACTTATTTCAAAGTGGAGAATCTGTTCAAGCATCTGCTTGTCGTTTTATGCAGTACCTTTTTAGTTTTTATCCGTGTGGCTATTTTACAGGATGCCCAAAATAAACCTTGTTCTTATGCTTGTAATTGAGCCTTCTGTATATATTTATCCAAAATAAAGGCATACACTATGTGTTTGCGTTGTTTATTTGCTTATTACTCTACACATAATTCATCGTTAAGTCATGGGTCGTCTATTGAACAAGAACCCTGAAGGCCTAAAATATTACTGTAGGTATGCAAGTTCTTGAAAGCAGCAGCAGCAGTTTCAATTTAGAATTTTCGAATATTTATCAAAAAATTTTGGAATTGTCAAATCTTTAATATACATAAATAGTAACCAAACAGTAAAAAACAAAAATTTACACACACATACACACACAGTACATAAAAAGAAGAGACGCGACTAGAAAATATGAAAATATTAATAAAGACGTAATACTTTATGACTATTCCCCACAAAATTTATGAATTATGAAATCAACTATTGCCTGATACACATACTGTGAGTAAGAAACAAGATAAATGAAATAATTTAAAACGTTCTTGATCTTCTCTTTTCAAACACACACTTTTCCCTTGCTTTGTTGGGAAAATCTATACAAGGTGCCTGGCAAGGCCACAGGGGAAACAACTAAACAAAAAACAAAACAAAAACAACAAGCAATATTCATCCTAAAGCAGCAAAACTAAAGCTAGCCTGCCAGGACACAATATATACAAATGTAGGCAAATTTGGGCATATTTTATTGGTTTGAAAATCTAAGTTCTTTTTTACCAATTGTCATAAAATTTGAATCATAGAATAGTATTGTAATCTTCAAAAGACCTGGAAATTTTCATGTAGGTTCGTCCCATAGAATCAAAGATATACGCATTTAAATATTCGATTTGGTTACGAGTATACCCGATTTTACATTACACTTTATATAATATGCTCCTCCTTTATCCCAGACTCCATATAGTTCCCTCAAACAACATCAATAATTTTGTTATTTTGTTTCTGATGAATCCCTTGCTAGACGTTACATCCCCATTATGTTACCTAGCATCTTCTCTACTCTTCTGATGAGAAGCATTAGGCTTCGAAATACCTTGATATAAAGAGTCCCCTCTATCCCCCAACTAAATGTATGTATATTCTTATTAAATAAATTAATCATTCTATATATACCCAATATATAGATTTGTGTGATTCCATTTTCCACTCTTATTGTCATATATATATATATATATATATATATATATATATATATATATATATATATTAGAAGCATAAACGAAAACTATAAACCAAAATTGACATGTAAAATTTATTTTTCAACAGAATATCTCCAATAAATAAAGATGGTCAATTAATTAAATTATTGGTGGTATTCTGTTGAAAAATATATTTTACATGTAAATTTTGGTTTACAGTTTTCATTTATGCTTCTTGTATTAAGCTCTACTTCCTACTATTGTCATATCGAGGTTGGGATAAATGTAAACATCAATACTTATATTGGACTGAAGTTTACATTCACCTTGTCTAGTAAACTTCTACTATTCACTGCATGATTGAATATATAAGTAACCTTGTCTGTCTGTGTGAGGAACGGTCTTTACCAAACTACTCAAGCAGTTTTTGGTCTGCATACTTGAAACTTAATATATAGGGTATTTGGATCCGCAAAATAAATTCGATTCGGTAAAAATAGCTGCTAAGGTGTCAAAATGGAAAAAATTAGAACATGGCAGGCATGAGTCGACTAGACATGTTATTTCTATGCATGCACAAATATACATTTATATCTTTAGCAATGTTATTTTTTAAGTTTTTATATGCGTATGTATTTAGATCAAACAATAACGAATAATGTTGGAGAGCTACAGGTTTTGGTTTCGATTCTAGTTTGGGCACCAGAGTCATTTTTGAACTTTTGAAATCACTACTATATTATTGGGTACAATACAATAATCCATAGTGCATTAACTCTATAATAATAAATATGAAATCTGTATAAATTAAAATATCATATTTAAGTGTATTTTACTACTGGGCAACACCGAAAGATTTGTTAGTATAACAGATAGTAGTAGTAGTAATAGTAGTAGTAGTAGTAGTAGTTGCGTAGAGTTTAGTATTAGCGTGAAAATATACCTGATATGTAAGCTACATAAAGATGCCTCTGTGTAGCTTACTTGTCATGTATATAATTTCATCCTATTCCTAAGCTGTACTCATGGGCTAGTTAATGCGTAATTGATTACTGAAAATATGAACACAATATCATTTTTATAATATGTTTCTAAAAATGGAATAATAATTGCATTATATGTGTGTGTATATTTATTTGTGAAAAGATGGATATTGATACGTATATAGTATTTACACTGTTGACAGAATATGGAAACTAATTTAAACTTAAGCAATTAATGATGGTATCATATCAGAAATAGCGTTTTAGCTCTTGGCAAAACTGGTGTATCTTGTACCCTAGGAATCTTCGTTTATCTCACCACCTGCTCCATTCATTAAGATATCTAACCTCAAGAGTGAGTTGAAGATAAAATCTTATCACATACGCTAAGCCTTTATCTTTGCGCAGTTCCTCAGCTGGTACACTGTTACATCGTTAATAGCTTTATTGTTTGATACTGAAGCTCGAGGTAATCCCAATAAACAATGAAAAACTAAACAATGAAATCTAAAATGAAGTTAAAAGTTATATAAGAAACAAGATAGGAAAGATCTATTATGTATGTCACTCCCTAACTTCCAACTACGTTATGCAGCAGGTAAAACTGGATTACACATTGTGCAGGATAAAACCACGACTTAACAAAAGTGTAGATGAAGGTATTTACTTGGATATCAAGCGTGTCCCTTACAATGTATGCATAAGAGTCAGTTCTCCATGTGTTTTTTTTTCATGCATGCGAGTGTATACTCGTTTTTATCAAGCCGTTTTATCTGTACTTTAACAACACTAATGCTTGTAGAAACTAAGCTGTGTTTATCAAATAAGTGACAAATTCGATTTATCAAAAGAATGTCATTTATTTGGTACTTGGATATAGTTTAAGTGGAGAGAGAGATGGGGCTGGCGGCTTGATGGTGATGACAAAAATGCAAACAACACTCAGCAGTCTCTCTCTCTCTCTCTCTCTCTCTCTCTCTCTCTCTCTCTCTCTCTCTCTCTCTCGTAACTCAAAAACTTTTGTTTTTATTACGACTTCGCCTTATTGTTCTTTTGTTTACTATTGACGTTTATAACTACGTCATAGGTCAAAATCTGAGCTTATATTATATGACTTGCTCTTTTTGGAAAACTTGGCATCGTCCGGGACTCTTTGTTACTTCAATTCTCATTCTTGTTTTTTCCAGCATATGTCCAATCCTCATTATTTAAGACAACTACCATCTAGAATATCAAATATTAATGCTCCTTCAAAGAATTAAAAATCTGGTAGTGAGAATTAGTTGCAAAAGAGTTCTGATTGTATTGCTACTGGATTCTAATTTGAGGATTGATAATTAGTATTATTTGGAATCCTGTTCTAATCTTCAGTGATGATCTGTTGATCTGGATATCGAATTTCTTTGATTTCATCATATCACTTTTACTCATGGATATTGAAAAGTTTCACTCATCTAATTCTAAAAGAAATCAGAGAACCTGATGCTAACAAAAGAATCAAGTTGTATCATGCTCATATATATCAATTTCCTTTAATTTTATTATGTTTAACTTTAGCAAACTTTAAACTACAAAAAAAATAACATTATAAAATTATGTACACGCCCAAAAGTCTAACAATTCTAAATTATTTTAAGGATTAATTCTACAAATGCAAAAAATCTCATAATTTCATCTGATAAGTATAAAAAATGGAAAAAATTCGATCTCGAAAAAAACTTTTCTCTCTTGTAGATAAAAATGAATAAGTTTTGCAGGGGCATATTTTACGTTACACCGGTCAAGGGAGATAATAACATTTTAGAAAATCATTTCTTGTTAAAAAAACCCCAGATTTATTATAATCTCGAGATATAGATAGATATAGATAATGTCTACCATTATCTATATCTATCTATATCTCGAGATTATATTTGGGGCATTTGACTACAGACTGAATGATCCCCGGGTGTACCTCACCATGTCATTCCTATTATTTCTTATTAATGAGTTCAATTTACGATAAAAGAAGAGGTACAATTTAAAATCGCCACAAATTATTTGTTCGTTAGCATTTTTAACTAAACATTAATCAAAAGTGATTTTTCCAGGACATTCATCGTCAAGCCCAAATATCAGCTGACATAATATTGTAAACGAACACAAAGGGAATTTGATGAACGAAATTATCATTATTATTTTCTTGCAAATTAGTTCACTGGGCAATTTATTCCTCATAATATTCAATAGAGGATTGATTGTATAATAATACATATACAATCTACATAAATTAAAATATCATGTTTAAGCGTATTGTACGACTGGGCAATGTAGGGTTGCCAGCTAGTTATAGGATAGTTTTATTCCATCTGCAAAGCCTAATCATCATGTCCAGAACCCCTTGAGGTTAGAATATTTAAAAGAATTTCATGATAGAACCTTATATCTCTGTTCACCAAAATAATCACTTAAGAAAAATAAGAAATATGAAATAAAGAAATAGTTCCAAATTATTGCTCATGGATAACAGCGTGGTTTCTATATATATTTTTTAATGGGAACCACACCAAACAAAGCATTAAACTATAGTATGAAAAGGACTAAATAAAAAATACCCCTTAAAATTAAAATCTAGCCAATGATAAATGTTAGATGGATAGATTCCGACCTTCCAAAAAAACAGTAATTCCTTTGGCTTTGTCAGAAATATCGCTTAAAGAATACGAGAACTAAAAGACAAAATAAGGAAAGCAAGAGTTATGAGGCTGCCAAAAGTAAACCCAAGGTCCACTTTCTACTCTCTTGAAATAAAGCAGACAAAAAAGTTGAAAATCATTAAATTTTCAGTTTTGACAATCATAGATGTATTTTCAGTTATTGCCAGTAAGAAATATAATCCATTGTCTTATTTTGTTCTCTGGTCACACACTGGGGTGTTATCTAAAATCCCCCTTGATATATACTGTTTTAAGCTTCTTATAGGCCGAAGGTTTATGCAAAATAGAATGGTGTCTAAATAAGTAAAAAAAAAAAACATACAGTGTCGGTGCTAAGTGGCTCACACCACCCTCTTAGATTTATACTATGTCATCGATTATGATCTATAATATGCCTCTCCCATTATAAGTTTTTGTAAATAATCGATTATGTTGTTTCAGAAATTTTTTCTTAGATAATTTTTCTTATTTTATATTTCGGCTAATGTGACCTCTAACCTTTTTTTCCAGAACTTGGGACCTTTGAACATTTCGGCTGATATGGCCTATACCTTTTTCCATCTTTTCGAACTTAGGGCCTTTTATATTGGATTCAGGAACTTATATATTATTCCGAACTGAACCCTTTATTTAATCCACAAGTGTAGATTGTTCTTGCTCCCCCCAGCCATAACTGGTAAGGGGTATCAATTCATTTTTATATCTTCCTTAGTTATTATTGTCTATAATAATAATTGAACCATCAACGTTCAGTCATTTTGAGCTGATTATTAATCGGTGCTTTTATCTGTTGCGTCACAAGCCCATGTAGATTCACTAGTGTATGTATTTTAATGTCATGTCTAACACTCGAAACACTGTATCAGAATAAGGTCGATGGTTACATCAATCAAAACGTTGTGAAAATAACAACATGAGAATAGCTTTCTAAATAATTCAAAAGCAATATTTTCTTTTGATGAACCAACTTATCCACTTATCCAGTTTGAGTGAAATCTTTAGCACTTATCCGATAAAGTGTATATTTTATAAAGACTACAGCTTTTCAAAGTTTTCATAGAAAAATGACAACTTGATAGAATTTGCATTTAGGTCAAATTATGCATGCATATGCTTGCATTAACATTTTAAAAATATGTTGACGCTATTCGTTTTATGGAGAGACATGATACGAGAATGGTATGATGATTAGGTAATGTGAGCTTTAAAGACGGGATTAGATCTGCACAGTAGAAGGAGGTGTTTACAGAACAAGAGATTTCAATGGTATGACTATGTTAAAAAAAATGGATGAGAATTCTTGGGTTAGTAGATATAGAACAGTTGAGGTAGCAGGTTCAGTTCGCAGGTAAAGGCCAAGAAAAGCGTGGGAAAAAATGATAAATAAAAAAGATTTGAGAGCAAGAGGAATCAATAAAGACTGGCCCAGAGATAGGATGATTTGAAAGTCAATTTCTAAAAGCTGCACAACACATGCCAGCATGTAAAACTAACAGTAAATCGAATATAATGATGATTCAGTTTATTTTATGAAGAACATATCATGTGAGTTTCAATGACATGTTTAGATCTGATGACTTCAGAGGAAATCCGAACAGTTTATAGTATTTGCAGAACAGGAAACTTCGGTGGTATGGCCGCATTTAAAAAATAATGAAAGTCACTGTGTTAGTAGATGTAGAACAGTTGAGGTAACAGGTTCAGTTCATAGGTAAATGCCAAGAAAAACATAGGAAAAGTGATAATGATGGTCTTGTGAAAAAGAGGGATACATAAATGTTTGAAAGTCAATTTCTAAAAGCAGCCCAATGCATGCCGCCGTATTAAACGAATATTAAACTTTATATAATGATCATGATAAGCCGTACGTTATGAAGTCTTTGCCAACTTTATGGATGAAAATATAAATACGAAACACATGTATGTAGGTTTAAATATAATTGTTTTATATATATATATATATATATATATATATATATATATATATATATATATATATATATACTTAAATAAGGGGGTAGTGACCAACAATGTGTATTTTTTAACATTATTTTATTATTCCGTACCTTGGTTTTTCATGAAGAATTATGTTTAGATCATTGTAATAACATTTTTAAATCATTGTTGTACAGCACGTTTGTCAAAGTCAAGTAAATACCTGACGAAGAGGTCTTTCTCAAAATATTATATTACACAGACATACCACCAGACCGACTTTCCCAGGTGATCACTGTGCAAATATAAATATACTGCGTATATGAAATATGAATATGTACACATGTATTTATAAGTTGTGTTAATAAATTTCTCACCTGCTTCAGCTTGTGTCTTTCCGTTACTTCTGCATTGTACCGCCTTCTACAATTCTATTTAAATATATATATATATATATATATATATATATATATATGATGGAAATTAAATTATACAAATAAGCATTTAAAAAATTTTAAAAACAAGGAATACAAGATACTTGTATTTCTTGTTTTTAAAAATAAATTTTGTAAATATGAATTTGTATAATTTAATCGATCTCATATATTTGTGCTCTATTGGGAATATTGAGCATTTTATAAGGATAGGGCTTTACTGTAAATATTAACATTGATATTAATATTAACATTTTGAATATATATGTATATATGTATGTGTGTGTGTTGTGATAAACTTTGTAAGTTGGAGAAAAACTGTATATAGACATGCAATAATAAAAAGCGACTCCTAAAAAAACTAAATAAACAACGGCTTTTAATGAATGATGAATTTGAAAGTTTTTGTTTTAAAATAGTAGAAACAATTTGATTAAATGAAAGATTTAAAAGGCTAATTTATTTTCGTTATTAAAACAAGGCACACCGTAAAACAAACGGATAAAACTGATAGATCAACCGCCATGCCAGAAGAAAGTTCATTAAAACTGGAGAATGGCAAAAATCTCTTGAAGCAACAAGCAAGGCTAAAGCTGCATAATTGATTTAGGAAAGAACGGCAATGGAAAAACGAGAAATAGAAAAATGAAAAGAATTTTGTAGAAAAATGGAAAGAAAAACCTAAAGTGAAATTATGATTTTTTTTTTTTTTTTGTTAGATAAATTAAGATCAGGAATTAAATTTTAGGAGTGGATGAAAAAAAAAAAAAAAAAACTATGAGTGGATTTTAAAAGTGATTGTAAATTTTAAGAAAAAATTTAATTTGCATTTTTAAATTGCTTCAAAGAAAACGAGTGATTTATGAATAGTAAGAAAGTCACAAAATATGATATTCAAATCAAAATTGATATATACACTAGCAGATTACATGCCGAAGGATGAGCAAAACAGTTCTGCATACTTTTTTTTTTCCATTTTCTTATAAGCTTGTTCAAGCTGGAGATGGTACAATGTATTGGATGTGAACATTCACTCGCTACCTTATATATTCCAACTGAGAGATCTTTTTAAGATTCTGACTCTCCTTGTAAGTGTAATTGTTTGAATTTTTCTTGCACTTGGTTCACCAGGTATATTTGCCATGTAGATTTTGAAATTCTTTTTCATGAGTCCAGTTGCTCCTATGATGACTGGAATGATAGCGATCTTCCTAAGATTCCAGTTTCTTTTTCATGTCGTACATAAGACCTTGATATCTCGTTATCTTTTCCCTCTCAGCTCTGCTTAACCGCACATCACTTTTATGTCTCCTTATGAATATTCTAATCAAAATATAGTTATACCAAACTTAAGTCTAGAACTTTATTCTAACTTTGCTCAAGATCTATTTCATAAATTTGATTCTAGAAACTGCTTCAAATTTAAGACTTAAATTTAAATTCAGGAAATATTTTAATTTTCAAATGAGAGATTGTTCCAATGTTATTCCTACGAAGACCTGTTAAAATACTCCAAAGAAACTGAAATTTGGAAAATATTTGTCAATTAATGCCTAACACCTCTTGTCAAAATTGCACAAAAATTGGAGATATTCGAATTTTCATAATTAGCTTCTGCACCATTTACCTCATTTTCATAGAATTAAATATAGCCCACATTTTGACCCTTTACGTCTAACAACTGTATTGCAAAATTGATACTTGCCTTATACGTTTAAGACTGGATAATACATACATAACATTTTTAAAATAGAGGTGTGTGTGTGTGTGTGTGTGTGTGTGTGTGTGTGTGTGTGTGTGTGTGTGTGTGTGTGTGTGATGTATATGATTGCTTGCAAGTTTCATGACGGTTCCTAATACCCTTGGGGAAGTTTTTGACTAATTTTCATCACTTTGATATGGATTACATAGAAAGAGCAGACTTTCAAGTCTTAATAGTTAATAGAGCAACTATTTTAGAAGAAAAAAACATGTCATCTTATCCCAGCAACCTTGAATTCTCCCTGCAACTTTATTTTAGCAATGTCAGAGCAGAAGTGCGATTGGAGATTGTGCAATATTTACTTCAGTACACATTCAACAGGTAGGTACTCAATTAGTTTTAAAAAATGCTGTTTATTAATGTTTTAATTCTCAAATAACAATAATTATATTATTATGAGTTCAAATATTTTGACAGGTATACATAATACTAGATAAACATATATATATATATCCCCAAAATCTTCTGGCCTTGATGGAGGGGAAACAAAAACTTGCTGCTACGGTCTCAAAGGATCTGAAATAACAGCAAGGGAAGACTTGATTCCAAATATTTCTCATATGTTATATCTCCCCTCTTTTGGAAATAGGGTATGATTATGAATATCTCCAGCTTCAAATAATCTTTATACACTGTGAAATTTACTTTATGAAAAAAGAGGGAGGGTATAACATAGCAGCAAGTTTTTGTCTCCCTTCTATCAAGGCAGAGGTTTTGGGCAACTATCAGATATTTTGTAATTCATATGCAAAACTAGGAATGATTGAAGTATTGGTAAAGGTGCAGTATCTTTTCACCCACGAAACATCCCTTAAAATGAACACTATTAACGGTCTATTAACAGTAAAAACCCCAGGAAACAAGTAATTTGCAAGATATGAAGAAATTATAATGTGAAAGATCACGTTTCTATATTAATTTAACGTAAAATGAACATCCACTTTATAGCCAAAGTGGCCATAAAGTTTATGTTAAATTAATATAGAAAAGTGGTCCCCTACTTCCTGATTTGGTTGGTTGGTTGTTTTTGTTTTACGGCATATCAACCCTTTTCAGATTATTTAATGCCGAATCCAAAGATTTTGAAGAAAAATATTTTAATAGAATATGTTTGTTGTTTTCAAGTTGGTTTCGATTTAACCCATCGTTGGGACCCTAACAGGTACTACCACTCCGGGTTAGAGTGGACCTGAGAGCAATGACAATTAAAGGGTGGCTCCATACTCCCCAAAGCCCACAAGCTGGGGCCTCACCACTGGATATAGTTCAAGGTCATATCCAGGACCCCCACTTCTTGAAACAGTAATATGTGACCTTAAGGATAAATGTCATGTAGCCCACTACACAATTCAGGTCATTAGCTTTCCAACGACCCTTCATTTGTTAAATTCTGATCAGTAGTTGCCGAGATTTCGAACTTATAAAATTGCCCCCAAAAGTGGTATATCTATATATGGATATATCTACAATCGTCGCCAAATTGAATATTAAAATTTTCATATCTTTGGGTTTATAGGTCGAAACTACATGAAAATTTGCAGGCTTTTTGAAAATTATAATACTATTCTATGGTTAAAATTTTATGACAATTGATTAAAAAGAACCTATATTTTCAAACCAATAAAATATGCCCATAAAATTGTATATATATATATAATGTCCTAGCAAGCCAGCTTTAGTTTTGTTGCTTTGAGATGAATTTTGCATTGGACTTTTTTGCTTGGTTGTCTCCACTGTGGCCTTGCCAGGCCACTAATATATATATATATATATATATATATATATATATATATATAGATATATATAGATATTATAATTAATTTATGTGATATATAGCCATTTTTCCACTTCAGATAAGATTTCAATGTTTCAATGAACCCAACATTATAACGATTCCTCTGTCATCGTTACTCACTAGGAGCCTTCGTACAGGTCATCATTAAAGATTACTCACTGATAGTAACTGGTGATATTCCCTGGAATGTAGGTGACAACAAGCCTTCCCAGATTCCCAGTACTTTACACCTCTTTCCATAACATTTGCAAATGACTTTGCATTATCGCAACAGCTGTTTACCATTAATTTCTCGCTGGCAATAATTATCAGTCTTTGTTGAAATTTGGATGGCAATAAGCCTCAGCAAGCTTCCAGTATTCTTCAAAGTCATCCACTGAAGGTCTGATCGGTGCTCTCTTTCTCTACTTGGTCCTTCCATCCTCTTTGACACTTCACGATTATTTTGTATGATATCAGCTGAGACTGATGTCATTTTTATGAGAGGGGGAGCATAGTTTATAACTTTTCTTACAGTTTCAGTTTGCTTAGTTTCATGTGATATTTCTTTTTCTTTTTAACTTCTATTGCATTTTCCATGTGGTTGGTTAATGTTTGTAGTTTATGTAGGTTAGTTTCCGCATTCAAGGATTTTCCTTTAGATTTCAGCTGTTTCATTGACGTCTACTTTTTATTCCGATTTCTCCCAGTCATTTTCATCAAGATTTTTCAGAACTGTTTCTAGTGCTCCTACAATAATAGGTGCTATATTGATTTTTTTAATTTTCATTTAATATTACTATTACTTCTACTGTTATTATTATTAAGGTTCAAGAAAATTAAAGTCTGTTAACATTCACTCTAAAATTTTTATTATCTTTGAGCAAGTCATTCAGATATGGAAGTAACTTTCTTTTTGTTTTTTTACAAATACGTCACCACTTATCAAGACCCAAAGGCCACTTGAGCATGAGGGTTAATGAGTGGTCACTGAGAGCAGTGCAATGATCGTTAGTGGTGGAAGTTAGGTAAAATTTAATTCTTTAAGGAGATGGATCATCAAGAACTTGTTTAGATTGGACTTAAAGACGACTATGTTATAATCAGTAGAGAAGCAGGTTAGCAGGACAGAGTTCCACAGGCGGGCAGATTTAGGAAAGAAGCTTCGTTCATGGAATTTGTGTTTAGATTTAGGCGCCGATAGAAAGTGTGGGAAATAGTTGGTTGTAGCTAGACAAGTGCTTTTTGTGAATGAGGAACCATATGTTGAAGCTCAGACGAGCATTTACTTTGAAAGTAACGATAGAGTACCATAGGTACTTTACCATGTAATCCAATATGATGCATGATACAGTGTTTCCAGGATCACTGGAAAAATGGTTGGCTCACTCTACCACTCCAGTAGGGATCTCACTGCCTATGCAGTACTCTATCAGATAGAGTAAAAAGTAGTACTGTTGCCACTTCAGGGCAGGAGATGCTCGGCACACCTTATCTTATATTAGAATTAAAAACCGGCTTCAAAACCGAGTAGGTGATACCTTTTTCCACCTTCCTACTTCCTCTTTCCCACAGAGAAGATGTTGTAAGCCTATTTCTCTCTATCGTTATTTTCATGACAAGTGCTCGACTGAACTCCGATCTATGGTTCCCTCCTTTCCAAACGTTCACAAAACACTCTTGCATGCTATAACCACTATATATAATTCCCCACCCCACCCACTCTCTGTCTGTGCCTAAATCTAAATGCAGATTCCATGAACAATGCTTCTTTCTCAAAACTGCCCGCTTGTGGAATACTGTTCTGTTGGCCTGCTTCCCAGTTGAATACAACATGGTAGCCTTCAAAGCCAATATAAACAAGTTCTTGTTAAGCTGTCCCCATAAATAATCAAATTCTACACAATTTACACCATTAGCGATTACTACACTACCACCATTATTCATTAACCCGCATCCTCAAGTGGCCTTCAGGCCTTGATAAATGGTGACTCCTAAGATAAAAAAAAAAAAATCTAAAAGATCGAAACATGATTTTCTTCATGACAGATATGATAAAAAGCCCAACGTTGTAAAAAAAAATTAAGTTCTCCTAAATTAGCAGAGTTCTTTTTTGGTTATGTGTGTGTGGGGGGGGGGTGCACAAATTCACGAAAGTGCCTCCACCCCGATAGTAAAAACTGTAAAAACAATAAATAAAAGCTATGCATTTGCATACAGCTGTATGTGCAGGATTAGATGGGAAGTGAAAATTATTAAAATTAGCTACATTTTAAATTTGCTAAAAGGAACAGTGTTTCTTGATAAAAATAAAATAAAAAATTAAACATGACAGGGATATTTTGTTTAAAAGGAAATGTTTAAGAAAATAAATTCAGACTTGAAGCCAGAAGATATTTAACTACCTTCCTAAAGGAAAATATTGCAATATCATAAGAAAACTAAAAGCAAATTTTGAGAGAAATCAATACAAGTATAAAAGACATGACCCGAATTATATTGAAGGGAATTCAAAATGTCTAAGAAAAAATCACGAGTATTTCTTTGTATAAAAACTGGCAAGGAACTCTTTAGTTTTTGTTTCAGTAGCTTTTCATGTGCTATTAAGAGTTTTTTTTTTTTTAACACTGTGCGTCATCATTTATCAAGGCTAAAAGCCACTCAAGGATGAAGATTAATGAGATAGCTTGCCAGTTGAATGATGAAGAATGTCATGAGGGGATTGAAAATAATGAATGAGATGTACAAAATTTAATGACTTATGAGGAAAGTTTATGTCAAATATTTGTTGACATTGATAAACATTTGAAGATGATCATATTGTAGTCTGTTTGGAAAGAAACTTTTCATGGAAACTTTGCCTAAAGTTGGGCACATGAAGGGAGAAAGTAAAGTCCTCATCAGTTGTGGTAAAAGGAGGAATTCTTGATAATAATGTCTTACAGTACTGATATTTCTTTATTAATGAAATAAAGAAAATACCTAATTGTTGTCTATCAAAAAAAATATTTTATTTGAGTCAAATTTTGTTTGCTATTTTCCCTCTAGTTTCTTTTCATTTCTTTTTTTTTTCTATGATCTTAAATCATTGCAAGTGAGGAGTGAGAGATTATATTTCATATTTATTTACGTTTCTGAACTTTTGAGATGAGGATTAGTTATTCACATTATTTGGATTCTTATGACTAATCTTCCATCTTGAGTGTCACTTTTAGGACATTTCAGTCGATGTAACCTCCAATCTTCTTCAGATGTAACCTGTTAAACTCAGGAATGTTCCTGTCAAACTTGGGAACTTAGAAAGAATTTCGAACGGAACCCTTTATTTATTTCACGGGGATAGCATGCTCTCGTTCTATCAGCGATGATTGGGAAGAGTTCCTAAGTAATTTACGATTGTATTTTTTGGTTGCAAGTACTAAGAATTGAACTTTCAACCTTCAGGAGAATATCACTTTTGCAATCAATTTTTCTAAGTTGTCCATGGGTCCTTGCAGACAAGTTCCAAAATCTAAATAATACAAATTATTTGCATGTGTTAATTAATCCGGCTTCTAAAAATGGCCATTCTTGAATTGAACAAAAATATATGTAAAGTTTTGCTGTTTCTACTGATGTGATAAACAATAAGCCCTCCAGACACATTTTGGAGGAGGGCAATTGGAAATTAACCTTAGAATTTTTAAATGAGAGGTTGTGCTCATATCATGCCTCTAAAAAACCTTTTAAACACTGAAATGTAACTGAAATTTGGGGAATATTTATTAATGTCTAATTTCTATTAATATTTCACAAAAAGTATGAATTTTAATGAAGGTATTTCAACCTTTATTTATGCCTCTTTTCATCAACTAAATATAATCCACAATTGGACCCATTACGCCTAGCAGTGTGTTTCAAAACCCATAATGACATGTTAAGTACATTAAGAGTGATTTCTATGTATCCAAATATATGAACATACAAATTTAATAAATATAAGTAACTTATATATATATTTAATTTATTATTTCATATAGGCATACAATAATATAAGGCAATGTAATATATGCATAGATTTTCAGTATTTACTTTAACAGTGCTCAATATGTGACTAAGTAGAAAGGTTTGAAAATATTGCCATTAATATATTTTCATATATACCTCCAAAAAAAAACAAAAGAAACAGAGGACATTCAATTGTTTTTCTGAGCATTTTACAGTCAACTGAGAAAAAAGGCCAAAGACCCTAGTGTTTTGATGTGATGTTTTGAATATATTAAACTAGTTATGACCAAAGTTTCATTTCATTTGGACAAAACACTAAGAAACAATGCCTAATTAGAGTTGGGGCCCGGTTTTTAGGGTCACCCTGTGTGTGTGTGTGTGTGTGTGTGTGTGTGTGTGTGTGTGTATATATATATATATATATATATATATATATATATATATATGTATATATACTAGCAAGCCATACGGTGTTGCCCGGTCGTAAGATATACTTAAATATGATATTTTAATTCATGCAGATTACGTATTTATTATTATAGAGACAATTCACTATCGATTATCATATTAAACCTAATGTGCAGAAGTGAAATTAAAATATATATATATATATATATATATATATATATATATATATATATATATATATATATATATATATATATATATATGACTTAGATGCCATTAGCTAAAATCGAAACTAAAACATGCAACTCTTCACCTTCATTCTTTAGCCTTTGAGCCATGCCCATATCAATAAATCCAAATCATATACCACCGGCTCCAAATTTTGTAAACTCTGCTTTTTAGTGGCAGTAAGGATAATAACTTCGCCGTAATGCAAGAATGTAATTAATGCTAAAAGTGAGCTGATTTTCCCATGAAAACATAAGGCAAAATTTTGAAATCACGTAGCCTCCACTGAAATATTAACTGCCTAATAAATTGTTTTGTTTTTTACTAGATCTTTAAATAGGTTATATATAATTATTACATCTTTCTTGACTCTACCAATTGCGTTTAGATTTTAATCTTTTTACTTCCTATAACTCCTAATCACAAAATCATATTTTCATAATCATGCATTATACAATCTCGTCATTAAAATTCTTATTAGCGTTATTTTTAGTAGGGCTAGTAGTGGTACTAATGGGAATATTATTGTTTATATATATATATATATATATATATATATATATATATATATATATATATATATATATATATATATATAGAGAGAGAGAGAGAGAGAGAGAGAGAGAGATTCTCAAATATTTTTTTATCATTATTATTATCTGTTTTATTTTTAGTATTATGATAATAATTACAAGTTGTACTCTTACTAAATTTATTATATTTTATTAATTTTCATTACTGTTCAAATGATCTGAAATAACAGCAAGGGAAGACTTGATTCCAAATATTTCTCATATTTTATATCTCCCTTCTTTGTTTTTCATACATAAAGCAAATTTCACAGTGTATGAGGATTATTTCATACTGGAAATATTCATAATCGTACCCTATTTCCGAAAGAGTGGAGGTATAAGATCTGAGAAATATTTGGATTCAAGTTTTCACTTGCTGTCATTTCAGATCATTTGAAACCAGCCGGAAGTTTGAGGGAAATACATATATACTAGCAGGCTGCTCGGCATTGCCTGGTCGTAAAATACACTTAAATATAATATTTTGATTAATGCAGATTTCGTATTTATTATTATATATTATATTGGACCCAATATATAGTGATGATTTTAAAAGTTTTTAAAAAATGACTTGTGCACCACCATCGAGAATCGAAACCAAAATGTTTAGCTTGCAATTTACTTTTTCTTTTTACGTTAATGTCTGAGCTATGAAGACATGTATACTACAAGATTAAAAATTAAAACATAAACCAATAGCTATTACTTTATCCATGCATAATTGTAATTCTGTCGTTCGACCATCACCTGGCAAATTCCATTTTTTTTAATTTTCAGACTTTTGCACTGATTTCCCCGTTAAAACCCAAAGTTTTGCATGTGTTCAAATACCCTATATATTAAGTTTCATGTCTGTAGACCAAAAACTCTAGCAGGAGTTTGGTAGACAAAAGTTTTTAAACAAATATATATACGCATACACAAATACAAAGAAGTTTGCATTTACTATCACCTTTTTACACAAATATTATGCAAGTATAAATCATGTAGAATATCTGCATGAATATAATTACACATAATAGTTAACTAAAGATGATCATCACATAAGAAAACCGAAAAACTTATAGGAAATTACTTAAAATGAATGTTTTAAAGAATATGCAAATTAGTTAGATCTTTTGCAAATGAATGCAATTCTATGACCCATATATGACAAAGTTGTATTTTCTTTTTAAATAAATAGAAAAAAGGGTTTTTAATATTAATACACACAAACGAAAAAAACAAATTTATAGGAATATAGATACATAAATTCAACTGTCATCCTTTTTTTAAAAGATGGAATCGCCCGGTCGTCGAAGACAAGATGCAAACAAGCAAGATTCACAGTTTTATAATTATATAGTTACATAGAACTTTATTGTATTATCAAATCAATAAAGATGAAAACGAGAAAAGAGATACAATAAAGTTGTATTTAACTTTTATTGTTCATCTTTTTAATTTATGAATTGCTCCTCATAACGGGGTAGAGCTTTTACTATTTTGATAGTGTTGCTTTATCAAGTTCATTTACATGTGTAAGTTACTGAGAGAAAATCAGAGCTGAGGACTCAATTATTAAGATATATTAAATAAAAAAGAGCATTACACACACACACACACACACATATATATATATATATATATATATATATATATATATATATATATATATATATTACAAAAGATCCAACCAATATCGACACCGTCGGTTTCAAATCAAAACAACGAGAACCTATAGTTAATTGTCTATATCCAACTCTCTTTAGCCTCTTGGTCGCCTCTGTTTGAATTTAAAACAGATGGTACTGATATTAGTCTGATCTTCTGTACATCACACACATATATATGTGTGTGTGTGTGTGTGTGATGGTTATAAAATTAGCGATTATCCACAGACGGCTGTTCAGTAACCAGTGATCAATAAGCTAGATAAGAGTTTCTAACAAGATTTCTAAGATTCCCTAAGGTGCAATTGAAAAGTGTGTCTGGTTTGAAGATTGCCATTAAGCATAAAAGAACATGCTAATATATTCTAATTTGATTGTACGTACAAGTAAAACCTATTGATATAAAATTTTGTACCAATAAAAGTTTAAAGAAATATCAATTATCATTGATTTTATTGAACTATGCCTGTTTTGGGTGCAATCGCCTGTAACGAGCATTATTGTTTGTATTGCTTTGTGATTTAAATTTCAAACTTTAAAAGAGCAATAAGATTTAATTTCCAAAAGGAATCTATAAAACTTTTCTGATATTATGAATTACACAGCTTTATTTTCGCCGATACTCGTGTTTACATCTGCATTAAATAAATAATTTAGTCCACGTGGCTGGGTAAAAATAGAGAAAACCACAAAGTTAAAAATCATATTCATACAGGATTTGAACCTGTGCATCCAATGATGGAACCTCTAATGCGGATGTTGTCCTAAAACGCTTGACTAACGAGCTCAATGGTTTAAAAAGGATGAAAGTTTACAAATAACTTCTTAGCCTTTTAACTAGTTGAAAAGTGTAGTATTTGTCCTGAGAGAGTGTAATTTGATGTCTCCATGCCATAATGAGGTTTCTGGAAGTGCTGTTACATCATAATACAGCATCACCACTTCCCCCGGGGGGTTAGGGTACCTCCATTGCCTTAAAAAAAGGGGGTTATACCCTGTTTTGTGTTCATAAGCTAATTAGGTCTTTGGTCAGGTTAAAAGCATCAATAATTCTCTCCAGATTTAAGTAAGTGGGTTAGGGCAGTCAGCTGAAATTAAATGCTTAATTAAAAGGAGTGAACAAACCATATTTACACACACACACACACACACACACACACACACACACACACACACACACACACACACACATATATATAATTTAATTTTACGAAAAACTTAATGACTCATAGGTCAGCAAAGTCGGAATAGACCTGTTATGAACCAAGTTGAATTTTCAACTGCAAGATTTTCCTTTTGTTGTGATAAAAATGCGAGAAAGGGAGGAGAGAGAAAGAAAGAACAGAGAAAAACTTAATTCACAAGTTCCAGGTATTATAATAATTTCTCGAATCTAAACGTTTCACATATCCTAATTGATAAGCTTTTTTTTATAGTTTATCTTAGTGATGGGACGAATATTTGTAATATTAAGAATTTTCAAAGTATCAGGAATCGGCATCGAGGTTGAATAATTCAGACCAGAGTTCGATTCCAATGCCAAAACGATTCCTAAACAGATTGTAAAAGAAAACAGTCAATCAAATTTTATGAAGTAGAAATATTAATTATCTTCCAAATGAATGTATTCTGACTCTTAAACTGATTAGTAGTATGAGCTGTGAAAAAATGTTTAAAGAACGATCATTTGAAGTTTTTAAATTCAGAATTGAACTGATTGTTGGGTTGTATTATACATTCGCCCATACATTGCAGCAATAGTTAAGAAACACCAAACAGAACTGTCTCACTGACATTCACCATTATTATTCTAAACCAAATATTAAATACAGGAGATGCTGATTTATGTGAATAAAAATTCTCCTTTTTTTCTACCATTTTATTGCAAAAATGGCTTTATGTGTCGAAAATATTGAATTTTTGTGAGAGGTGTGCTGTGAAAATTTTAATTACGTTCATTAAAATAACTCTTAATCAAATAAAAATAAATAAAATTCTTACATAACAGAATATTTTAACACTTCTTTTCTAGCTGTAATAAGTCATAATCCCTGCTTCCTTTGTTCAGGCTCATTCGCCTATGTATGGAGTATTGTTGTCACATTTGGGCTGGTCCATCTGCCACTAGTCTCTCCCTCCTGAATAGAGTTTAAAAGAGAGTCGCGAACCTAATCGGTCCTAAACTGTCATCTAAGCTGCAGCCTCTGCCACATCAATGAAATGTTACATCCCTCTCCCTGTCCTACAAGTATTTTAGTGGTGAATGCTCTGGCGAATTACAAGCCCTTGTACCTCCTCGATGTAAAGACCTCCAACAAACCCGACAAGCAGCTAAATCCCACGCCTACACAGTAGAGATTCCTAGGTGTAAGAAAGCCTTCTACTCCAATAGTTTCTTCCCCAGAACTGCTAGACTTTGGAACTCTCTTCCGGGATTCTGCTTTCCCAACTGTACTGACATGCAGAAGTTCAAGTGCAATGTGATCTTGCGGATCGTCTCCCTTCATAATGTCCCTCCAACTTATGTCCCTGATATTAGCCCGCTACTTCAAAGTAGCACTGTGCCTTGTTTGGGGTGAAAATTGAATAATAAAATTAAAAAAAGATAAATAATAAAAAAAAAAATCGGTTCTCTCTATCATCCTAAATACTTTCTCACACTTACCAGACCATATATGGAGTACTGTTGTCATATTTGGGCTGACGAATCTCTGTCCCATTTGAAGGTTCTTGATAAATTGTAGAAACGTATGCGTAATTTGATTGAATCCCCCCTTTCTTCTTCAATGTAACCTGTCTTACACAAACATGATGTTTCTAGTCTCAGACATTTTGAATTTTCTAATCCCTGCTTCCTTTTTTCAAGTTCGTTTGACTCGTTCAAGTGGTTTTTGTCACTTCGCTGTTTTAATACTTCAGCTGTTTATTCCAGTAGTTTCTGTCCAAGAACTGTAAGATTGAAGAACTCACTGTTTTCCTTCTGTCTTTTTAAGACTAAAGTCGATAGACGTATCCTGTTTTTGCAATAATAGTATTTCATTCTTGTTAGTGACTTACATCAAACGGCATCATACCTTGTCCCGAGCGATTTCCATAAAAAAAATCTTCAATATTAACCAATACGATAAAACTTTATAATTTGAAAAATTTATTTTTAGTTTTGATTACTTTTCTTCTCGATTATTTTCCATAATTTTTAGAATTTTACTAATTTCGCCATAACATGTAAGTATGTTATAATATTTTTACCTAAAATACATTTATTTGAAATCCCAATATACTGCACAAGCACCTATAAAACCTTTGTTAAAAATTGTTACCTTGTAAAATATATTCCTGTATTCTTTGCAGAAGAAAATAATGTTAACGATGTTTATAGGCCTTGTCATAGAGAAATGCGCCCCTTTAAAATGAGTGCCTGCTTACAATTCGAATCCAAATTATGTCCCTTTAAAATAATAATAAATTAGAGAAAATGTTTATTACCAGGGGTGGCACTGCTTATAGCAACTGAGAAGTTCACTAACTTGCATAGGGACGATGGTGCTTCGTCAAAATCTATGGTGAAGTCTCTAAGAAGAATGACATTTGTCATTGACAGTATTCACTTGTCTTACAGCTATTGACGAGTTCTGAAGACGATCGTATGAGAAGATTAGAGAGTTGAATATTATTGATTTTGACGATATATGATCTTCAGTGGAGAGAGCATCACAAATATTTTTTTGTGCTTACAAAATTACATTTACCCTCGAGTGGAGAGCCATTCTTGAAATGTTGAAAAATAATCCAAGGATTGATGGTAAAAGAAATAACCATTGTCGAGAAAAGAAATTATCCAATTGCGAATATTAAAACTAAAGAATGGTAGTATTAATTCAGTTAGGATCAGTAGTGGTCCTCTTGTGTCAAGACGAAACATTATGACTGAAAAATTCAATATATTTTATACAGCGATTCTGGAACATGATTGGTGCCTTCTTATAATCCCTGGCTATAAATATAATCATCTAAATCTTTGTGATCATGCCCAGTACAACCAATTGTACTGGCTTGCACCATTCATTTGGATTTGATTGTGATTGGTGTTGCACGCCAGTCAAAGTCCCGATCACAAAAGAATGCAGACGGGGCTATTCAGGCATTTTTGGCAGGGCCAGCTTGTTCGTTCTTTAGGAGTGTTGGCTTATTTTGTCTAGCTTTCGACTTTGTGTCACATCCCTAGCCATAGTAGAGGGAGGTAAATAGCTACCCAGTACAACCATGTCAGAAACATTGCAACATTGACTAATGTGCAAGGCTCATCTGGCCCATTGCGGTTTGCATATCTTTTAGAATACCCCAAGAATTTAGTTACAATAATACTAAGAATGATGAATTTTTAGATAATAGAATATTTTTACACTTCTTTTCTAGCTGTGAAAAAATTATACGTTTGTTTCTAAGTTTGTTATTCATTGAAATGCATAAACTTGTTTTCACTCTCATCCATCTCAAACAAGGCATATTGCCATAAACGGCTATTATTTGAGACCATGTCTACAGGGACACTATGTGGAGATTTGATCAGCTGTTCGTATTACATTTAAAATTCTTCATATTATTACAGTAAGGAAAGCAGGAGACTAGGATAGAATATAAGAATCTACCAGCTCATAGGAAGAAACTATTTTTATGAATTTTGGAACCGAATACCCATTTGTAATGTCATATTCTTTACTTGTTGATTCTTATCTACAGAGTTACTATGTAGAGAGTTGAGAAGCAAGATTTCTGTTCACATTACATTTCAATTTAAACGTGTTAATACAGTCAGGTAAGCAGGAAAGACGGAGGGAATTC
>NC_136485.1:107755206-107772706 GCF_053919585.1 Euprymna scolopes
ATTCACGATGCCAGCTTTTTACAAGGTCATATGATGGGGCATTATCACCATAAGTTTCTTTCATTTCATCAAAAGTCTCCTGTGGTGTGCGTCTTTTCAAATACAAAAATCGGATCACTGCTCGACATTCAACAGGCTCCATTTCACACCTGACTTAGTTCAGACACCTGTAAAACAGAAACCACAATTAGTTCAGAGCTATAATTTGCTACATAACCCGTAAAGATATAAATCATTGCACATGCAAAATTTCAGCTAGATCAGACAACTAGAAGTGGGTCAGAGATATTACTTATTGCACGCCCCTTGTACAATCTTCTGTGGGGAGATAAATTCTTCATTCAGTTTAAATACTAGTTCAGACATGCGTGTTATTGTTGGTTGTCTATAATGTTACATTTTTTTTTTCATAATTGGCTTTGGAGGATAATATAATGAGGAAGACAGTACTCCTCTCTTGATGGATATAAGGGAATTTTGAACGACTTTTGAATTCTAGGGTGTCATTCTTTCTTTCCGGTCCGGAGTGGAGATACTTTTCCTTGAAAGTTGATGTGTCTTCTATGGTTCTCTTGCTTATGTGGGGAACGATATGATAGAAGATGTAGTTCTTTGCAGGAGTAATTTTTCAATGTAAATATGTCGTCGCCAATGATAAACGAAAATGGGAATAAAGATAAGATGAAGTTGGGTTGGTGTAAAGTTAGAGAGAATAGTTTTAATCTTAGTTGTCTCGTTGGAGAACGATAGTAAGTGGTTAGATATTCTAGTTTTTATCGGGAAAGATGAAAGTCCTATATATGTATTTTTGGGTTGGGATGCGATATAAACGGGGGTTCTCCGCCTATGGGGAAGGGTAACTGAGTTTAGGTGCTCTGAAGATTGTTGCATACATAAATTAGTCATGTCCATTCCTTCTTGTCGCGGGATGATTTGCTTGGTGGAAGCGTCGTTATTTATTGAGTTATGTATATGATTGTGGGAAGTTCTAGTTATTTGCGCTTGGTTGGTACTTGGGTTACCTGCTGTGATGGAGGTTAATTCTTTCACTGTACATGAGTATATGACTGCTGAGTATATGACAGTCATTTTCCAATGGACATTTTCTGGGTCATTGCAGTTACATTCAGAGTGTGTTGTGTTAATAATTTGCTGCACAAATTTTATTTTATTTTTTATCTATCATGTTACTAAGCACATTCTCCACTCTTCTAATGAGAAGCATTAGGCTTCGAAATGCCATGGCATAAAGAGTCCTCACTTACCCAGCACCCCTAAATAAATGTGCATCCTGTTGAATAAATGAATAAATCTATATAGTTTTTATACCTTCCTTTTCCTTTCTTGTTTACTTCTAAATAATCTCCAATGCAATTTTGTTGAGCTTTGTATAAGTCTTCTCTTAAAGAATTGATTTCATTCTCTTCCTTTGACTTCCCCCTCTCTCTCTCTCTCTCTCTCTCTCTCTCTCATATATATATATATATATATATATATATATATATATATATACCAATATTGGCCGTTATTTATTTTATACTAATCATTTACTATCCATCAAGGCCAAATACCACCAGAGAATAACGATTAAAGAGGTGGATAGATTGTAAGTTTAATGAGGAAAAATATATGAGGATTGAAAATGGTGAATGGAATGAACAAAGTATTTGTTTGCATTGGATTTAACGAAGGCTATGTTGTAATTTTTAGGGAACCAGTCCTGTGGTAATGCGTTCTACTGATGGAAAGAAATTGTGTTCATGGAAATTTCGCCTGCACGCAAAAGAAGGAAAGTTTTCTAGTTGTGGTAGAGTGAACCTTAGGTTTACTTTCAACAGTGGCATAAGTTTAGCCTGCCTTATGCTGTCCTTTAGTCTCCACATTTGATGAGCAATGTTTCTAATAAAAGGGGAAGAATTGCTGTTTTCTAGATATGAATCTATCGAGTTAACACTTATCTTTTAGCATTGAAATAGTATTTTCGCTTTTTTTTTTTAGCTCCTTACATCAAGTGACTTTATGCCTTGTATGGAGCGATTTCCATTAAAAAGACGATTTCTTGCGGTGAATTTCTTAAAAGAAGAAATCAATAATTGGAGCTCAGTCGAGCCACTTTCATGGACATAACGATAGAGTAGAGAGTGTTTATATATGGCATAATCACGCTGACACACTGGTTCTTGTTAGATAACCGAAGTTAAGCAGCGTTGAGTCTGGTCAGTACTAAATGGGTGACAATTTGAGAATATCAGATGCTGTATATGCTCTCTGCTTCCCTTTGCTGCTGGAATCGGGCAGTGCGCAATCAGAAGAGGAATATTTGGGATTGCACAAACCTTGCTTCCCGATTACATGCACTGGCACTCTTTCAATGGGTATCCATTATCTTCTGAGACAGAATGGAGGACATGAGAGAAAGATTTTTCTGTGTGAAAGATGCTGTGTGGACGAGAAAGGGTAATTCTCCACCAGATTTTTAAGCCGATTTTGTAGTGTGTCATGGCAGGAAAGAATGTTCTAAGCAGCCCCTCCCCAGATGTGGCAGCAGAACTTCATCTTAGAATGTATATCATTCTTATATAGATCATGCAATCAATTTTATTGGCAAAAAATAGCAACGTGCAGCACGCCATGTTAAAAGGCAGAATATATTGCATCTCTATATCCTGTCTGAATAATTGTTCAAAACAACTTTGAACTTGAATATGATAGGCAACATGATAATCTCTGACAAGTAGTTCCTGGGAGCAAAATTCTGTCTTTCTTCTGTTGAAGCAAAAACGACAATGGCAACAGCGGAGATGACGACTAGGTATTGGAATAAGAACCTTTTCAAGATCTCAGTACTTTTTGGTGCAGTAGAATGATCCAACCATTTATACATTGCGAGCTATGCATTCTCTTACATATAAGATTGCACTATAGACATAGTTGTGGTAAACTCGACGAGTAAAACCGAAAACTGTATATCCCGCTGCTTTGTTTTATTTATCTAAAGTTGCACTGATTTAAACGATAGGAAATATAAAGTTCATTGCTAGGAAGACTTGAACCAATAAATTAAATTGTATTAACTGGCATGCGTAACTAATTCTCTTTTTTTTTTCCTCGTCGATTTAAAGATAACACGCTGTCCTTATAGAAGCAATATATAAAAAAGAAGAAACAAATTACATTGGTTAAAGAGTAATTGAATCATTTCATAACGTCTACCTTCTATTCCGAACCGTTCTCACCATGGTTGATTATTTCTCTTATGTGTTTAACCTTTTTCTTCTTACCGAGTAATGCAAATAAATTGTATTTGTTTTGTTAAAGCAAACGATGCTGGGAATATAAAAACTGAAAATTACACGAGCACAAGTATATTTATCTCTGCTTGATCTCAGACTCTAACATGAATAATCAAACACCTAGCTGCACAGGGATACAACTAATATATATATATATATATATATATATATATATATATATATATATATATATATATATATATATATATTATACTAGCATTTCAGCCCGGCATTGCCCGGGTGTTTGGAGGTGTATGTTGGGCCAAAAAAAAAAAGCGGTCAATTTTCTTTTTAACTTTAACCCATATTATGACCCCTTAAAATTTATTGTTTGGGGCTTAAATCAAGTTATTAAGTTAGATCCATGTTCAACGAACCTATATATAAAATTTCAAGTGTTTAGACCCAAAATTGTCGGAGAAGTTTGGTAGAGTTCTCAAAGGTCAAATCGTTTAACTTTGACCCCTTAACAGCCAAATTTCTGGCCGAAAACCGATCACAAAGATTTTCCCAAATCTCAGTACCCTGTATATCAAATTTCGAGTCTGTAGACTTACAATTGACAGAGTTATTGCGTAGGGAAATGTACACAGACACACACATACACACACTCACACGTTCACTTTTATAAATATAGAAATATACTAGCATGGGTGCCCGGCGTTGCCCGGATATTAGGAGGTGTATGTTGTGCAACAAAAAAAAAAGAAAAAAAGCGGTCAATTTTTTTAAACTTTGACCCATATTATGACCCCTTAAAATGAATTGTTTTGGGCTCAACTCGAGTTATTAAGTTATATCCCTGTCAAATGAACCTATATCTAAAATTCCAAGTGTGTACACTCAAAATTGTCGGAGGAGTTTGGTAGAGTTCTCAAAGGTCGAATCGTTTAACTTTGACCCGTTAATCCCAAAATTTCTAGCTAAAAACCGATCACATCGATTTTCCCAAATCTCAGTGCCCTGTATATCAAATTTCGGGTCTGTAGACTAAAAATTGACAGAGTTATTGCATAGGGAAATGTACACAGACAGACACACAGACAGACACGTTCACTGTGATAGATATATAGATATAGTCATCCGCATACAGTACTGTTTCACAGCCCATCAGTGCAGCTAGAAAAGCATGCTACTTTATATATATATATATATATATATATATATATATATATATATATATATATATATAGCGTGTCAGGAGGTGATGAAAAAAATCCAATAAAGTGCTCGATCGTGGATGTGAGAGTTGAAGATACAATATTTATTTCGACACTATATATACACATTTCAAGGTCGTGCCATTAGTTTCGTTACGCCGAATCAACCATAAGAGGTTGGAAAAAAAGCGTAAGTTCGTCAGTTTTTCATTGTTGCTGACGAATTTATGCTGTTTTTTTCCAACCTCTTATGGTTGATTCGGCATAACGAAACCAATGGTATGACCTTGAAAAAATATGTATATATAGTGTCGTAATAAATATTTATATATATATATATATATATATATATATATATATATATATATATATATATATATTATATACAGGGTGGAACGATAAAATTGTCGCCATAGAAAAAAACAACTTGATTCCATTTCAGTTTGATGAAAACCGGTTTCCTATTTTGTTGGAAGCCATCTACTAGTTTGTCAGTTTTGTAAAAATCCTAAGAGTGATAGGAGGCTTCTAATATGCCTGAAAGTGACACAATGTTCAATAAGCAAGATCTGAAATGCACCGGTGTACTGATCCAAGTTATAGAACAGGACTATTGCCACAGCCCCCAAACTGCATCGCTGGATTGCCACGAATAACAAGCACCTGCCCAGGGTGACAATAACAAAGTTTCCAGCCACAGTTATGGTCTTTGGTGTGGTTGCAAGTGAGAGCCACATCATGCCATCTCACATCTTTGAAGTCGGCTTGAAATCAACACCAAAATATACGTGGATGTGCTGAAAAGTGTTGAAATTCTTAGGTACAATCAGGTAGCCTCTGGCAGACCCTGGGTATGGCAACAGAACTTGGCGCCGGCCCACAAGTCCAATGAGACCCAGGCTTGGCTTCAGAAGGAGTGCTCCGACTTTGTACCTTTCTCCCACTGCCCCCTTCTCCAACCTGAACCTGTTTGACTACATCTTTTGGTCATACATCAAGAAGAACACTAACATGACCTCACACAACACCAAAGCCAGCCTGATCGCCGCCATCTGCCGAGTATTCGCCGAACTCCCACAGGCTCTTATGGAAAAGCATGCTCCCAGTTTTTGACCCGTATCGAGGAGGTGATTGAGGCTGAAGACAACTACATTGAATAGATGTCAGCTCTACTAACATAATCAAGTTAACTGAATTGATTTTTTCAATGAAAGTTTTAAAATAAAGCTGTAATTATTTGTTTTCTTTGGGGTGACAATTTCATCGTTCCAGCCTATATAGATTATATATATATATATATATATATATATATATATGAATCTATGTATGTAGATGAATTGCTGATGCTTCTATTGGCAAGAGTACCATCGTTAGAACGTTATCAGTTTTTTTTTTTGTATTTTGTTTTTATTAACATTGACTTCCGAAGTTGTGAGAGTTTGCACCCTGCAAATGTCTACATTAAGTCGTCCCTTCTGCCGGCATACATATATATATATATATTTCAATTATTTGCACACATAAAGGTTATGTATGGAAAAAAATTATAAAAATATATATTTGTATTTATGTGTCTCATGTTAGTAAAAAAAAAAAACTATCGAGCGCAAGTCATACAAGAATTAATATTAATTATTTAAATACTATACATTACTGCGTTCACTGGAGATAGCCAGTTTTCATCCTTCTGGTTTTCATGGAATTAGGAAAAATTTCTGATTGAATTATCCAGACAGAGTTATCTATCTCATTAAACCTCCCATGATAAACCCGTGTATCTCCACCGAATGCAGTAATATGAATTATTTAAATAAAATATTATATATAATTCCGAAAGTTTCATGAATTACATTTCATGTATAATTAGATAATAATATAAAAATGTATCGATGGGGAGTAAACTACACAGAAATATGCACATTTCATTCGCAAGAAAAAAGCATCAGGCAATTAATCTGACCATTTCCTCTACAAAGAAACACAGATGTTTCTGTATAGATTACTTGCATAAGTATATCTTCATACTAGTGCTAAGCTCTACTAACTTATTCGGAATTGTTAAAACACATAATATATATTTTATGCATTCATATACACACACACACACACACACATATATATATATATATATATATATATATACATATGATGATTGCAACGTCTTGTCAGACGAATGCCACTCCCTCAGACACTTAAAGTCCATGAGCCCAAAAATGACTTGCATCGCCACAGGACCATTTTAATAGACAAATGCCTGAGGGAGTATTTATACACAGATGATGTTACAGAGTCTTAGCTTTGTATGACAGCTAAGTCTCTCTCTCTCTCGGTTCAAAATTTTGAGATCCAGCAACAAGCAAGAGCAAGATAGCCAGCAACAAGTTAAACTGCAGACCAGCTTAATGCGGGTACTAGTCTCCTGCTTTATGGTTTTTTAAATCAGAGATTTGCTTCTCCTAGAAAAGTTGCCTTCACCACGGCTTACGGGAGCCCTCTCCACCCAACACACGCATACATACACACAAACACATACGATGCTAGTTGGCCGTTGACCCTGAAAAAGGGTTCATTCGCCCTTTGGAATGTCTTGTTTTTAATTCTTCAGGGATTCAAGTCTGGTGGAGGAACCAGTTTAGTCGCCGGTGACCCGACCATGAGGTAGGTAGTACTGAGTTACATTGTACCAGTAGCATATGACATGACCTGACATATATATATATATATATATATATATATATATATATATATATATATATATATATATAAATACATGCATATATATACATACATGTATACATATATAGCCTTGACAGGCCACTAATATAAGAATAACAGTGTAGTTACATTATTAGATCCAAATGGTTTCTTTTTCAAGTAAAACAACTTTTACAGCATGTCAAAATTTCGACATATGCTGGTATATGTATTTTGCTTGAAAAATAAATATTTAGATCTTCGAATGTAACTATACTGTTATTCTCTTACATGTTCTCTGTTGTTATATTTAAACTACATTGAGCTTCTAAACAAAAAGAAACAGTATATATATGGAGTGAAATATAATTGAGAAAACATATATATAAACAGCACAAGTGACTCACTACTAGAAGTTCAAAGAAAGTCGTCGATAGTGAAGTGGAAAATAATACAAACCAGTACAAGTAGGAAATTTGGTTACCTATCTAGACTATGTCTGAATGAGAAGTTAGCTATGCTAAATTTTAAAGAATACAATAATCTATTAAACTGCAGAAGTGAAATAGCAAACCTAAGCTTACGCAAAATAAATTTCACCTTACAATAACAACATATAAAACATAAATAAATGTATATATAATAAATACAAAAACAATAATAATAATTAAACAAATAAATAAAAATATAAACAAACATATCTGAACACATCGAGATAAAAAGTAGACTACTTTCCAACATACACACACAAAAGATAGATCTATTCCCTCCAAAATCGAACAAAGAAATAGGTGAATCACAGGTTAAGTGAACCTCTGCCTGATAAATTTATGTGCATTGGCTGTGATAAATGAGTGTGCAAATAACAGAATGTAATTAGCTATCTAGAAACCGCAGCACCAAGTGAATATATAAAAATATGTAGCAACATAAATTTCATGTAATAGCCTGATGAATCCTCACAACGATGAAACGTGGAAAATTTTGTGTAGTTTAATTGTTATAGTTCAACTTACTGATATATATATATATATATATATATATATATATATATATATATATATGAGGGTCGTTCCAAAAGTAAAGTCTCTTATTTTTGAAACGAAAAATTTTGAAGAGCTACGAAGATGGGAGCAATACTTTTAAAACAAGCGACCTTTTATGCTCTAGAATTTATTTTTCTAGAGACACCACCATTCTCAATGTATTTTTTACCAGAAATTCTGCTTCTGACATACGTTCATGACAGGGGTTGCTTTCTTAGCGCCTCACACCGTCAATATCTGCAACAAATTGATGAAACTTTATGGTTACGAATGCGTAAGTTCAGTCATCATAACAATGCAAATTACAATTAATTGCCTTTGATCCATTAAGGCGAAATAAAAAATAGCAGGCATTACTTTTGGAATGCCCCTTAAATATAAATATATATATATATATATATATATATATATATGATGCAAAACAAAAATATAATTACAAAAATGTTACCAGATAGAGCTTGATAGATATAGCTAGTGCATATGTGTGTCCTAAAAAGAAAGATTAGATGAGATAAAATAAAATGAAAGATATTTCACTTGATTTTATCATTAATAATGAACAATTGAGTTACTATTTCTGATTTGATTTGTCGCCATTACTAAAGTTTAGAGATACTTGCCCCTCGGGTGACTTACCGTGTCACTGTTTCCGTCTTAAAATAACTTTCTTATTAATACTACAATCAAAAAAAAAAAACAAAAAAAAAAAAAAAAAAAATCGTAATAAACCTATAAAACTCCAATCAGACAGCATTTCCTCTTCACTACCAGAGCACATCAAAAGCGTTTGAAAACTTTTTACAAACCTTAACTTAAATTGTGTTTTTCATACGCTCATGCCATAGCTATCATCTAAAAATATACATACCAGAAGGCTACAATACAATGTGACACAATTGAGTATGTAAATATCTCTACAGAACTATTTATATAAAGTTGAATATCGGATGCAGTTGTAAGTTCTAAGAAGATATACCAGAAGAAACAGTTGGAAATAAGTCATACACCATCCACTATGACAGCTATGCACCTAGAAAATAGTGCCATTGAAACTAATATAGTGATATGGGACAAGAAAGAGAAGCTTAGAAGTTAGTGATCCAATCATACTGCATTAAACAGAGCTGAGAGGGAAAAGATAACGAAATACCAAGATCTTCAATGAAAAGAAACTGGAATCTTGGGAAGATCTCCATCGTTCCAGTAATTATAGGACCAACTGGACTGATGGAAAATAATTTTAAAATCTACCTGGCAGATATACCCGATGAACCAACTGCAAAAGAGATATAAACAATTGAACTTAATAGGACGGTAAGAATCTTAAAAAGATCTCCCAGTTGGAATGTTGGAGATAGTTGGTGAGTTCCATCGCCAGTTAAAACAAAATAATTAGAAATTAAAAAAAAAAGTGGACGATATCGGTTCTAGAATGGATAAAATTAATTTCTTGAATAGAATAGCTTAACACCACTTTTATGTCCACGATATGAAGATTAAAATCAAGATGTAATACTTATGCCTAGAATGTTTATTCTAATTTTGAAAATACATTGCTCTAAAAAATGCATCAAATTTAAAGCTAAAGATCAAGTTGGCATAAAAAAAAATCGAATTCAGAGAATCTTGATTAATCTGCATTTAATTACTATTAGTCCAGTTCAAGATAAATCTGAAATATTCGAATTTTCTATTTATTTGTTTTTTTTTTACATGGTAGTCACCACTTATCAAGGCCCGGAAGCCACTCGGGGATAAGGGTTATTGCGTGTACAGTAATCGTTGGGATAATATCGTGGTAATCGTTAGTAATGGAGATTTGATAAAGTGTCTTACTTAAGGGGGCGGTTCATGAGGAATTTGTTTACGTTGGATTTAAAGACATCCAAGTTGTAGTCAGGTGGGAAACAGGCAAACGGAAGAGAATTCCACAGGCGTGCAGTTCTAAGAAAGGAGCTTTGTTCATGGAATCTACGTTTTGATTTAGGCACGGATAAAGAGTGGAGAAAATTATTGACAGTGGATTCAGCTAGACAGGTGCTTTTTATTGGTGAGGGAGGACCAGAGATTGGAGCTTAGACGAGCACTTGCTATGGAAATAACGATAAAATAAAGACATGCTCGCAACATACCTTCTGTGGGAGAGAGGTTGCAGGGAAGAGAAAAGAGCATCCCCCACTAAGCCATGAAGTCTATTTTGTACTCTGTCAAGGCACGATAGGCTGTTTTTAGCATCTTCTGCCCAGATGTGGCAGCAGTACTCAATCCTTAGACGTACTTGGCTTTTATATAGATAGAGAATTGCATCAGCAGTGAAATATCTTCTGGAGCGGTAGAAGAATCCTACCATTTTTCCAATGACCTTGGCAACAGACTTGATGTATGTGTTCCATTTCAGATCAGGAGTAAAGGTCAATCCCAGAAGCTTGTCAAAACATGGAACCTCCTCAAGACGAGAGCCATCCATTTCAATTTAGCCAGATGGAGATCAGAGCGTTGATGATGTAAAGATAGGAGCTTGGTTTTAGATGCATTAAAAGTAACCAGCCACCTCTTCCCCCACTGTACCACACACTCAAGATCAGAGGAGAGAGAATCAGACAGAACTTTGTCATTTACGGCCTTTGATGTGTTGCCATAGATGGTTGTTTCATCAGCATAGATGTCAACATATGATTTAAGTATGTGTTTTGGTAGATCATTGATGTAGATCAGGAAGAGAGTTGGACCCAGGACGGACCCCTGAGGGACACTAGCATTAATACTGTGGGCCTCTAATTTCTGCCCATCAACCACTACTCTTATGAGCCTATTAGAGATAAATGATTTAATAACTGAGAAAACATTTCCAGTAATACCATAGCTGGAAATCGTGAATAGGCCATTATGCCATATCTTATTGAAGGCCTTTGATATGTCAAGAGAAATTGCCCTAGAAAGGAAGCCTTTTTCGAGAGATTCACTATTTCTATGAGATATAACCGTTAGTACTTCTGCTGTAGATCTAGCAGAATGGAAACCATATTGCATGTCACTAAGAAGGTTATTTCTGCTGAGGAGGTTGACTACTTCTTTATTTAATATGGATTCCAGCAACTTACTCATGACACACAGGAGACTTATTGGTCTGTACTGAGAGAAAGATGACTTATCACCCGAATTCTTAAATACAGGGCATACTGATAAGGTTTTCCAGGGTGTTGGGAAGCACTTCTCCTTAAGGCAACGCTTAAATAGTTTGATAAGTATAGGGGCAAGTTCTGGTTGAAGCTTTTTCAACACTATAATTGGAATGCCATCAGGGCTAGTTGCTATACTGGAATCAAGGTTGATTAGCTTGGTGACCTCATGCACAGATATATGTTGCATAGCATGTTGTCTGTTATAGGAGGAAATATGGGGAGTTGATGGCCTTCGTCACATAGGGTAGAATTAGCTGCAAAGTTCTTTGCAAATAGTTTGGCCTTGTCTGATGCTGACGAGATGACCTCAGGTCCATTGATGTTTGTTGGGATAAAACACACGCTTCTGTTCAGTATCCTGTTTGCTATTTGCCAAAACTGGTGGGAACCAAGCCCTGCTCAGCTACTATTTAATGGACTGAGTATATAGCTCTCTTGCATTTTTTATTACTCTTTTACAGTGGTTGCTGGCAGTCCTGAAAGCAGCTTTAGTCTCTCAGTACATCTATTACGTTGGTAGCTATGGAAAAAGTGATTTCTGTGCATGATGGCAGCAGCACATTCTTGGGAGAACCATGGCTGGCTATTAGGTTTTTGTTGGAATTTTTAGATAGTATGAATCAGTCTATGCCTAAAATTATCCATTCGGTCAGGTCTGATGCTATACAGGACACATCCTTTTTAAACATGGAATGCAGAGGTAGATCAGATATAAATGTGCAGAAGCTATTGCAGTCACCCATAGAGTATCGATATACAGTACGGTGGAGAGGTACATCTGAAGACTTATTACATTTCATTTTTATCTTAACTGATGCAACCGAGTGGTCGGAAAATCCCAGAGGAGATAGAATGGAACATGAACATAGCTCAGGGGAAGTTGTGAGAAAAAATTCTAGAAGGCTTGCATACTGACCGGTAGTATCAGGCACACAGATGGGTTCGTGGACAATCTGAGTGAGGTCATAGGTAATGGCGAAATCATGACATCTGTCTTGTTTGAGTGGGTCAGCCATTCCACATTGTGGACATTGAAGTCACCGCAAATGTGAATGTTAGCCGAAGGATGAGCAGACAGGATATGGTCAATTTTCTCAGATATGCTCTTAAAGATAGTAACCCACTGTTGTGGGGGCGATAGAGGGCAAATATAAATGCGGTGGTGTAAGCAAGTGCAACCCGGAAGCACATATAAGGTAAATTAGGGTCTTCTCTGCAGATATCCCTACCACACGGAAAGCCATCTTTAATGTAGGCACATATTCCATGCCCATGGCGATCTTGGCAGTCAGATTTAGATGTTAAGTTAGAGTATCCTTTAATTATGAACTCATCTAGGGAAGTGGTCAGCCCTATGGCAATTGGGAGATGGTGTCTTATATTATATTACAACCCTAAAAACTGTTCAAAATACTCGAAGAAAATTGAAATTTAGAGAATATTTATTAATTGATGTCTAATAACTTGTGTTAAAATCTTCATGGCGGACTGTTTATTCTCTGTGCACAAAAATAAATTAAACTTAATATAGCCTTATTACCAGATTTTACGCTCAACAGCCGTGTTCTAAGCTTAACAAAGATTGATTAATGACTTTAGGAGCGAATCATGTACGCACACATGTATATATACACAAACTTATTTCATACATACATACACACACATATATATATTGGCAGCAAGTCATTATTCAAGCACGTCTGAATGAATACAACAGAGTTATTCTTTGTTCGATTTTTCCGGATATCTTTTCCATTCACCAAGCTGTCTTTTTAATATCAGCTGGCTATTTGTATAAAATGGCGCCCATAAGTTATTGTTAAGCCATATTCTTCTCACGCGCCTTTTATCAGTGCATCCGATTATCATCAGGAGCGATTGTTGTTGGTATCCTTTTCTTTTTCTTTTCCTTTGAGGCTTGGTGTATTTATAGTTAAAAAAAATTATTGTTATTATTGGTTATAAAGGTAGGTGCAGGAAGGTTAGGGGGGAATTATTTTTATTTCTTATTTCAATTTTCCTATTTTATAGTTTATTTATTTAGTTTCTTGTTAGTTATTAAATACGGTTAGTATATTTGTCCCAGTGTTAAATGAGATCCGGTTAAAAAGCGGCTGTAGTTTTTTGATAAGTATGGCTTCTAGTAATTTTAGTCGTCCAGTGCAGTTGTTAAGATATCGAATTTTAGTATTGTTAGTTAAGATATTTCTAATGTCGGGCGACTGTAGGTTTTTAAGCGTTGTTTTATGGCATTATTTAACACCGGGATATATATATATATATATATAGCGGAGGTATTTCAGACGATATCAAAACATCGTTAAACTCACTACTCGTTCAAGTAGCCACCAATAGCGTAATGGTTAGGAGCCTTGACTGCCGTACAAACGGTCGGGTTTCAATCTTGGCTTGAGGTAGTTGCCTGTCTAGCCGCACTGATGAGCTGTGAAACAGCGAAACAGTACTGTATGTGGATGACTATATATATATATATATATATATATATATATATATATAAGAAAGCTGTAGCAATGTAGAATATCGGAGAACAGAAGTGATGAGACATATGAGCACAGACAATCAAACCCTGGTATTTTACATTGCTACAGCTTTCTTATACACTTCAATATTTGTTTACCAGCAATGCTTCAAGCAAACTAACTTTCGCTTATGTATATATATATATATATATATATATATATATATATATATATATATATATATATATATACTAGCAGGCTGCCCGATGTTGCTCAGTCGTAAAATACATATAAATATTATATTTTAATTCATGCAGATATGCATTTATAATTAAAGAGACAATTCTCTATTGTTTATTATCCAATATATAGTAATGATTGCAAAAGTTATAAAGAAAATGACTTGGATACCATCCGCTAGAATCGAAACTAGAACTTTACCACTCCAGCCTTAGTTGCTATTTATCTCTCCAGCTTTGTTACTGTCTGAGCTACCGACAGATGGAAAAGTTAAAAATTAAACGACTTTGAGTTATTGATGTTTAATTTTGTGGATGTGCAAAAGTAACAGCAAGAGTAATATGTTATGTGACTTATCCGTCAAGGTCAACGGTTTTGTTTTCAATTTTGACTACTGGGTAGCAATTTTTGCCGGCTAAAATCCAAATCAAAAGTTTATTACAGGTCCAAATATTCTATATATGAAATTTCAAATCTGTAGACCAAATATTCAGAGAGGAGTTTGGTAGGGACTTTTCACAGATACACTCAAGGTCACTTTTATATACATAAACATTTCCATATGCTAGAACATTTACATCTTAAATTATACGGAATTATGCAGAATGTAGAAACTATCCATAAATAAAATTCATCATAATAGTGAAATGAAACCAATCATCCAATAGAAAACTATAAAAAAATGAATAATTAATTAACGCTTGTTTTTCAAAGGAGTATGTAAATTATTTCATCTTCATATAGTCGCTCGCGTATCCATGACTGAGTATATTAAAAAGTTCGTTTTAATAATTTCTATACAGAAAAAGTATGTTTTTAATATCAGTGTCAGAGCGAGAAAAAACTCAACTTTCTATATAAGTTGAAATGTACTGAACTAAAAAAAACAATACAATATTTCTTCAAACGTGCTGAATATATACAGCGTTTATAAGTAAAATTATATAAACATAAGAAAAAGCCCTACACGTATCGATCTACGTTTCGATGTTTACATAATTTTACATATATATGCACTACATAACCCTGATGATTTTAGCATCACAAAGAAAACACTAATAAAATAGAATTTTTATCAGATTAATCAGCCATAATTTTTGAGAGGTTTGCCAGTAGAATCTCTTAATCGAAATCACAATAAAAGAAAATCAAGCTATTTAAGATATCAGGTTATAGTTTCTTTATCCCTAACAAATAATCGATACAAACTGCAGAGAAAATGTTATTTTACTTTCAAGAAGAGAATTTAATAATAATAAAAAAAAAACAGAATGGTTCAAAAACTCATAAAAAAATACCACATAATTTATATAAAAGGCATTAGAATGAAATTCTCTACCAAGCCCGTTTAATTTTAATGGGTGGAAACGATTTGTAAGAATTTTATAAAGTAGAGGATAGTTAATTCTCATTAACTCTGCATAGGTTCTCCAAGTTTGAGATAAAGATCGCCAAGTTCAGGAAGATATCGCTAAGGAATAATGAAGATATTTACTAATTTACTTATTAATGGTGACGCTGTCTTATTAGCATATCATATGCTGAAGAGCACTCTGAAGTCTTTCCTACATCTTAGGCTATTCTCTATCTCTACAAATCTACTATGAGACCTTGTATAGACTACTGCATCATATTATGGTTAGCGAATCTCTGCTCAAACTCAGGGTTCTTAATAAGGTGCAGAAACTTATCGGTAATTTGATTGGCCTTTCTTCTTCTCTGCAAGTACATGATATTGCTAGTTTCATTTTTTTCTATAAATACTGGCATGTCTTCTTCCCCCACTTCCTTTGTTCCACCTCATTGGTCTAGTAGTCTTCATCAATTTGCTCTTTTGTTGCCTCATTGTAATACAGCTTCTGATTCCAGTAGGTTCTTTCCAAGAAGTGTAGGCTTATGAAACTCTCTTCCTGTTCACTGTTTTCTCTTCTACCTATAGCCTTGATCTTTGCAAAATTGGGGTCAATTAACATCTCTTGTTTTTGTGATAATCAGCTTTCATTCTTGTAAGCTTCTTATATTAAATGACTTCATGCCTTGCATGCAGCGATTTTCATTTAAAAAATCCACATTTGGAGACCACAGATACATAGGATGTACATTTGTCAGTGGCAGTCAATTTATTATAGTCTTGTAGACACTGAAGAGTAGAAGGTTCAAGACGATTATAGCATAAATGGAAGAGACGGTTGGAGAGGTTAACATTGGTGCTTTTGAGGGCAATTATCCCTGAGGTTTAGAAGAGCGAGCCCGATGTCATTCATTTCTCGTTTATCTATAACTAAATTTTGTATAGGTAGGAATAATTTAAAAAAAGACACATTAAATAGTAGAGAGAAAATTAACGCAATATACTTTCACTGATTTGATATTTAATTTTTAGTAAGAAACTGTCATTACTATGCACACTCACTTCTTAACTTTCAACCAATCGTTGTTCAATGTACTCATACCTATCACATCCAACTTGTTTGTATATGTAATCTTACTTCTTTCAATAAATGCTTGTTTTTTGACAGTTTCATAACTGAAACAAAATAGGCAATTAACACGAGCATGATTTTATATCAAGTGGTTTCTGTCCTTTGCTTACTTCATTGCTATCCATATTAACACATTCTGTCGGATATTTTTTTCCTTTCAATAACTTTCATGGATCAAAAGTTTGTTTTATGCTTTCTATTAACAATGCAATAATCACACAATCGCATCTGTAACAACATTGTGCAACAAAAATTAATTCTCAGTGGAAAATGGGTAGATTGACAGTTGAATGATGATGAATATTATGAGAGGATTGGAAGTCAAGTGGTTAACAACACAGACTGACGATCTGAGTGTTCCAAGTTCGAATCCAGTTCGTTCCACAAAAATCGCTTTCACTTAGGATGTTGGTAATTTTCCTGTGGCTTCTCTCATAATAGCGCAATCTCTTTCTAGAGAGAATTCTGACTATAAAAATATCGAGGAAATGAATGCCAACAATAGAATCTTTGGATTCATACGCTATGATGATGATGATGATGATAGTTAAAGGATTGTAAATAATGAATGTAATGAACAAAGTTTGATTATTTGTTGATGTAATGAATATAAATTCACATCCGGGTTCCTCCTCACAAGAATATGATTGGCTGGTGTAAGCCATAAATATGGATTGGTATAAAGCCTGAGATAGATGGAGGAAGATATACCGAATGCTTTAAGCTTAAATATATAACGAACTGGTTAATTGTCAATAAAGACCACTTCATATCCTCCAAGAATTTCCAGCAAAAATCAGCTGTGGTTTATTCCAGAATGTGCCATTGCTATTGTACACAGAAACCACTATTACCTAGTGGGTGATGCCCTTTTCTCTTTCCTTCCCACCGAGACATTGCAAGCCTGTTCCTGCTCTATCGT
>NC_136485.1:107775206-107927706 GCF_053919585.1 Euprymna scolopes
CTAAAAAGGTCTGCAACTGATATTTTTGCTTTGTACGTTTACTGTTTCTAACCATATTCAATGCATGTTTTCTTCTTTTTATCTGCTCACAATCAAGTGATTGATTACAATTGCATTAGTACAGTCTTGTCAAATTGCAGCAATGCAGCAGACATTCAAGTAAACAGGGCGAGGAAACAAAAGGAAAAGAGGAACGACTAACTCTTTCAATAGTTTATAAAAGAAAGCAGAAACAAAAAGACAAACGAAAGAATAGAAAAACAGAATCTAAAACGGATAAACAGCCGCTAAAAAAAGGGCCCTAATTTCTGTAGTTAGTCATCTGTGCCAGCAAACCATTTGACCTGTGTAAATTGAATTATAAACGAAACATTCAGCAACTTTTCGTTAAGAAAGGCATATAAAATTTACAAAAAATAATTAAACAAACAAACACACAAAACAAAACAGTAAATAATGAGAAAGAATTTGCCCAAAGAACTTTTATGGGACGAATTTGTATAGACTCGCCATTGTCATTTTTGCAGACTTATACCAACATTTTATTAGCTGATTTGAATTTTTGTATCCTATGTTTTATTATTATTATTATTATTATTATTATTATTATTATTATTATTATTATTATTATTATTATTATTCCTTTACAAACCTAAACTATATTGTCAATGGTTGTTTGGTAACTTTCAATACATTTACTCCGATTCTGAAGCTGGCCTAATTTTATTTGTTCTATTTCAAGTCTTATATTTATTTAGCTCTTTCCTATTATTTCCCTTCATTTTCATCATCTTTTAGTGAGAGTTTGAAAATAGAGACGAAGCTTAATTCTATTTGACTTAGCTGTTTTTCTTTTCCTTTATAGCGTTTTCCCCGGTTTCAACTAAACTATTTACACATTCAAGTCCAGTTTTTTTAAACTTTTTTCCTTGCTGTTCACAATCAAAATAATGTTGGCCATCTTCTCCATAAATATTCTGCCTGAAACATTTTATCTCAACCATACAGTTGGATAGAATTTATACAAAGAACCTATACATAATATTATTACTTTTTATTATGTGCTTGAAAGAAAATGCAATAATGTTTTGTCTGATTATTTCTTTATTCATATAAATAACAAACAAAAAGGATAGAATGGTTGTATTAGATTTTATAACAGCCTTATCTTCATTTTTCTGCCTTTTGCATTTTCAGTATTTGTATTGACTGCGCAGAATTCAAAATTAATAACAGTTCCAAAACAGAAAATTAATCACACCTGGCAGTATCCTGTATCGCTTCAAAATCACCGTTCGGCCAGGCATAAAGTATTGTTGTCACATATGGCCTGGTGCATTTACCAATAGTCTCTATCTTTTAGAGTCCAAAAAAAAGTTTCCAACCTAATAATTCTCGCACTAGCTCAACCTCTGTCCCATCACCACTATGTTGCATCCCTGTGTCTGTTTTACAAATACTTTAATGTGATGTGTTCTGACCAACTTGTAGCACTTGTGCCCTATCAACACAAATACCTTCAACTACTAAATTGACAAGCAGCAAAATCCCACCCCTTATTTGTAGAATTTCTAGCCTTCTACTCTAATAGCTTCTTGAACGAACTGCTAAACTTTGGAATGCCCTCCCTGTTTCCTATTTCCTTGTCTCCTACTTCCCTGAATGTACTTATATGCAGAGATTAAATTTAATGCAAACAAACATCTCACTGCTCAACTTCCTACATAGTGCTCATGTAGACATGGAACCAAATAGTAGCCCTTTGCGTCCAAGTGGCAATAAGTTAATGGTGAATAAGAGTTTAAAAATAAAATTTAAAAAACACGAAGTCTTCCAAAGATGACTTTGAAACTAATTTACCAATCATTACAAAATTTGAAACATCTCTACTATTATATAAAAAGAACTTTGTGTGTGTGTGTGTGTGTGTGTGTGTGAGAGAGAGAGAGAGAGAGAGAGAGAGAACAGCTGGACCGATTTTTATGAAATTTCACACGAAGGTACTTTATGTGACTAGCAGTGTTCTTGGGTAGGTTTTGTATCAGAATGATAAGTTATGATAATCCAAATAATATGATAAAAGAGGAATAGGCGATTCTGACCAAAGTTAAAACCTTACACAGCCTAATATCACAAGTGAATTTGAAAAGTTTTTTTACAACACAAACCGAAAGGGTCGACATAAAAAAAATCAACAGGAGGTTCTTTGATATGACAAGGGCATATTCGAAATGAACATTCCTATTTAAAGCGCAACTGCACCAAGATACTTGACTTTTTCATTTGCAACATAAATTCAAGCCATTATCACGGCAAAAACAGTAAGGCCAGGCATATGAAATCAACAATAGGTTCTTTGTTATGACAGGGGCCCTTCGAAATGAATGCTTCTAGTTAGAGCACAATTGAAGCATGATACTTGACTTTTGCATTTTAAACTTTAGTTCAAGCCATTATAAATATGAAAATAATTTTATAAACTCAACAGTAGGTTCCCCCAATTCGAGCAGGCAATTAATCGATTTGATTGAAAAATGGGCGATTTCACCGACTTTTATGACAATAAAAATATGGGAGTGTGAAATATTTGTTAATCATTATTTAATCTCGGGCAAAGTTTGGCCTCCCTGCTAATAGTGAATAATCTATAATTTGTATTCGTACACAAGGGGTCAAAATGCTCCTTTGAAAATAAATCAACTTATGAATTCATAAACTACTTGATCAGACTTTTATGAAATTTAAAACTGTTATAGTAAGCACAAAAAGGAGTCAATGAGTTGTTTTATTGTGAAAATGTAATACAATCTTAAAAACAACCCCAAAACACAAGAGGCCTTTCAAAGTATAAATTAAAAAATGCTGACGGCATAAACAAATATATAAAATTTGATACTTATATTTTTAACTAGCCTGGGTGCCTGGCGTTGCCCAGGTGTTTGGAGGTGTGTGTTGAGTCAAAAAAAAAAAGCTCGAATCCATATTGTGGTGAAGGTTTAAATTAAGACTAGTCAATAGAAAAGAGGGGATGACTTTCGAAAATATCGGCGACAAAAGAGACCCTTTCATGTAGAAAAGTGCCCAGTTAAAGGTGAAGGAATTAGTGTTTTTAGCGAATTCTTCGATATTTGTCGTCCGAAGGGTCGAGCTTTAAAACGATACCAATCTCGTGAAAATCTGTCGCCTCTGTCGAAAGTTTTAGGCAGACATACGTACATACATACATAAATACATACATACATACATACATTTAAACAGACAGATGAAATTTATATTACAGATAAATCACAATAACTGGAGCTTTATCTTCTTGTATATACTAAATATGCAAATAAACACGACTTTATATACAAAGCAAATAGAAAATAAGTAAAGAACACTATATAGAACACATTTAAACACAGTCATGTTTCTTTAGACTCAATATTTTGTTTTTGTTATTGTTGTACCGGCTTCCTTGAACAGAGGAATTTACACCAATTAGCACTATAAATAGCGCTAGTAATTCCAACACCCGTGAGAGAGATGCGACTGCACTTCAACTGCTAGTCGATTGCCCAGCAGATATACACGCTTTCCTATCTTTGTGTATTATTGTTAATACACTTGTTCCTTAACCGAACCTCGACTTGATTGTTCTTATTTTCACTGTTGTTCCACGACACAACAGATTGGCGACAAGGAATCGAAATGACCATCACTGCAGAGAATCACCAAACGTGATTGGAATAAAGATTCGTAAAATCTTTATGGCAGAACACCTTCGTCATTTCAACAGATATTTGGATACCCAAGGATTAACAGCGAATTAATTACTACAATAGTAATTTGGCGATGGGGAAAAAAGAACTTGCTTCCAAAATCTACAGCGAAAAACGCGAATGATGTCAATTATTTAATAATGGAACACACTTACCAAGTGTTTTAGAAAGGGAAAAAGGGTTCATTTTTTCTTCACCAGAAGCCATTTTTCCTATGGTAAGAATTTTCTTCTGCAAAGTTAGATGTCCCAAACCGACTAGCAAATGCCGTGTAAGCTTATTGTTATTTCAATAACATTTATCTTTGCTACGTAAAAACGCGTGCAAATAAAAAATGTTGAACAAATGTTATTTCGCTGGATTGTTTTAGAAAGTGAAAAAGAATTAATTATTTTCTTCACCAGAAGCCATTTTTCCTGCGGTAAGAATTTTCTTCTGCAAAGTTAAATGTCCAAAACTGATTAGCAAATATCGTGTAAGCTTATTGTTATTTCGATAACATCTGGGATTTGAAAAAAAAATCACGCTTGACTTTGTCAAGAGAAAAAGAGACATGCCGTGAAAAATAATTATTCGCGTACGTCATTTGTGCTTAGCAAACACGTAAAGAATCAAGTCATTTTTTGCAAAAGGCAAAGAGGGTAAAAAAAAAAACTAAAAGTTTTCCATACGAATTCGTCGGGTATTTAAAGCAACGGATTTTATTTTTGCTACATAAACACGCGTGCAAATAAAAAAAATATTAAATGTTATTTCGCTGGATTGTTTCTAGTAAGACTAGAAATATAGCATTCAACAAATTAAGTTACGAAAGGACTGTTAATCTGCTGCTCTTCAAACAAAAGAATTGGGAAAGAAAACTTGGTTGATTTTTTTTTTACTTTTTTAATACAAGCGTAAACTGTAAACTGAATTCGTATGATGGATGCGAAATCCAAAGATTCACTGTTGGAATTGTTCCAATTGCAGGCAGAGCAATATCTCGCGTTGCAAAAGCAGCAAATTCAACAATAAGTTAGAAAGAGAAGAGAGATTTAAACAAGCCTTTGAAGAAAAAATGCTTCAACAACAAAAACGCTTTGAGGAAATAATGATGAAAACACAGGAGGAACAAAGAAAAATTCTGGAGGCGACACAGTTAATAAAGCGGACGATAATCATAACGCATTTTCTCAAACAGCTGTGTGCGCCGCTATTGAAAATTTCAATTATAATCCAGAAGATGATGTCACTTTCGTCCAGTACTATAGATGATATGAGGATATTTTTATATCGGATTGTAGTACCTGGTCAGACACGAAAAAAGTTAGGCTTTTGCTAAGGAAATTGGGAACAGCCGAGCATACAAAGTTTGTGGATGTTATTCTCCCAAAACAGACCAGTATGTTGAGCTTCCAAGAAACAGTTATGCTACTTACAGAACTGTTTTCTGCAAAAACGTCTCTTTTCCATAGGCGATATAAATGTATGAATGTTACTAGAAGAGAGGAAGACGACTACACTACTTATGCAAGTATAGTAAACAAGCATTGCGACGATTTTAAACTGGAGAAATTATCATCAGATAATTTTAAATGTTTAATATTTGTGCAAGGGCTGGTCTTAAATAAAGACGTTGAAATCAGACGTCGTGTTTTAAATAAACTCGAAAATGAACCGAATTTAAAACTACAAAACTTGTCGGAGGACTTTGAACGGTCTATTGCGTTGAAACAAGACAGTCGTGACATAGAAGAAAGCGGAGTGTCGCATATTAAAAAGATCCATCAAAAGGAAATTTCGACTTCAAAAAATAAGCAGACAAAGAAACAGGGAAAAGATCCACCTGGACCATGTTGGAGGTGGGGAAATAAACATTGGTACAATGAGTGTCCCTACAAATTCAAATAATGTGACAACTGCCACTAGAAAGGGCATAAAACATCGCATAGTAGAAAAATCTGGTAGAAAGACACCCATTAAACTTACGAAAATTGAACCTGAGGAACAAAATATCCGGAAATATGAACAGGTCAAAATGTTTAAAAAGAAAGTAAGGCTACAGCTTGATAGTGGGTCTGACATTTCCATTATTAATGTACAGACATGGAAGAGGCTTGGGAGAGCCACTAGGATTAAATCACATAAAACGGCGAGAAGCGTCAGTTACGAAAAAATTACCTTCTAAAGAGAATTATTGCCGAATATTTTTTTCAGAAGAGTGCCGAAAAAGTAAAAATTTTTGTCATGTGAAAATCAAACAACCTCTTTGGAACTGATCTGTTCGAAAAGTTTAGACTATGGGATCTGCCTTTAAGCTCATTTTGCCAAAAGGTTGAGGAGCTGAATGTGGAGGAAGAAAAACTTAAGAGGGAGTTAAAAAAGAATTTCCCAGACGTATTTCAGGCGGTTTGGGAAGGTGTACGAAAGCGGTAGCGAAATTTGATGTAAAAAAAAAAAAATGAACAGCCAGTGTTCAGAAAGAAAAGAAATGTTCCATATGCCGCTATAGAACAGATAGATGGTGAATTAGAAAGATTCGAAAACATGGGTGTCATCGGAATAATTGATCACAGTGAGTGGGCTGCACCAACGGTTTACATCAAAAAGAAGGATAAGGAGATTCGGGTTTGCACCGACTTTGCGACAGGCTTAAACAGGGCATTACAAGATAACCATTATCCTCTTCCTAACCCTGAAGAGATATTTGCGAAACTGAGTGGAGGGAAATATTTTTCTAAAATCGACCTCAGTGACACGTACTTACAAGTTCCAGTCGATGAGGAGTGTTCAAAGCTGCTATGTATTAGTACCCATAAGGGATTGTACAAGTTTAACAGACTTCCTTTTTGGGTCAAAGTCGCCCCTGCGATTTTTCAGCAAATTATGGACATTATGTTAAATGGGTTGGATTTCGCAGTAGGGTACCTGGACGATGTGTTAATGAAAAGCGCTAGCAAAGAACAACACAAAGTTCATGTAAAGCAAGTATTCAAAAGGATCCAGGGTTATAGATTTAAAGTAAAAGAGGAAAAATGTACATTTTTCATGGAGAAAATAAAATACTTGGGCAAATCATCGATAAATTAACTGTTAAGGAAAACCCAAAAATGGGCCTCGACGCAAGAGTGCGAAGAAGCATTTCGGGAAATTAAAGAGACTTTAACGTCTGACGTTTCTAACACATTATAATCCCAAACGTGAAATTATAGTTGCAAGCGATGCCAGCTCCTATGGCATAGGAACATGCATTTTACACAAAATGGATGATGGAAAAATGAAACTCATAGCACATTCATCCGGATTACTTTTGCCAGCCGAAAAGAACTAATTTCAATTTCAATTGAAAAAGAGGCGCTAAGCATTATATTCACGGTAAAGAAATTTCATCGTTTCCTGCACGGTAGGCAATTTCTGTTATAAGCAGACCAAAAACCATTCTTAACGATTTTCGGATCGAAAAAGGAACTACTACAACATACGGCGAATAGACTCCAAAGATGGGGTACCATACTTCTGAATTACAATTTTCAAATGGAATATGTACCATCTTAAAAATTTGGTCATGCAGACGGGTTATCGAGGTTAATACCTAAGCAGACAGAAACGTTGGAGGATATGGAAATAGCAGCCATTCAAGTGGAAGTTTAAGTAAAAAATACATTATGTGACACAATAAGAGAACTTCCAGTAACGCTTGATGAGATTAAGAGTAAGGCAGAGGTGGACGAATTTATTATACGCACGAAAGAAAGGAACAACAATAACGAACTGGATGAAGAAATTTATTCAATTTGCGATAACGTCCTGTTATATAGCGACAGGGTCGTAATTCCTGCGACATTACAGAAAAGAATACTCAAGGAATTCCATGTAGGACATCCAGGTATATCAAGAATGAAAAGCCTTATGTGCTCTTTCGGTTATTGGCCAAACATGAATAAGGATATAGAAGGAAAAATCAGGGAGTGTAGAGGATGTGCATTAGCTATGAAAGCTCCTCTGACTCAATTCGGATCGTGGGCAAAACCGGACCGACCTTGGTCTAGGATTCATTTAGATTATGCAGGACCGCTAGATGGGTTCTTCTATCTCATTGTTGTAGACAGCCTATCTAAATGTAAAAATCCCACATCCGCGGCAACTATCAACTTTTTGTATGAACTATTTGCTAGGTTTGGAGTAGTAGACTGCATTGTTACAGACAATGGAACGCAATTTACGTCTACCGAATTTAAACATTTTTTGCGAGGATCATCTAATCGAGCTTATATGCCATACCACTCAAGACGTAATGGACAAGCAGAGAAATTCGTTGACACATTCAAGAGAGCTCTGAAAAAAAGCTAGTGGGTCGCCGACGGATAAGTCAATCCAACAGTTTTTACAAGTCTACAGAGTCACTTTGAATGCAAACATCGAAATATCGAAGACACCTGCTGAGGTTATGTTCGGACACAAGTTTAGATCAATTTTTCACAAGTTATTACCAAACCAGGATAGGCGAAACCTAAAAAAAACGATAACTAAAAAACGGTATAAAGTTGGTGAAAGAGTCTTTTACAAGATTCACAAAAATAATAAGACTTTCAGGGAGAAACAAATAGATGATTAAGGGACCAGACTTACATGATTAAGAGACCAGACTTCCTGCACAAACGTCACACTAACCAAATTTGGAAAAGATACTCGAACAGTGAGGTGACCAGATCGCCCGAGGAGGACATCATGGACACAGTGTTTGATACTTTTCAGGTGCCCATACCAGAGACAGCTATGGAGAACAGAAGATCAAACAGAAAACGGAAATCAACAGAATTGATTAGTGTGAACCCAAAACAAAAACGTTATTAATCCCAGACGGGATATTTTCAAAGGGGGTTGTTATACCGGCTTTCCTTGAACAAAGGAATTTACACCGATTCGCACTATAAATAGCGCTAGTAATTCCAACACCGGTGAGAGAGATGCAACTGCACTTCAACTGCTAGCTGAGTGCCCAGCAGATATACACGCTTTCCTATCTTTGTACATTATTGTTAATACACATGTTCCTTAACCGAACCTCGACTTAATTGTTCTTATTTTCACTGTTGTTCCACAACACAACAGTTATGACACTTTGTCAAGAAATAGATATGAAAGTAACTACTATAGTGATTTTTATGAAATTTAAACTTTCACTAGTCTCTAGCTATTAAACAGAGTCCAAAAATGTCTCCAACCTAATAGGTCCTAATAGGATTCTGCTTTCCCAACTATACTGATATGCAGAAGTTCAAGTGTAATGTGAACAAACATCTTGCTACTCATCTCCCTTCATAATGCCCCCACAAATTATGTCCCCGATAGTAGCCCCCTACTTCAAAGTGTCACTGTGCCTTGTTTGAGGTGAAAATTGAATTTAAAAAAAAAAAAGTATATATATTGCATTGATGCGACAGAGGCTGGTGCTTGGTAGATAGTATGTGATCTATCAGATGAGAGTCTAAAAGAGAGTGGCTGGTGATTGGTGCACTAGCCCACATATGACAACAATATTCCATGCATAAGTGAATTATGACTTAGTAGAGATATCGGATACTGTTAGGCGTGAAATTTGTTTTTGCCAGGGTAGAAAAATAGTACCTTCTTTGCAGCAGTCTTGGTAATATCTTCAATGCATTTGTCTCAATTCACGTGACCTATGATTATTAGGTCAACTATTTTGAATGATAAATTCTCAGGTAAAGTGATATTATCCATTGCAATCGATAATTAAAAGTGTTTCTTGTAATTTTTATAGGAAAGGAGCTTTGTTTTGATTCCAATCAATTTCTTTCGGGGGGGGGGGGGCGTCAACAATATTAAAATTAAAGAGGGTGAAATAACAGAAAGTTAGTAAGAGGTGACTCACTCAAGTTATTTGTAAATGACGGCTAATTAAAAATATTAAATGCAAGTTTGTTTTTTAACATAACTCAATCCTAAAACTGAGGAACATTTTAGCATGTATTTTGTGCAATAAGAATAAAAAAAAAAAACTCAGGGAATCAAACTTTTATTGACTCAATTTTTAAATAATAATTTATTTTCTTTTTCACTTATTTAAATGTCGTTAATTTATTTTTAAATATTACATGATTGTCATCCTGATTACTATGTGCTATTATTTTTTTTCCAATTTTCCTTACAGATTCTACTTTGTATAAGCAGTATCACCTGAAGAGTTCTGTACTCGTAGTTACTTGTAACTGGCTGACCGAAACATGTTCGTGAATGTGTAGCGACATATAAATGCTTATGCAAACAAATAAAAAGTATATCTTGCCCTACTTCAGTATTGAGCACTCTTGTATGAGCCTTGTTAAAAATTCATTGGTTGTTTCACTCTGAAAAATATTAACCTGGAATTTATATATATATATATATATATATATATATATATATATATATATATATATAGAGAGAGAGAGAGAGAGAGAGAGAGAGAGATAGATAGATAGTCATCCACATACATTACTGTTTCGCTGTATCACAGTTCATTAGTGCGGCTAGACTAGCATCCATCCTTAGCCAAAGATTGAATCTACTATCATCTAGTTGATAGTCGGCAGTTCTAACTTCTGGCCCATAGGATCAGTGCTCGTAAACGACCTCATTTATATAGACACCCGGGCACGACCTTTTCATTTATATAAACACTAGCCATGGCCTTTACAAACAAACAAATAACTTCACAGAAATATGCATTTGTGTGCATCTATAAAACATGATGAAGTCAGTAGTCTCAATGATATGCATAAACATAATGACAAATATAAAAATAGGTACGCACACATACACACACTCACATATGTGTTGAGTTTTGTTCAATAAAACCAAATAACCAAACGAATATGGTCGAACGCATCGGCCGAAATATTTTGATTTGATAATGATGTGTTTGTGTTTTTATTTCCACTAGTATGTTACCTTGTTTATTTAGATTTCCATAAACTATTTTCACATGCGTATGTGTGTGTGCGCGCGTGCGTAGTTTCTCATCTGCTCTTATTCAATGTTGGAGTTTTGCCATAGACGATGACTATATTTCCCTTCTATAGCTGTGAAGTTATCATTCCATATGCACCAGAAGAAAAGCGAAATAAAAGAATGAACAAAAGGAAAATAAGATTAAAGAAAATTACAAAACAACGAAAAGGAAAAAACAAACAAAAAAGAAATTATACAGAAAATAAAAAAGGACGCCGAGGAGATAAAGAGAACTAAAAGAAAATAGAAAACAAAAAAAAAAAACAAAAAAAAAAAAATCAAAAGCGAAACTCTTCAATTCGTTCAGTCTTCAGTCATAAATTTTCTGCTCTGGAATTTGAAAGTCAATTTAATTTATATTCAAGTTTTCAAGCAGATTATTCTGTAAGAAAAATCAACTTTCAATTTGAATATTTAAAGAAATATTACGTTCCAAATCTAATCGTATTTTATTTTTATTTCATAAAATATTATGTTATTTCCTGCCTCTTGTGCTCTTATCAACTTCATTTAGAACCATGTCTGAAGCAGCCGTCTCCACTGAGCTGGAAATTGTAACAATAATCTTAACTCTTTTAAACATTATATTGCACGTAGCATCTTTTTTTAATAAAATCTGCCGTTATTGATTCTATTCTACATCATCTTCTATTATATAAAGAGCAATGGTCTATATGTTTGTATATTTCTATGTCCAGTTAAAACTCCCAAAACACAAAACAAACCCCTAAAAAGTTGGTATTTTTTAAATTAGAGAACGCTTGGAAAATAATATCTAAAATTTAGGAAAATGTGTTTTTATTCTTTAGGGGTCGAATGGGCATTTGTATCATTGAATGTTATCAAGAATTAAACATGATTAGGAAATGGGTCAGCATTTTGTTCAAATTGAAAGACATTAACTCCGGATATTGTCATTTCGCTACAAAGAAAGGGGAGGGAAGAAAACTAAGTTTTAGTAGCGCTCTGAAGGTTTCCTAAATTTTATTCTTTTCACACCTCTCACAAAAAAGGGAATTTCTTTTTTTCACATCTTCTATCTTGTTTTTTGAGAGTTTTTTTTTGTGTGTACACAACGCCGAGTAATCTTGCTAGTCACTAATAAAATGGTAAACAGCTAATTCGCCTGAAACATGAATTGACCTCCGATGCAATTGGATAAACAAAATCCTAAACCTATTTGACCTTTTGTACTTTGATGGCTTTTATTAGCTTTGACAGAGTGCAAAATTCAACATAATCACTGTAAAGGTTATGGACTATATTTCTTACTTTACTTCTCTATGGGAATTCTATAGAATTCAGAAGTCATAAGGAATAATGTTGATAAGTAATAAGTGGTGATTTTCAATCCGCTACCTGTATAAAAGCCGAATGTGTCCTAAGATGGAGTACTGCAGCTATATATGAGGAATACCTGTTAAGGTAGCATATTTTTTTTATACCACCTGTTCTCATTGATGACACTTTATATAATCTTGTCTTATATAAAGGCCAATTATATGTGTGCGTGTGTGTCTAGTTAAAACTTCAAAAACACACAACAAACCCCTATAAAGTAGGTATGATGCTACGAAACCGGCTTCTGTTTCAGTTTATTTAATTGAGCGTATCTTATCATCCCTGTTTTGTCTTGAGAGATAATGGATACCTTATACAAGGGTTGCTGCACGTGTAATTATGAAGCAAGGGTTGCGCAATCACCAACCATACCTCTCTTGAATCGAAACTAATTCCAGTGACAAGTAGAAGTCTAGGGTGACCAAAAACAATGCCGAAATAACCGGAGAACATATTCAACACCTGGTATTCCCAAATAATCACCCATGTAGTACTGACCAGGCTCAACATTGCCTAACTTTGGTGATCTAGTGGAAACCGGCGTGTGAACATGATTATGAATGATGTAGATAAGTTTATAGCTAGCTAATGACATTGGTATTTCTTTCGATATTCTTAGTTTTAAACTCTGCTGCTTAATAATGCTTTTCATTAAGATTGAGTTCACGTTTGTCTTTCGGTATTCATGCTTCACTTAGTAAATTTAGTTATGTTATTCAGGGTGTTTGGAAAATCAGTGGCATAACTTTGGGATAACGTTTTATGCGTGTAAATAAATAATAAAAGGTTTCGATAAATATAAGTTCTGAAAAATTTGTTTTCACTGATCAACATTCTTTATTAAAAATATCTGACAAGGGGCACCATCCGTCCCTATTAATTATAGGTTCATGTCTACACATGGAGTAGATAAATACTTTTTTTGTGATAGGATCAATGATAAAATGCCTGGGTATGGTGTTTCAACGTAAACCTAAAAATAAAACATGAAAAAAAAAATGATTCCAAACAGGAGAATATATGTGTAAAAGAAAAGAGGAAAACAGTTATTTTCTCAGATTGTTGGAACAAATTTACTCCTTATTTTTGTCTAAAGTTCAATTATAAAAAGTCAAGTCAATTCATAATGGTCTCTCATATGAAGCATCATAAACAGATCAAACCAGACCGGTTCAACAAACTTGGTCTATTGATGACGTGTCACACCAGGAACAATTGTGAATTGACTTATCTGTACAACTTCCTCTCTATCACTACTATTCATGGAAAGGTATTGAGCCTGCTCTCGGTCTGTCAAGCTACTAGAGCATCTGATGAAACTTCCTCATACTTGCATGCGAGTTTCACGAAGTGTGATTTTATTTATTATTATTTGCCTCTTAATTTTTCTTGCAAATTTTGTTTAATTTAACTACTATGTTTATAGCTACATGTCTGAAATGCGATTAACGTTGGAGATTTCCCCCTTTTATACTACTGTCCTCATCTAGGACGCTGTTCTCACAATGTTTCGACTGATGTAAGGTCTATCCCCCCTCCTGTAAACCATTCATAAAAAACTCATCTAGCAACAATCACTGTAAATAATTTTCATTATAACAAAGTATGCTTTTTATAAACCTTATGCTGAAATATTTTTTATATTATGATGGGATATGATTGAAGAAAGTTGGAAGATTCTATTTATAATGAGGGAGTAGTATGATTGAAGGAAGTTGGAAGATTCTATTTATAATGATGGAGTAGTATGCTTAAAGAAAATTGGAAGGTTTTACTTATACACACTGGCGATAGGAACCAACCAATCAAATGGAGCATCGTTCTGCTAGCAACCAACCAGAAACTGGAATTGCTCCATAAAATAAACTAAATTCCGGCACATATCTTTTTAATCCACACGGGAAAGATCTTTAGCCTTCGACGGTAAACTTTTAATGTTCAAGACTTATACAAATCAGCTACCTACTGAAAACTCTTTTTCATCTTCAAGACTTATACAGATTAGCTAGCCATTGGAAACTCTTCTGCAAGAAACTCTTCGCCAAGAAGATTCTTTGTTGGTTTTTGTCATGGATTTTAATTCAAAAATTCAAAATGTTTTTTAAACCTCTAAATTTATATACTACGTGTATGAAACTTATAATACAAAGTAGACAACTACAAAAAGCTATCCACAGAATTGTTAAGAAAATTTTTTGCAATACAACTATATTTGGGATGAAGAAATCTCAGTCTATATCAAACCTGTCCACCAGGTTTTAGCCATGAAGGTTCCACAGAAGTGCCATAAATGGCAGACAGATACTTCTTATGTCTTTTTCACTCGGAGCAAAGTGTAGTATTACTTTTGGCGGTGTGACGGTGATTTAGTGGTTAACGGCACAAATTGAAAAGCTTGGTGTGTCAGGTTCGAATCCAGTGCATTAAACAGAAACACTTTCATTTGACATTGCGTCTAACCTTTTTGAAAATAAGCAAATAAATAAATATCGCTGACTTTGCCGCTTTTCATCACGAATTTTATAAAATTTAACTTTTATGTCAACTTTTTTAAATAAAGTTTTTATAAAATTGTTGATGGCATAGCGTAGATAATTATACAAGTTGGTTGGCATTCACATTGATTCTAACAAGAAAAGTTTTAAAAGTTGGTATAAAAATATTTTGAGAAATTGATTGATAGTTTGAAAAACAGATGGAATGGTTTACAATGTAAGCATTTCATTTTTAAACGGCAATTTTTCCTCATTACAAAATTGCAAATGAGAATATCTATGGCGCATCGTCACTTCATTTCAATTCTAATGATTGCGACATTTAAATATAAGAATCAATTTATTAAAACTCAAACAAAAAACGATCTACCTGAATATTTAATTATATAAAAAGGAAACAAACTAAATAGATAAGAAACAAATAATCGATAAACAAATAAAAAAAATTATCATTTTGATTTGTAATGACATTGATTTGAAATTAAAAATGACTTTGAATCTATTTGAAAATGGAGCAGACTTTGTAATTTATGCACAGCAAAAATAGACAGCAAAAGTTGGAACCTTGTCATTATATTATTTTGCTGGCAAATTTTTCTGTGCAATTTGTGGCTAATGAACATTCAAATTATCCAAGATTATTTGTATGGAATTTGAAATAAAATAATTAATTTTTAATAAACATTTCCAATTTTGTCGATATTTTCCTGTCAGTGGAAAAGTGATTTATTTTCAATGATTTTCATTTTCGTCAAGAAGATTCTTTGTTGGTCTGTGTACTGTTAAACGTTTATATTGCCCGACTCGTCATCAATAAAATTTAGTCAAAAATATCTGTCATAGTTTTACTTAGTTTAAAATTTACTTTTAGGGTATCTTGGTCAAAGATTAAGGAAAAGGTCATAGTCACACTTCTGAAGATAACCAGTTCTTTTCATGAGAGACCCAGTACTTGGCCCATATTGTAGCTAATGAAGTCTTGCATGTTTATAGTAACTTAATCTTGAAACTTTTGGTTAAATTCGAAATTTTGATAGAATTTTAGTTTCCTATTTTTCCATATTTAATTTACACATCTGATAATCATTGACAGCAGTAATAGATTTAGTTATCAATATTTTCATGGCAAAACTTTGAGAATACTTTTTTAAATTCTATTTTCACCTCCAAACAAGGCACAGTGCCACTTTGATCTACGGGGCTATTTTAGGGGTAATATGTTGCAGGGATACTATGTAGAGAGTTGAGCAGTAAGATGTCTATTAACATTAGATTTGAACTTCTGCATGTCAGTACAGTTGGGAAAACAGGAACCTAGAAGGGAGTTCCAAAGACTAGCAGTTCTGGGGAAGAAACTATGAGAGTAGAAGGCTCTTACATCTAGGGATCTCGACTGTGAAGAGGTGGAATTTTGCTGCTTATCAGGTTTGTCGAGGGTATTTACATCGAGGGGGGTACAAGGATTTGTAGTTCATTGGCGCATCTACCATTAAAATACTTGTAGAACAGGCAGAGGGATGCAACATTTCGTCGATGGGACAGAGGCTGAAGCTTACATGACAGTTCAGGGTTTAAAAGAGAAATCGACAAATCGCCAGGGTTCAAAAGAGAATCGCCATTTTCATCCCTTTATGTATCATATTTCTTATACTATTTTTACGTTTCCATTCATAAATCGTCTATTTTTATGTTTCCATTCTGTTTTGAAGAGCGAGAGACTAATAGCAGATACTCCAGCCCAAGTGTGACAACAATACTCCATACATGGGCGAATGATGGCTTTGTAGAGGTACAGGATACTTTCAGGCGTAAGTAACTTTCTAGCACGGTATAGAGAGCCCACCTTCTTCGCAGCGGCCTTTGCAATGCTCTTAATGTATCTGTTCCAACCCATGTTCCCTGTGAACGTTAAGCCGAGGAGTTTGAACGAAGTACTTTCAGGTTATGTAAATAGTTGTTAATGCTGGTTCATGCGATATGGAGAAGTAAGATACAGATAAGATTTTGGCCCATTCTAACGTTGTCAGGCATACAATATCCTGATTGACATGTCCTTCTTGTTGTATACATTACACCAGCAGAATATTCGGACCTTCTACTTTTTTGATGAATATTTTAGAGATGGAACACTCCTCCTGCTATGGAGTGAACTCAGCAACCTAGGATAACACATATGCTTGAATTACCATGTCCTATCTTCTATTGAAAACGAGACCATCCTTTTTGGTAAAGCCATCTAATAATTTTATCACAGAACTATTTATTTCCTATTGGGATTTATTCAGGAGAATTTCAAAGTGTAAACAGAGATAACATGAAATTTTTCAAGAAGTACAAGGTTTTGGACACGAAATACTAGAAAATGATAAAAAATATAATAGAACATTCAAGAGTTATCTCTCGTGAATCAGATTTAAGTTATCTCTCCTGAATTATACTGGCCAACTTTAGAATGCACTCTTCTACTTCCAAAAACCAAGTTAGATAACACTCCATGTGAGGGATTTAAAAACTGGCTTAATCACCTTTCTTTGCTGGCTTTCTAACTAATCAGACATTATTAAAGTAAGCGAATCTTCATTTTTCAGTAGTATTCACAATTCTGATATGGTTTCTGTTCTGGTCACAGTCAGACGAAACTCCCAGATCAACATATCATCTTTGTACGGTTCTCTGTTTCTTATAGTAGCTATTCATTCCCAATATTTTCAACAAAATATGATACATTTATTTCTACATTATCTATGCATATCTCCATTTGTTTACGCGGAAATACATGTTCTTTTATTGTGCCTAAACATGTCCTTGATTGTGTGTGATTTTGCCTCCATTTATGTATCATTTTTTATGCCCCTGTTATATTTATCTTTATCTCTTTTAATTCCCCCTTTATTTTACTCTTAGTATCGCTTGTAGTGTTTATATAATGTTTGTAATTTGAATTTGATTGTTACTCCACACCATTATGTTGCAACACGAATCTATGTAAACATCTTAACAAGAAATTAAAGTATTGCAAAATATGATCTTTTTCCTTTGATTGAGAAAAGAAATACATTGAAAATTATAACAGTAGAAATTCGAAGGGTGTTGATAATTAAGTGTTTTTTTAATGTTTCATGTTCAATACTAAATAAAAACATAAGATTTTAAAGAGACGATTTATGAATGGAACCTTTAAAATAGTATAAAAAGATGATTCATAAAGAGATGAAAATCACATAAATAATTACTAAAATAAAGTATGAGTTGCCCGGGTAAACAGATAGAAAGAAAAACATGTGGAAAATCTAGATTTAAATGCAATATACTTACTGTAATCAAGACCCATGGAATTTCTACAAATATAACTCCAAGTATATTTCTTTTCTCAATCACTTCAGCAAAGTAAAAGACTCCATTTTTGACACACTCTAGGCAGTTTCATTCGAAAATATCTTTACAGCAATAACAACTGTAGAATTAAATAAAAAGAAAAACACAAGACATTTTGGTTCTTCAACTTCGTACCTCAATCATACTTATACTTATTTATAACTTGCACTGATTGGTCACATTAAATTTTCAGCAAGCAACAAGCATAAATATATCTTAATGGGCTTGAAACATATTTTTGCTTTTTACCTTCTAAATACATATAAGGAATATTGCCTTTGGTATGATACATTTTAAAGTTATTTTTATGTTAATCATGTTATGCATGCGAAACTATGGAGGCACTATATTCTTTACTTTTGGCTCCGACCCAATTAAAAATGTCTATAATCCAACAACTGCCCCTGGGCAAGAAGATCAAAAATATTTTTCACAGAAAGAAGTAAAAGAAAAAAAGATGAAAACAAGGGATAAAGAGTGGCAAGAGACAGAGAGAAACAAGAGAATATTCTGTTTTATTTATACTGCTGACAAGTAAAAATAATATATAACAAAAATAGCAATAAACTAATTACTCTAATGATACTATTACTATATCTTAAGATATTATTTATATTTTATATATATTATATTTAAAATAAAACCGTATTTTCGAATTTAAACATAAGTACCTTCCATCCTTGGACAAAAAGGTCAAAGATTTTTTTTCAGGAGAGGAAGAAGGATAAAAAGAGTAAATCAGAAACAATGAAAAAAGAAGGAGAAAGAAATATACTGCTAACAAGAAAAATAACAAAAACAATGGCAATAGAATAGAAAACTTGTATAAGTTTCCCTAATACTGCTATAACTACTTCTTTATTATTGTATTCTAATTATTAATATTAATTAAATTGCCTTCTCAGGAATGCTGATCATGCTATGATAATGATAGACATCACCCTAAACTCTTGACACGAAGTTGAAGAGCCATTGATCAAAGCAACAAGGTTTACAATAAGGCTGACTGTGATGCCATCAAGGATCACATCAGAGATGCTTCATGGGGATATATCTTTTCTCTCCCTGCTAAACAGTGCACAAATGAGACCACTGAATGGTTCAATGCGGCAATTAAAGCACATGTTCCTACACATAAGTTCTATAGCAAACCCCACTCTCCCCAATGGATTACTTTCGCTTGTGCAGCTGCCATTGCTCAAAGACAGCATGCACACTGCAGATTTAACCCGACATAAATCCAGTACAAATAGAAAAAGTATATAAAAGCTAGAAGTAATTGTAAGAAGGAAATACCCACAGTCAAGAGAGAATATATACCGGAACCACCAGAAAACGCATTGAAGCTCAGAAATTAGAAACTTGTGACTTCTGGAAAATCTATAACAGTGGGCAAATCTATAATAATTGGAAATCAACAATTCTCTCACTATCCAACAATCTTAAAATTGTTTGCACGGCAACAGAGAAGACAAATCTGATGGCCGGCAGTTTGTCTGCACCTCTACTTTGGACCCAGAAACCACTCATTCCCAGATTTTCCTCTGCATACAGAAACCACACTAGATGATCTGAAAATCACCCCTTCTCAAGTACAAATATTATAAAACACCTAAACATCTCAAAAGTATGTGGACCTGATCTCATCTCGGCTGTCCTATTAAAAAAATACTCTGCTGAGGTTGATCCAGTTCTCTCCAAATTTTTCCATAAATGTCTTCATGAATCTTGCTTTCCTGACTGCTGAAAAACCGTTTCTGTGGTACTAGTTTACAAGAATTCTGGCGATAGAACGTATCCATTATATTATCGCCCTATTAGCCTCCTCCCTTGTTTTTTGGCAAAATATTTGAGTCAATTATAAATAAAGTTCTAGTCCACCACCTCACAACTGTTAAACTTCTATCTAACCAACAGTATGGGCTTAGACAAGCCCATTCTACTGCAGATATCCTAACTGTAATCCCTAAACATGTATATAATGCACTGGATAAAGCAGGGGAGGCTAGGACAGTAGCCCTAGATATATCTAAGACCTTTAACAGGATATGGGACGATAGTCTTTTCATGAAAATCAGATCCTATGGTATGATTTGACGAATACTTAACATGATTAAATCCTTCATAAGTAAGAGAGGAATCCAGGTTGTCCTCGATCGTCGTATGTCAAAACAATATGATATAAATGCCTCAGGGGTCTATGCTGGGGCCTTTATTATTCCTTATATTCATAAATGACCCCCCCCCAGATAAAATTGTCTTTGAGGTGGGTATATTTTCTGATGACACCACGCTCTATAACAGACACAAGAGGAAGACGAATGTACACGTATCCAAGGCAATGGCAAAAACCCTACAGGTTTATCTGTGGTGGAATGAGGACATTCAATGATGCCAAGACTAAGCTCCTTTCCTTTAATAACTACAAGACTACAAGAAACCTTTTCAACTACTAATAGCATGGCTAATGATACATTACCTGAAACTCTTGGGCTTAACATTTATGGGGAACATGAGTTGAAACATGTACATTGAGGGCATTGTCAAAGCTGCTGCAAAGAAGGAGGGTTCTAACTACCATGCTAAAAAGTTACTTATGCCTGAGAGTATTCTGTGCTTTTACAAGGCCACAATTCGCCTATGTGTAGAGTACTGTTGCCAGATTTTGGATGGTGCATCTGCTATTAGTCTCTCCCTCTTAGAAATGGCTCAAAAGAGAGTTGCCAACCTAATAGGTCCCGCACAGTCAGCTAGGCTTCAACCACTGTACAATCGACGAAATATTGCATCCCTTCGCCTGTTTTACAAGTAGGTGCATCGAGGAACTACAAACCCTTGTACCCCCTTGATGTAAATACCGCCGTCAAACCCGACAAGCAGCAAAATCTCACTCCACACACAGTAGAGATCTCCAGATGTAAGAAAGCCTTCTACTCTAATAGTTTCTTCCCTAAGACTGTTAGACTTTGGAATTCCCTTCCGGGTTCCTGTTTCCCTGACTGTACTGATATGCAGAAGTTCAAGTTTTATGTAAACAGACATCTTGTTGCTCAACTCCCGACATAGTATCCCTGAAAATTATGTCCAAGCTAGTAGCCTCCTATATCAAAGTGGCACTGTGCCTTGTTTGGGGTGAAAATACAATTTTAAAAAAATTATCGATATTCGATATCTAATGCAAAAAATTAAGTCAGATTTTCGATGTCAGACCTAAACAGCTTTCACCCTAAAATATAAATATTTCATTTTGAATAGTAATTTTCTTTTCATTAGCGCTTGCCCATGTTTTTAAGAAGAAACAATATAACTCAATGTGATTTCTTTGAAAATACAATTATTCCGGGTTAGAGTTAATTTATGAAGCTCAAAATGGAAACCGTTTAAAGATGTTTGTTTTCAGAAAAAAAATATTTTTAATGTTTGTTCCTTCTTGCAAACGAATCTCCATTGTCTTCACTTGATTATGATAAATTTCCATTAAAAATAAAGAATCTATTCAAGTTAAATTTTTTCAGTTACTTCCTGACCACTGTTTGTCTGTGTGTGTGTGTGTCTCTCTCTCACACACACACATATATATATATATATATATATATATATATATATATATATATATATATATATATATATATATCACAAGTACATCTGAGAAGTTTTATTACCACACAAGCAGTAAGGCAGGCATATAAAATCAATAAGGTGCTTTGATATGACAGGCGCACGATCGAAATGAATGTTCCTGTTAAAGCACAATTGCACCATGAAACCTGACTTTTTTTTTTTATTTTAGATTTAAATTCAAAGAGAAAGAAAATAATGTTTCTTTGCAGTGGTGATAATAAGCCCAGTGAATGTCTTACAAGGGGAAACCAGAGATTAAAGCTCGGTCGAGAACTTTCTATTGAAATTGCAATAGAGTAGAGAAAGACTAGAAGTGGCTGCAGATAACAGAAGGAATCATTTCCTCCGAGACTGTAAAGTCGATTTTGATCTCAGTGCAAGAAAAAATGCCCTGAGTGGCATACTTTCAGATGTGGCAGTGAGATTCCACCTTATAACCTCTCTAACTCACATATATAGAGGATTGCATCAGGATGCAGAGATTACACAAGTAACAACTGATATTTTATATTTGAGTAAAAGTGGCAACAAGTCTCTTTATAAATCGACGGCTCTTTTTCATTATTAAGACACATTTTACCAATATTGTTGTCTTAGTTGTTAATCTCTGAGTTAAGGCAGTTGTCTATAGATAACAGAAAGTCTGTTTGGAATGATCTTGTCTTGGTTGTTGTTGCAAGTAGGTTTTGAGGAAGGAGTACATAACATTGGTGACCCAATGTATCTCTGACAAACTTTGCATAGAGTATTCCCAGACCATCAATCTGGATCAATACATGTTTTATACCCTTTTGTCACTTTTCCGTGCGTCTGTTTCCATTATTATCATTATTTATACATTTCCAGCATTTCACATAATTTCTGAGTGTTGAAGGTCACTAGAATTTGAGTGATATCATCTCTCGGCAACATCTCAGCACGTGTATTAATATTTAATAGACATTTTTAGTGTTTCGATCTTCATAATTTTTTTTTTTAATATTCTGCAGAACTGTTCATCATGTTCTAAGTGCTATTAGTTATTGCTTTTTAAGTTCATAGCCTAGAAAATACAAAAACCTAAATTCCTAAAAACGTGCTCACTGCTCGCTCATTAAATATTATAAACAAGGCTTGACTCCAATCTTGAGAATCTGCCTGTTTTGGTAGTTGGATTGTGATCAACTTTTGATCTGTTATCACAATCATCTAAAACTACATGAAATCATTAAGTGATTTTAAGTCATTTAAAAAGGATAATGTAAAAATGATGATTATTTCAATGTTTTTGCCAATTATTTTGGACAGCATATAAATGGAAAGTTGAGGTTTTCATTGTTCAGAATGAAAACAATGATAAAAGCTCGTCTGAATTTAATTTGGGGTTTCACTTTTATGCTCATGCTCTTTAACCATATACATACATTGTTAAAAGAGAAGAAGTTGACAGTTTAATTATATGAATAAAGCTTGGCAGTTTAAGCAGTTAATTCAAACATGAATAAGGACGCTGTGATAGAAGATCAGGAAACATGTCAAGTATGAATTTCTTTGAAGACGTTTTTATACAAATCTTACAGGATTTGTAAATATTGAAAGATTCAGAAAAGTTCCACAGATGTGAAAGGGACAATGGTCAGTTCACTTCAGTGGTGAGAAACTTGCTACCTATAATAGTAAATGCTAGACTAACTCTCAAAAACAAAAAATAATATATTTTTATTAATTATACTATATTTATTATAAGAAATAATATGTATTTTTTATTTATTTATTATGTTTTCGTGAAAATCAACCCAGATGAGGTTGGCAGCAACTTTGCTAAATAAAAACTATTACTTCAGGTTCAAAAACTGGCCAATGATAAGCGTTATATGGATGGATTCTTACTCAGTAAATAACTATTCTTCTTCTTTTGCCAGAAACATCTTTCATGGAATGTGAGGGCGAAATGAGGGAATCGAGTGTTACGAAGCTGCTGAAAGTAAACCCGAAGTCCACATTTTACTTTGCAGGAATTTAGTTTATTTATATTTTCTGGGCTGATGTAACCCCTGACTTTCTTAAAGTGTATCTTATCAAACTTAGGAATCTTTCTGTTAAGCTCAGGAATCTGTCCAGAATTTCCAACTGAGACCTTTATTTAATTCACCATGGTAGTTTAATTCCGTCAATCATGGCCGGGTAGAAGTATTTAGTAAATTGTCATTGTATTCTTACTATAGCTCGCAATGAAGATTAAACCTACAACCTCCAGAAGACTGTCACTTAGAACTGATCATCACTTACTTAACTCTTGTATCTGTCATGCTACAAGCTCTATATTTTACCAGAGCAAGTGTGACACGTTGGGTTATCTATTGAGCTCGGAGAAAAGTATGTGTGCCAGGAAAAGTGAGCTTACAAATCCAGTTAAATTTTTCAAATATAAAAAAGGCAAAATCCAATATTAGTCTATAATATATATATATTCTGTCCCCACTCCCGTTTTCAAGCTACGGTTTAATATACTATTACTACTACTTTGGTTTTTAACAGACTATTCAATTCATAGTTATAACGGACTATTCAATTCATAGTTATAACGGACTATTCAATTCATAGTTATAACGGACTATTCAATTCATAGTTATAACAGACTATTCAATTCATAGTTATAACGGACTATTTAAGTTTAGAGTTAGTTTTATTACTTTTAGCTGTTGATAAACAGCGAAAAAGAGAGAAGATACTAATGAAAGCAAGAGAGATGGACAGCCAGTGAGAGTTTACGGACCGTGCTGAAATAATATTATTATTATTTAAAAATCTATTTTTAATATGTGAAGGGCGGACTTTTTAACTATTCTTTGCTTTCATATAACAATTTAATAAGCAAAATATAAAAATTGAATTTAACTTGAAAATCTTATTTAAAAGATAGCACTAGTAGTATTAATATTAATATTAATAATAGTAGGTAACTACAAAAACAAAAATTACACACAGCAGCAAAGCAATAAGTCTATAAATCTCCGCTTCTTACCGCTTGTTACAAAATTTAAGCCTCCCATAATGCATTTCGGTTTATTCATACACAACTTAGCCATTTTATTGTTTTGATTTATGTGAAAACCATTCCAAAAGTAATACTCCTATTTTTTCATGTTTACTCAAAAAGTTAAAGAGCTACAAAGACGGCAGTGGTACCATTAAAACGAGCGACCTTCTGCACTTCAGAATTTATTTTTCTATATAGTATATTCACAATGTACTTTTGCCAGCAATGAACGACGGCTGTGCATGAGCGCCCAGAATGCATTTTGCCATAACAGGCTTATTCCAAAAGTAAAGTCTTCTATTTTTTTTAACACAAAATGTTGAAGAGCTATGCAGACGGGAGTTCTACCATTGATACGAGCAACCTTTTGTGCTCCAGAATTTATTTTCCAATAACGCATCTCGACGCCTGACGCACATCCATGACAGGGATTGCTTTCTTAGAGTGTAACACCGTCAATATCTGCAACAGATAGATGAAACTCCAGCGAGAATAGTGGTGACCATGTAGAAAAATAGATTCTGGAGCACAAATAGTTGCCCGTTTTAATGGTAGAATTCTTCGACTTTTTGAGGTAGAAAATAGATTTTACTTTTGGGACTGCCTTCAGATATTTGAATAGGGAAGTGTAGAGTGAATCTCTTTCTGTTATGATTGCATTTAGTGATTGATGACCCAGGTCTGTGTCGATTCGCAAAATACGAAATCTATTGAAATGCCAGTTTTATTCTATCAATCTCTACAAATCATAATTTTAGTCTTAAAACGAATAGTTAACAGAAAAAATTCTTCAGCAGATTTAATCAGTTTTTATGGATTTTCAGTTTTACTCAAGACATTTCTCACCTATCCAGTGCAGATGTTTTTATTCTATTTCAAATTTACATTAGTTGTACAGAAGTTCCAGTCTACAATATTCTAAAATGCTAATTGAAATTTATTCTTCAGTTTTGTGTTAAATTCTTGCTATTAGTGAACATTTATAATTTCTTTTATACATCTACAAATATAGCTGTGTGTGTGCGTTCCCTATGGATCACAAAACGGCTAAATCGATTTTTTAAATGAAATATTACACAAATGAACTGACAGTGTTCTTAGATAGGTTTTGTATCAGAATGTTCTGCATAGGTATTGAAAATTGATAATCAATATAAACCAATGAAAGAATGAACAGGCGATTTGGACCAAAGCTAACACTTTATACAGCCTTACATCGAACGTGCATTTGAGAAGTTTTATTACCAAACAAGCAGCAAATACCAAGCCTATAAAATCAACAGAAATCTTTGATATGACAGAGGCGCGTTCAAAATAAATGTTTAGATCACAAGTGAAGCAGAACTGTTTAGAGCACAACTGAAGCATGATACTTGACTTTTGCATTTTAAACTGTTATTCAAGCTATTATATATAAAAATAATTTCTCTAGGTTCGCTACAGTGTAACCTAGGTTCTCTACAGTGCAATGCGAACTACAATGTGTTGTGGACTAAGGCACTGTGGAGAGGCATGTGAAGCTTTCTTCCAGTGCACCACGGTGGATCTCTGTCTAGAGTAAGCAATTAATCGATTTGATTGAAAAAGAAGTGATTTTGACAACTTTGATGACAATAGAAGTATTGGAAGTGTGGAACAGTCATTAATCATCATTCAATCCTGAACAACCTCGGGTCTCCCTGCAAGTAATAAATAGTTGAACTCATGTCCTAATGTTGCCCAGAAAAATTGATTAAACCAAGAGTCGCAACCGCAGAAGTACATGGAACAGAAAGCATCAGAAGGATTTTCTTTTAACCCCAATTTCCAAGATTTTGTAAACGATGAAAAAAAAAATCCATTGGAAAGATACGTGTGTTTTGTTTTTTGTGAGGGTGAGAGATTTGGTTTTAATGTACATATACGAGGGGCGTTCAAAAAGTAATGCCTCCTGTTTTTGTTTTATCCGAATGGATCACCGGGCATTGCAAATTACATTGTTATGATGACTGAAAATAAGCATTTATGACCTAAAAGTTTCATCTCTCTGTTGCAGATATTGACGATGTGAGACTCTAAGAAAGCAACTCCTGTCATGGACGTGCGTTAGAAACAGAGATGCGTCATTGATTTCCTGGCAAGTGTGCATATAAGAATGCTGGTGACGATGTAGAAAAATAAATTCTGGAGCACAAAAAGTGTCTCGTTTTAATGGTAGTACTCCCGTCTTTGTAGTTAAATATATATAAAAGGCTTTACTTTTGGAATTAACCTCATATATATATATATATATATATATATATATATATATATATATATATATATATATATATATACACACACACATGTATACTAGAATTTTTAGCCCGTGAAAATAGACAAACATTGTTGACTTAGAATGAGTGCTTTATGTTAAATTCATGGTTTGATATGGTTATGTTCATTTATGCATTAAATACTAATCATTATTAATCTCTTACAATCCACAACTTTGCTAAGAACGGATGCTATAATACTTAGTTCATAACGCCTTATCATATCAAAGGTCCATACAAAACTGAAGATAGGACAACCTTGTAATTTTCGAGGAAAAGTGAAACAGACAGACAGACAGACAAAGATACTAAATTATATATATATATATATATATATATATATATATATATATATATAGATATAGATATATAAAGTTATAAAATATACATGGCGATTAAGCTACACTGAATATTCCGTGTTTCATCCAATCTAGGATTCTTCAGGCTTATGCGCGAATTTTTGGTTGTCTTGCATTTTTATATACGCACCTTCTATTAAGTTTTTTGTTAGCCAATCAGCTTTCTAGTATCCACCGCACTCTTCCTAATCAGCCAATGAGCAGGCACTTACAAGACAAAGACCCCTTTTGACCTCTGGTTGACACCCATTCTTTTGTGCTTGCTATTAAGCGTAGATATCTAGTGTCTTGACCTGTTTTAAATCTAGGTTAATTTCTTTTATATGTTAGTTTATATATATATATATATATATATATATATATATATATATATATATACATACATATATATGTGTGTGTGTGTGTGTGTGATATTTTATGTATATGCATGTTTATTTATTTATTTTATTTGTTTATTTTCTATTGTTATTGTTAGTTTTAAAATTATTTTGTATCTCTATCCTAGAGTAAATTTTATCCTGTGAACACGGTTGTTCGCTATTTCTCTCCCTCAGTTTAGTATATGTTGAGGTTCTTTAAAGTATAGGATAGCAAATTTTTCGTGAAGGCATAATCTACATGGATCGTCTAGGTCTCTACACGTATTTGCGTGTCTTAATATTTTCCATTTGACTACTGTGGATGAAACACGGAATATTCAGTGTAGCTTAATTGCCATATATATTATATAACTTACTAACTAGCTCTACCTACGTATTGAGCACTGTTGAAGTAAATACTTAAAGTTTACGCATCAATTTATACTTTCATATATTAATTTATGTGAGTAAATTAAGTAGTTATATATATATATATATATATATATATAAATAAATATCTATATATATCTATAAGAGTGAAAGTGTCTGTGTGTGTGTGTGTGTGTGTGTGTGTGTGTTTGTGTGTATGTGTCCGTGTACATTTCCCTGGGCAATAACTGTCAATTTTTAGTCTACAGATTCGAAATTTGATATACAGGGTACTGAGATTTGGGAAAATCGATGTCATCGGTTTTCGGCCAGAAATTTGGCGATTAAGGGGTCAAGGTTCAACGATTTGACCTTTGAGAACTCTACCAAACTTTTCCGACAATTTCGGGTCTACACGCTTTAAATTTTGGATATAGGTTCCTTGGACATGGATCTAACTTAATAGCTATATTTGAGCTCAAAGCAATAAATTTTAAGGGATTATAATAGGGGTCAAATTAAAAAAAAATTGACCGCTTTTTTTTTTTTTTTTGCTCAATATACACCTCCAAATATCCGGGCAACGTCGGGCATCCATGCTAGTATATATATAAATGTGAAAGTGTCTGTGTCTATGTGTCTGTCTGTGTACATTTCCCTACACAATGACTCTGTCAATTTTCAGTCTACAAACTCGAAATTTGATATACAGGGTACTGAGATTTGGAAAAATCTTTCTAATAGGTTTTCGGCCAGAAATTTGTCTGTTAAGGGGTCAAAGTTAAACGATTTGACCTTTGAGACCTCTACCAAACTCCTCCGCCAATTTTGAGTCTAACCACTTGAAATTTTAGGTAAAGGTTCCTTGGACATAGATCTAACTTAATAACTCAATTTGTAGCCCAAAACAATAAATGTTAAGGGGTCATAATAGGGCTCAAAGTTACAAAAATTGACCTTTTTTTTTTTTGCTCAACATACACCTCCAAACACCCGGGCAACACCGGGCTGAAATGCTAGTATATATATATATATATATATATATATATATATATATATATATATATATATATATATATGCCTTCTTCACTGTGTATCATGAAAACACCAACATATTACAGGTGGGTAATACATAAAGCTGATACTTTTTGCCTTTTCTCTTCTGCAAACTTTTCATAGAAATCATCTACTTATTTTTCTTGCCAATGCAAAGCAAAGAACACCTGTACTTTAGAGACATTTTTACACTATCTACAGACAGATAAGTACTTGGCTAATGATGATGATGATGATGATGATGATGATGATGATGATGATGATAAAATAGAGGCTGAGATAAAATACGTATAATAAAAACAATACCAGCACTGAAGTAATCTTCATCATTAATAGTTAGGGCTGTCTGGTTCCTTGATTAATCATTGTTCCTATTTCATCTTTATTGGATAATAAAAACTAGTCTGCCAAAGAAAATATTTATATCCACAGACACTATCTATTTTTGCGGGTTATTGCATATGACATATACACCGTGTTTTAGTATCAGAGAACAAGGGACACATTTAGAAATTAATAATATGAGACAATTAAAAAGAATTGTTTTCAAAGCAAAGATAAGGCTAATTAAAAAGACGGATTGTGTACAGCAGAATGCTAAGAGATCTGCTTTTAACATCGTCTGGAGTGCGCACCCCACAAGGGAGCAACTCTATGAACACTCCATTCAGAGAAAGCAGAACCATGTTTGCCGGCCACTGCTGGTAGGCCATGTAGGAAATGGTCAGCAATACTTTTTTTGTGCATGCCAATACAGAGATCAAGTTCAATTCAGTAGAAACTAAACTAAATAAGCATGAAAGGACTCACATTGCAACTATGAAGACCTACCTGGTGTAGATAGAGCCACCACCACAAAGAGACAAGGGTTGTTAACTGATCTATGACGTCACGTTTAGATTACGGCTCGTCGGCAATAGGAGAGACAAAATAGAACATTGTCTTTCTGGTTGATTTGTGAAAAATGGTTTCCGTTGTGCTATCCTAAACCGCAGTGGTACATATGAAAACGAACCAAAAGAGCACATTATTTTCTTTTTCAAAAGAGAAAGAACAATTCTCCATTTGGATGCGTGCGATTATGAGAAATGATTTTAATCAGACAAAATATAGCAAAATAAGTGACGTTAGTTTCTATGTAATAAAAAGTGTATTTTATTAAAATTGTATATGAGTAATTTCATGACCTTTGATAACATTGTTAATAAAGATTAAAGAAACAATAATTTTTTTTATTGATAATACAGTAAAAAATATTTTGAATTATTATTATTCTTTTTTTTTTACACAGTGATCACCACTTATCAAGGCCCGGAAGCCACTCAGGGATAAGGGTTATTGCAAGTACATTACGTTAGTGTGGAGATTTGATGAAGTGTTTACTTAAGGGGGCGGTTCATTAGGAATTTGTTAACATTGGACTTGAAGACATCCAAGTTGTAGTCCGGTGGGAAGCAGGCAGACGGAACAGAGTTCCACAGGCGTGCAGTTCTAAGAAAGAAGCTTTGTTCATGGAATCCGCGTTTTGATTTAGGCACATATATAGAGTGGGGGAAATTTTTGACAGTGGATTCAGCTAGACGGATGTTTTTCGTGAAAGATTGGCGAGGGGGACCAGAGATTGGAGTTCAGACGAGCACCTGCCATGGGAATAACGATAAAACAAGGATAGGCTCGCAACGTCTCTTCTGTGGGAGAGAGGTTGCATGGTAGAGAAAAGGGCATCCCCCACAAAGCCACAAAGTCTATTTTGTACTCTGTCAAGGCAGGATAGGCTGTTTTTAGCAGCTCCTGCCCAGATATGGCAACAGTATTCCATCCTTGGACGTACTTGGCTTTTATATAAATAGAGAATTGCAGCAATAGTGAGATATCTTCTGGAGCGGTAAAAGGATCCCACCATCTTTCCATTTTATTTTATTTATTTATTTTCTTTTATTTATTTTCTTATGAGGGTAAAAAGAAAAAAAAGTTGAAAATTTCTTATTTTTTATTTTTAAAAACTGTAAAACAAATAATATTTACATAATAATTCTTCAGTCCTTTCTTTTAATAATAAATAAAAATTTTCATTGAGTATTTCCAAATATTTTAAAGTTATATGTATTTTACCTGATGAAAGTCAGAGGTTACATCGGCCAAAACGGTCTTCAACACGCAAGACAAGAACATTAGTTAGAATACTACAAATAATGGAAACAATCGTAAACTCAGTAATGTTGACTTCAAATCCATTACAAATCTCTTGCAGTTCTCAGCTAAGTATATTCAGAAGTTATTGCTTTTTGAATCATATCCAAATTATTTTTCCTGAATTATACTGGGCAACAGAGAATAAACTTTTCTATTCAGAAATAGAATAATAGCAAGTGAAGCATGCATTGTTCCCCGTGAGTGCACAGTGAACAAGGCATACAAAATGATTAAGTTCAGCATTTGCCCCCCCCCCATCACCAATTAGGCCCAAAAGTACCCAGGGAACGTTAAATCCTGGTGAAACTGAACAGTTAAGCCTTAACATACGTAAATTTGAGTTCTGAACCATGCAAAAAAAAAAAAAAAACTGGACAAAGTCCATCATTTGCCCTCACCACCATTTAGTCCCAAAAGTCCATAATTTAAATTTGAGTTCAGCACCATGCAAAACTGCTAACTAGATATACACAGGAAATTTTGGACATAATAGATAATGGACATAGTAAAATAGTCCCAAAAATGGAGTGTTTTTATTAGCCCTAAAAGAGCCCCTGTGGCACACCCAAGAGTTATTGCGAAGTGTAGACAAACAAAATTATATAGAAATCAGTTAGTTACAACTTTTCAGAAATTTTTATAAAACTCTAAGGCATCAATTTTTTTTTTTTTTGATAAGCACAAAAGTGCCAATTTTAGCCATTTTAATCCGAAAGGCACCCCTAAGAGGATAACCGGAGTTTTCCCGGAAAATCCGTTCTGTTACCTTTTTACTCATATCATGTTTAATGTTTGTGCAAAATTATTATTTTCTTTTTTTATTACATTTTCATCCCAAATAAGGCACATTGCCACTTTGATGTAGGGGGCTACTACCAGGGACATAAGCATCAGGGGTACTGTGTAGGGAATTGGGCAGCAAGATGTCAGTTCATGTTACACTTGAACTTCTGCATGTCAGTACAGTTGGGGAAGCAGGGACCCAGAAGGGAATTCCAAAGTCTAGCGGTTCTAGGGAAGAAACTACTGGAGTAGAAGGCTCTCTTACATCTAGGGATCTCTACTGTGAAAGGGTGGGATTTAGCTGCTTGTCAGGTTTGTTGGGGATATTTACATTGAGGCGGCACAAGTGCTTGCAGTTCGTCAGAACATTCACCGTTAAAGTACTTGTAGAAGAGACAGAGGGATGCAACATTTCGTTGATGGGACAGAGGCTGAAGCTTACATAACAGTTCAGGACCTATCAGATTGGCGATTCTCTTTTGAACCTTGTCTAGGAACAAGAGACTCGTGGCAGATGCACCAGCCCAAATATGATAACAATATTCCATACATGGGCGAATGGTGGCCTTATAGAGGTACATGATACTTTTGGGCGTTAGTAGCTTTCTACCACGGTAGGGAGAACCCACCTTCTTCGCAGCGGTTCTGGCAATACTCTCAATGTAATTTTTCCAACTCATGTTTTCTGTGAACGTTAGGCTGAGCAGTTTAAAGGATGTACTTTCAGATAAAGAGTCTTTGGCCATTGCTATTGGTGGTAGAGAAGGTTTCTTGTAATTATTGAAGGAAGCAAGTTTAGTCTTGGCAGCATTGAATGTGACCATCCATTTTTGTCCTCATTCCACTACAGATTGGAGGTCATCCTCTAGTGTTTCTGCCATTTCTTTAGATATGTGTTCATTTCTTTTCCTGTCATGTCTGTTATAGAGCATGGTGTCGTCAGCATATATACCCATCTCACAGACAATTTTGTCAGGTCATTTATGAATATTAGGAATAATAGAGGCCCAAGGATAGACCCTTGGGGCACTCCCACATTTATATCATATTGTTCAGACGTACGACCGTCGAGGACAACCTGCATTTTTTTCTTATCTAATAATTATGTTATGTATTCTTCCAGTGATACCGTATGATCTGATTTTCCTGAAAAGACCTTTATGCCATACCCTCCCCTTTGTCCATTCTGACATTACAGTTAGGATGTCTGCTGTGGAACGGGCTTGCCTAAATCCATATTGTTGGTCAGTCAAAAGTTTAGCATCTGTAAGAATTTAAACAAATTCCAAGGCATAGTTATTGAGAAAACTGCGGACAGACAAACAGACAAGGATGAATTTACAGGTCCACCCTCCTTTTGTCGGGGGACCAAAAATGACTCGCTCTACACATGTGTCAGATTAAAAACAACGTCTGTCAGTTTTCTGGATGTGGGTTTCAAACTAACAAAAGTGTTGCGGTTAACTACATTTTTACATGGTTTCACATCTCTGAAACTATTTCATCACATATCACCTTTATTCACAGTTTGAGATCTCCAAACAGCTATCCGTCTTAGCACTGCCTTATTTTAATGGTTGCAGCATTTGTTCTCAGGGTAGTTACCAGATAGTATCAAAATCATATATACTTCTAAAACATTCATCTCTAAAACTTGCTTGTCTTGCCAATTCGTGTTTATTTCTATTGCATTTCAACGTGTACACTTTTTTAGTAATTATGTCTATAATTTTCATCACTTTTAATATATTATTTTCTTTATTTTCCCTGATGCTACCAAATCTGGCAATTTAAAGATACCAGCTTCCTGATCTAAAATTCATCAAATATTGATATCATTGATTTTTTCTTTCCCTTTGCAGAACATGGTTGAGTTTAGTAAAGTAAAAAAACGAAAACATTTTATCACTACAAAACAACCAAACCAAACCAAATATCATGAATAAGTATTTGAAGATATAAAAAACCTGAAGCATAAAAAAGCTACATTTGGCATTAAACCCGAAAAGTGTTAATATGACATCAAACAAAGCAAAAAAAAAAAAAAAAAATCAAACCTTTTCCATGTTCATTTCCTAACCACTGATTAAATGCTATTACTAATAGTAGCCATATTCCCTTTTATTCCTACTAAACTATTTTAATCTTCTTTATTACGTTTTCTGACTTTTAATAAACAGAGAGAGATGGAAAGCACAGAAGCGAGAATAAAAGACAACATATCAAACAAGGGTCAAGAGAAAATATAAAATGAGGGAAATTAATAGAAACTTATTTATTTATTGCGAACTATTATCCTCATCTTTGTTAGTTGTTGAACAACAACTAAGAAAGATGAGGGTAATAGTCCGCCAGAAATAAATTAATAAATAATACTCATTTCAATAACGAATTCCAATTAAATAATAATACAAACTTGTTGAGTTAATTGCAAATTATGGATAACTAGCAAGACGACCTGACGTTGCCTGGGATTGAATGAGGATCAACAAATATTTCACCCTCGCATATTTCATTATAATCGAAATCGGTGAAATCGCCCATTTTTCAATCAAATCGATTAATTGCCTGCTCTTGTTGGGAACCCACGACGGTGCACTGGGAGGAAATTTCACATGCTTTCCCGCAGTGACTTAGTTCACAATACATTATAGCTTACATTGCACTGTAGAGAATCTACTGTTGATTTTATGAAATTATTTTTATGTAATGGATTGAATTAAAGTTAAAAATGCAGAAGTTTAGTATCATCGTCCAATGCGATGATAATGGTTTGAATTTAAGCTTAAAATAAAAAAGTTGTGTATCATTATTCGGTTTTGCTCTAAACAAAACGTTCAGCATCCCTGTCATATCAAAGAACCTACTGTTTATTTTATATGCTGGACCTTTCTGTTTGTGCAGTAATAAAACTTCTCAAATACACTCATGATGTTAGGCTGTATTAAGTGTTAACTTTTGTCAAAATCGCCTGTTCTATCGATCGTCGATTTTTTTATTTTCGACACTTATCGAAGATATTCCGATACAAAACCTACTTAAAAACACTGCTAGACGCATAAAGTACATTTGTGTGAAATTGCAAAAAAATTATTTTAGAGTACAGAGGCAACGAACTCACTACAAAGTTCCTTTTATATAATAGTAGAGATAGCGATTAAAATAAACTTTTTCTTCAAAACCGAGGAATATTCTAGCATATATTTTTGTGATTAAAATGCATAGAAGAAGGACTTGGGACAAAAAAGTTGATAAACTTAATTCTAGCATAAGTTATATACTGAGTGTCGTTAGAAAAGTTATAAACTGAGTGTCGTTAGATAAGTTATATACTGAGTGTCGTTAGATAAGTTATATACTGAGTATCGTTAGCATAAGTTATATACTGAGTGTCGTTAGCATAAGTTATATACTGAGTGTCGTTAGCATAAGTTATATACTGAGTGTCGTTAGCATAAGTTATATACCGAGTGTCGTTAGATAAGTTATATACTGAGTGTCGTTAGAAAAGTTATATACTGAGTGTCGTTAGAAAAGCGAGAAATTTGAAGTTGCACATTTTATTATTCAAATTTGATTTCGTCTTTCTAATAAGACAGATACTTCTTTGGTTTGCAGACACACATTATGGAGGAAGATAACAAAAGGACAGCTTTCAGACTTTTAAAGGCAAGTGATTATTTTTTTCAAAAGTGAAAACCCGGCTTGAGTCTTGCTATGTTACCGAATTTTTTTCCAATGATTACTAAGCATCTATTTCCAATTTTGAGACGTGAAAACCCTGAAGCAGCTACAATTCACCCAAGAGGAACGGATCCAAAACAAACTTTATAAAAGTTATTCTTTATAAAAATAAATTACTATTTTACAAACTTCCTGCTTTTCTAGCAACCACCCTATATTATATAAATATAATTATTAATTAATACAACATAACCTTTAATTAGTACAGTAAAAACTCGTAAAGTCTCTTAGAAAATTATTATAATGTTTAATGGAGATAATACAGTATACGTCTAAAGTAGAATAGCGTCACTTAAACGAAAAAGAAAAAGAAACGTAACAAAAAATTAAGAAATTTTATTATTTGGATTCATCAGACTACTGTTCTCATCTTACATGTGATTTTGACAACGTTTCGATCGATGTAACCTCCGACCTTCTTCAGGTGTATATGGTTTAAGGCTCCTAAAATGTGTATTAGAATTGTCCACAAAGACTCGTGGCACAGTGGTTAGAGTACTTGGAAGGATCAATTGTAAAATTCATAGTTACTTGAAGATTAAAGGTTCAATTCTCAGTGTAGACGATCGAAAGATAAAATTGCGAATTACTTAAAACCTCTTTCCGAAAGTGGTAGTAGGGTTTTCATTTACTTTATTTACTTCACGGGGGGTAGCATACTCTTGTTCTGACGGAACAAGAGCATGCTACCCCGTGAAATTCCATTCAAATTCCTGAGTTCGACAGAAACATTCCCAAGTTCGACAAGATACACATGAAGAAGGTCGGAGGTTATATCAACTGAAACGTTGTGAAACTCACTCAAGATGAGAACAGTAGTCCGATGAATCCAAATAATACAAATAACCAATCCTCATCTTAAATTCAGAAACATCTATCATATTGATGAAAATAAATGATTAATTAATCCTAACTAAATGGCAGCAATTAATAGAAGTCTATTTAAACGTAGAAATATTTATTCAGTGTAATAATCAGGTTAAAGGCAAGCTTATGTTTAAATTAGACTAGATAATTGAAATATCGTTAACAAATTCAATAAAGTAAAAATTAGTTTTGTATAAAAAATAAAACCTAAATATATACATGATAGATAACCATTGTTAATATTACATAAGAAAAATAAATATAAACTATAAATAATAAATTAAAAAATTATTGTATGAGATATTTTAGTGTTAGTTCTAACAATATGATCACATTATATTAATGCGTCTGTATGGCGTTAATGAAACTACATTAAAGTCAAAGATGGCGAAAATATTATAAAACACAATTGCAACTACTGTTCCGATATTTTCGTATTTATGTAATCATGCCCATATTCTATTTATTTTCTTTTAAAGTTAATGAATTATTTTTCTTCTGATGAGTCAGGGAAGAAAATATTTAAAGATTGACAATATAATTATATGAACGGTTCTGCTACGAAACAGGTGCTGTCCAGAATTTAACATTTTAACATGCTAAAAGAAATAAACGGTGAGATGGACATCTTGGAATTTGGAATATAGACCTTTTGTCATTTATTTGGATTTTCTCTGTAGTTATATTGAGCTTCATAAATTAAAGAATTGTTATAAAAAAGAGTAAAATATAATTGAATAATAAGCATATTTTCCCCCTTATATATATATATATATATATATATATATATATATATATATATATATATATATATATATATATATATATACTAACAGGGAAACCTGACGTTGCTCGGAATTGGATAAGGATCAATGAATATTCCAAACTTCCTTTATTTTATTGTCATCAAAATCGGTGGAATCGCCTATTTTTCCATCAAATCGATTGATTGTCTGCTCTAGTCAGAGACACTTTGTGGTGCTTCGGGAAGAAGTTTCACATGCCTTCCCACATCATAGTTAGTAAGGAGTATATAGGCACCGACCCCCCCCCCCCAAACATACACACACTAAAAGAACTCATTGGATTTACCACCCACGAGGAGGCATTATTATTATTATTATTATTATTATTATTATTATTATTATTATTATTATTATGTGTGAACTCGTGGATGATAAATCCAATGAGTTTTTAAAAATTTTTTCGCAAGGGTGCCTATATACTCTATAATAACTAAGATTTTTTTATTCTACCAAATTCTGCTGTTAATTTTTGACCTACAGGTTTGAAACTTGACATATCGGATATTTGGACCTGTGGAACAAATTCGGTTTGGTTTTTAGTCAGTACCTAGTAATAATAGTTCCTATTGGGTTAAAATTGAAAAAAAAAATTGGAACATGGCAGGTGTAAGTCAACTAAATATGTTATTCCTAAATATGCACGAAAATACATTTATAGGTGTAACAATTTATTATGTTTGGAGTTTTATATGCGTATGGACGTGATTGACATAGTAACTGGAGAGCTAAATGATTTTGTTTCGATTCTAGCTCATTGTACCAAAGTGAGATTTTAATTTTTTGTAACTTTTGAAATCATAACTCATAAATAATCAATTGCATATTAACTCTATAATAATAAATACGAAATCTGCACAAATTAAAATTTATTTGAGTATATTTTACGACCAGGCAACGCCAGACCGCCTGATAATTATAAAGAAAAATATATTTTCAATACAAAATGGAGTTGCAAGATATTGAAAACCGAACTCCTTATTGTGATTTAGCGAAAAAGAAAAGCAAGAATATTGCAGACATAACTGTTCAATAAATTTTAGAAGTTAAAAATATAAAATATGAATAAAAAATAAATATTCCGCTATGGAAACATTTGAAATCTAAATTTATGAAAGTTTTATTTTTAGAATTTTTGACATCTTTATTATTTTCGATGGATTTACTTTTGTAATTCAAGAACACGTTTCTTAATTTATCGTTGGTTTCTCGAACATTTCAGCAAATTCTATAATGCAAGTTTTAATCTAGGATTAAATCTGCTCAAAAAGTGGCAAATTCTCCAGTGGGATGTCATACGGGCCATTTTGTTCGGCTGATAGCGTTAAAAAGAAAATGCAAGAAAAAGTAAAATAATTTTCGTGCAAATCGAAAAATGTTAAGAGAAGAACTTGCGAAAACGAGAATTGCAGAATCTGTTGCATATTTTGCCGATATTAATATGAAGATAGAAAGTGGCAGATTATCACAGTGGCGGACGTGAGGTAACCTAGATAAGTGTACCACGCGTCTTGTAAATTATCTTTATCTTTCCATGCACCTAGTTAATATGTTGATATTTGTTGTCTGGTTGGTAGTATTTTTTAACTAGGGGAGGGGGTCACCACTTCACAAGTTTCAAAGACCATTTAAGGATAAGAGTTGATGAAAGTCAGGTTGTCAGTGAGACACCACTGTTATTATTTGTAATGATGGGACTTGGATTATGTTTGTTTATTTAAGAGGACGGCTCAACAGAAACTTGTTCATGTTAGACTTGAAAGCGGTCATGCTATAGTTAGCTAGGAAGTAACCCTACGGTATAGTATTCCACGGACAGGTAGTTCTAGGAAATAAACTTTGATCGTGAAATGTAGGTTTAGTTTTAGGCACTGATAGACAATAAGGGGAATTGTTAGCAGTTGTTGTGGATTGATGGGTGTTTGCTGCGAATGTGCAGGGGTGGGGCTAAGATAGAAGCTCAGGTGAATAAAGTTATGTTCCCTGATATTTTTTAATACTAATTTATGATAAATTGCTTTCATAAAACAAAAAATACATCCATAACTAGTTAGTTACATCTACTAGTAGAGGCCAATAAAAACTTCATGAAGACCTCCACCCCCCCGAAAATACAAGAAAAATAATTAGTGACTTTTCAGCTGTGAGAGTACTTTCGGTGCTTTTTTTCATATAACAGCTAAATGAAAAAAAAAAAAACACTTTTGTCTACAGAATAGTGGTTCTCTTCTTTTTAGCCATATAAAGTTATATATGTTTGTATCTTTGTATGTTCTGAAATTAATAATAAATTAGTTAAGGAGTGAATTCTATGAATTCACTCCTTAACTAATTTATTATTTCAGAACACAGTTGCTTGACGGAAAAGGGTTCAAATGTGAGCTATATTTAGTTTGATTTAGTATTATGGGAGAGGAGATAAAAATCGAATTGAAACTGTTTGTGAAAATTCAGATACCTCCAGTTTTTGCACAGTTTTAGCAAAAGGTATTTTGACGTCAATCAATAAAAATTGCTGAATTTCAGTTCTTTAGAGCATTTTAATAATCCTGAGCTTTAAATTTTAGACATTTACTTGAATCAAAATCATGGAATAGATGTTGAGCAAAATAATGATTCTAGACATAAGACATAAGTATCATTATATCTTGATTTTAATCTTTGTTAGGGGACATAAATATGGTGGACAACTGTTCTGTTGGAGGAATTAATTTTACCCGTCCTGGGACGGGTATTCTTTTAGCACTTATAAACGAAGAAGAGATGAAGATGTTAGTGCTAAGAATTTTAAGACGACTGTCAGTGTACAAAAATGAATGATTACAATTAAGATTGCAGTAGATAATTTTTTTTTTTACATGGTAGTCACCACTTATCAAGGCCCGGAAGCCAATCGAGGATAAGGGTTATTGCGTGTACAGTAATCAATGGGATAATATCGTGTTAATCGTTAGTAATGGAGATTTGATAAAGTGTCTTAATTAAGGGGGTAGTTTATCAGGAATTTGTTTATGTTGGACTTGAAGACATCAAAGTTGTAGTCAAGTGGGAAATAGGCAAACGGAAGAGAGTTCCAGAGGTGTGCACTTCTAAGAAAGAAGCTTTGTTCATGGAATCTACGTTTGGATTTAGTAGGGAATGAGTAGGGAAAATTATTGACAGTGGTTTCAACTAGACGGGTGTTTTTCATGAAAGATTGGTGAGGAGGACCAGAGATTGGAGCTCAGACGAGCACTTGCCACGGAAATAACGATAAAACAAAGACAGGCTCATAACGTCTCTTCTGTGGGAGAGAGGTAGCAGGGAAGAGAAAATGGCATCCCCCACTAAGACACAAAGTCTATTTTGTACTCTGGCAAGGCAGGATAGGCTGTTTTTAGCAGCCCTGCTCAGATATGGCAGCAGTATTCCATCCTTGGACGTACTTGGCTTTTATATAGATAGAGAATTGCATCAGTAGTGAGATATCTTCTGGAGCGGTAGAAGGATCCCACCATTTTTCCAGTGATCTTGGCAACAGACTTGATATACGTATTCCATTTCAGATCAGGAGTAAAGGTCAATCCCAGAAGCTTGCCAAACCATGTAGCCTTCCCAAAACGAGAGCCATCAATTTCGATTGATGCCAGATGGGGATCAAAGCTGTTTATTCATGCATGACAGACTCATTTTTAATTAGGTATTCTTTTCTTGACGTAATATCGTCTTTCTAAACAGCAAAGAATGTTGATTTTGGTTTTATGTCTTCGACGAAATTATCCGCCCTTTTCTACTGGGGCATAGTTTAAAAGAACTTAAAACCATTGACTAATGATAATCTTCTCAGAAGATTTTTCACACAATTTCTTACGAAGTCTTAACTACCAGCCTCAGTTGAGCAGCAAAATAATGCAACATAATTTTGAAATCGAGATTCAACTTATCACCAGGTAAGTGTGCTTTTCGATGTCGTGTCTAATTTTCGCTCTGCCGGAGTTCTAAACTATGTGAGAATAATATTCTCACATAGTTTCAACTACAAAATTATGTTTTAAATTGCAGAATTATGAACCTTACTTATTTCAAGGTTCACTTTAAATAGTGAAATTGTGTTAATTACTTACTTTAGATTTGCCTTTTAAATTGCAAACTTGTGATTTGGATTAATTTTGATGTTGCTTAAAATTGTAAGATCGTGATTTTGTTTAATTTTAATCTTGCCTAAAGTTGCAAAATAAGATTATTACTTCGTTAAGAAATTGCCGCCAACAAAAATTATTGCCCCATCTTGACGTAACTTTAATTATGAATATGATATTACTTTTTTCTTCTTTTTTTTAGTCGTCTTCAAGTCCAATATGAACAAGTTCTTAATGAGCCATCCCCTTAAGTAATCCAATTTACCAATTTTCCACTACTAACGATTACTATATTTTCCCATTGACTAGTGTACACTCATTAACCCTTACCCTTGAGTGGTCTCCCGGCCTTGATAAGTGGTGACTCCTTTGTAAAAAAATTAAAAAAATGTTTATTTGTTTTCTATCCATAAGGATTTATTTTTGTATAATTGTCTTTGCGCGTGTGTGTGTGTGTGTGTGTGTATGTTTATATGCCTCGCAAGAACTTCCAACAGACGCGTCGGAACATGATAAAACCAATATCATTTTATAAACCTCGATATTTCGGATGACAGATATTGAAAAATTGGCCAAAAACATTAATTCCTTCACCCTCAGCTAGACAGTTTTTAACAAGAAGGTGTCGCTTTTTGCATCAACATTTTCGCAAAGTCATCATCTCGGTTGGACTGACTATGCTTAATTTCAACGCTCAGGACTTCCAATCATGCCATGGAAACGTCAGCAAAAACGTTACGTTTTTTTAACCATTTTGTCTCCTTCGTATTATGGATTCGAGCCTACCTGCCTACTAACACATTTTTTTTTAAACCTCTCTCCACCCGGGCTGCCTACTGTTGTTATGATACGCCCCCCTCGCCACTACCACTTTTTACCCCCCCGGGTTATTATTACATCACCTACACACACACGGGCAACGCCAGGAACCCCCGCTAGTTTGAAATATAATACAAACTAAACTAAACTAAGCAATTATGTTCTTGAATTTTTTTTAGATGAGGATTGATTATTCGTATTATTTGGATTCTTCAGACTACTGTTCTCATCTTGAGTTTGATCTTCATAACATTTATTCAATCCATGGGAGTACATGCCCTCACTCTATCAGCTATGACTGGGTAGAAACCCGAAGCAATTCACAATTGTATATTGAATGTCATTCCCAAAATTCAAACTAGAATTGTCCACAAGGATCCGTGGCAAGTGGATAAAATACTTGATAAAATTCAGTTGTAAGTTACCCTCCCCTTTGGAGGTTAAAGCTTCAATCCTCACTGCAGGCGACATTCAAAATACAATTGCGAATGAGGACTTCTATTCAATCATGGCTTATGGAATGAGAACATGCAACCTAACCCCCCCCCCCATTAAATGAAAGGCTCCGTTCGAAATTCTGTGCAGTGTGACAGAAAACTTTCCTGGGTTCGACAAAATACACCTGAAGAATGGCAGAGGATACATTGACTGAAATGTTGTGAAAATAACGCATAGAACAGTAGACTAAAGAATCCAAATATTACGAAAAAAAGAAACAAATCTAACACGTAAATTATCTGGTAGGATTTTTAAAGTCAGACCCATATAGTATTTAAGCTGACAAATCAAACTGTGGTTCTGACTATCCGATTTTCATTTGTTACTGTTGTGCCATGTTATTGTTTATATAATAATGTAATGAGCTACAATTTTAAAACTTATTTAATACGATTCAAATGACTATTAATATGAAACATTTTTTCAATAATCACTGACAAATAAAGCAACCAAGGAGATGACTCGTTTTAGATTGAATACTTTGATAAGAGTTGTCTATCTTTAGTTTTAAAATCTGCAAACAAAAATAAAAACTGAAATGACTACACTATATCCCGGACATTTAGTGGAACAGTCGTTTAATTCCTCTTTTTAACAGTTTCATAAAAAGGTGCCAAGCAGAATCAGCTGCTCCCTTTATTAACTAGTCGACCATGTTACACACAGACATTTACCAAAAAAAAATGTCTTATAAGAAGAAGAAAGCCAAAGACAGCTTAAATATATCAATATAATACCATCAATTTGGTTTGGGAAATCTCGAATTTCTGCTTGAATAATATAGAAAATTTGTTGTAAGGAGTGTATAGTAACTATTCTAGCATGAAAACCAGATGGCACGAGTAGGATTCATCTTCTTCTTGCTGGTATAAATTGACCAATCAGAAGCGACGATTAAATGCTAACTTGGCAGCGTGCTTTTCAATAATGTTTGTAAATTGATTGAACTTCCATATGCCCCGATTGTGAATGGAGAAAGTGAAAGGGCAGAGATCACTAATTGAATTAATATATCATTATGTGCCACCTCTTTCACTACTTTTCACGAGCTTAAGAAATAATCAAGAAAAATAAAATGATTTCATTTCTTGTTCCGTTTTTTTTTTTATTTAAACATGTTTAACTTTTTTATGTTGGGATGATTGTATAATTAAATTTCAATGAATATGTTTTTAAAAGGCGTTTATTTATGGATAAATCGAAAAAGGATTTGGGTTTGAAGAATTAACTCCTTTATTTTATTTAAAGAACACCTACCGAATGGAATAAACCCATCTAAGCAAGAAGACCGGATGTCATAATAAACAAGAAAGAAAAGTCCTGCCAGAGTGTAGATTTTGCCGTTCCAGCAGATCACAGAGTGAAGATCAAGGAGACAGAGAAGCATAACAAATATGTAGAACTGGCCAGAAGACTCAAAGAAATCTGGATGATGAAGAAAGTCAACAGCACTAATAGTAGGAGTACTAGGAACAATACTGAAAAACTTGAAAAAAGAATGGGAGAGATTGGATTCAGAGGGATGGCTGAAAACATACAATGTTAACAAAAATGGAAATGGCTGAAATATTAAGGAAAGCCATTGAATGCGGAGATTAACATACATGAGCTACAGGCACAAGCTGAACATATAGAAACGGTTACACATGTAAAACACAAAGGAACATCACATGGAATCATGAAAACTAAAACTGAATAATCGTAAGTTAACCTCCCTGCGCCCTCGAATTCTGCTCCCCATTTTTGTGTGTATGTCACCATAAACTCGCGCCACACCAAATAAGTAAGGTTAAAGATGATGGAAAGACTAAGGAGAGAAAGCACTAGCCAGACCTCTGCTGGATGAGTGCAAAGAGGACTGGGGCCTTGGAGAGGCTTACTGCCATCCAAATTCCAGTGAAGACCAATCGTTGCTGCCACCGAGAAATCAATGGTAAGTATCTGTTGTGATAACACAAATTCATCCGCAAAGGTTATCAAAAGAGGTGTAGAGTACTGGAAATCTGGAGAAACTTGTTGTCACTCAGACTCCAGAGAACATCACAAGTTGTTCTCAAATAGAAATTGTTGATAATGGCACATGTGACTACTCCTAATGAATAAATAATACAATAGATAGCAATAATGAAAAAATCTGATTTTGTTCATCTCTCTTCCACGATGGGAAGACGTGACAAAAGGTCAGGAAAGAGGGAAGAGCACTCTGGCCTGAAAAAAAATACCTGGTTAGTCCCATCAATTAGCAATAAACTAACCCATTCTTAAAGGGTGAGAAAGTAAAACCTGTGTGAGTGAACGCCTAGAACTGCACAGAACACAGGACCATACACCTTAGCCAACAAAGAACAAGCCATCTCAACTATGGAACAGCTGAAATGTTAAGGAAAATCCTCATATGGGAAAACCAACTCACATGAACTATGAATTCTATATCACATGAAAGTTGCAATAAATAAAACAAACATAGAATGAGAACTATCATGTAAAGCCAATAAGAAATTTTGTAAAACAAAAACAAAAAAACAAAGTGATAAAACCAACCTCAGCTTTCACACAAAATAGTCATGAATGGTCAAGGAGGATAGAGAGCAAAAACTAAACTTCAACTAGAAGGGTGTGCAGTGTACTGGTTTATTGTCACCTGAATCCCAGAGAAGGCCAATCATTGTTTTTAACGAGAAATCAATGATAAATGGCTGTTGCGATACCTTAAAACGAGAAGGTTGAGAGTATTGTAAATCTGGAGAGACTTGTTGTCACACAAACTCCAGGGGACATCAAGGACTATGGTAATTAAAAACTACCAGTGAATAAATAATAATAATAATAATAATAATAATAATAATAATAATAATAATAATAATAAATTGATGGAATGTTGACAGGAGATGTAATTCCTGAATCGAGCATGCGTGGAAGAACATTGCTCTACCAGAAGGATACTTCAAAGGGCACTGCGGTTGATTACTATCGAACCATTACCTACCTTCCACTGGTGTGGAAACTGTTGATAGGCATTTTGGCAGATGAGATTTACAAATATCTGAAACAGCAAGAAATCTTACTGGAGAAACAAAAGGTGCGTAGACGAGATAGTAGAGAGACTAAGGATCAGTTGCTTATTGATAGAACGATACTTTGGAATTGTAAGAGAAAATCCACAAATCTATGCATGATCTGATTCCACATAACTGGACTAAGAAATATATAGAAATATTTGGAATAGCGAATGTGTGATATTTCTTGGAAAGAAGCATGAAACAATAGAAGTTTCATTAACATCAAATGGAGAAGATCTTGGGGATGTTCATGTGAAGAGAGGGATTTTCAGGGGGACAACTTGTCGTCATTGTTGTTTGTTTTGGGTATTGTACCTTTGTTGTTTGTTGTTAAGAAAGGTAAATGTATGTTATGAGTGGGAAAAGGAGGAACACTGGGTAAACCATTTATTATTTATGGATGACTTGTATGAGTATGCAACGAAAAAATACCAGCTAAATATGCTTGCAAGAACTGTTCAAATGTTCAGTAATGACATAGGTATGAATTTGGTATAACGAAGTATGGTGCCTTGAAATTGGAAAGGAGAAAAATTGTTGAAAGTAAAGTAATAGCATTTTTGAATGGGGAAATGGTAAAACAGACTGAAGAAGGATACAACCACTTAGGCATTGTGGAGTTAAAATAAAAGAAGCTGAAATGAAGTAAGTAAGAGGAAAAGAATACAAGAGAAAACTATTTGCAGTAAACACATGAGCAGTAGCTATACTTCGATATGGGGTGGGTGAAAAATCAATGAAAAGAAAATGAACTAAAAGATATATACAGGAAGACAAGGAAAACGATGACAATGAATGGAGCTCTTCACCCAAAGAGTGATGTCGATAGGTTATATGTGAAAAGAAAAGAGGAAGGACAAGGACTAATAGGTGTATAATTAGGTGTTAATGAAGAAGAAAATAGTCTGAAAGTTTACGTCTCCAACTGTAAGGGAAAGCTTATAAAGAGCGTGTCAAAGTTTGAAAAATTGCAAGAGAATGAACTACTAAGAAGCAAGGAATTTAAGGCAATAAACTAACAAGACATGAAAGACAAGTGGATTAAAACGAAAATGCATTGTCATTTCAGTAGAAATCTACCAGAGGCAGTGGACAAGGGAAAGACCTGGTGATGGTTGTCAGAATGTGACTTGAAGGTTGCCGTGCAGGAGTAAGCGTTCAGGACAAATTATGTAAAGTATCACATTGATAAAACGGTTGAAAGTCCCCTATGTCGACTGTGTGGACAGACAGGTGAGAATATACAACACCTCATCAGTAGTTGTGAGAAGTTAGTTCAAAAGGAATACAAGGAACGGCATGACAATATTACGAGAAAGGTCCATTGGGATATATGCAAGAAAATAGGGTTGAAATGAAGTGAAAAATGGTACAAACATGTTCCAGAAAAGAGTGGTGTAGAGTGATAATGTGAAATCATTGTGGGATATGAATATCCAATGTGATAATGGGATTTAAGCAGATCAGATTTAGCTTTGTTGGAAAAAAAAAGAAACACAAAGCAATAATCATTAATATAGCTGATGTGAATGTGGAGAAAAATGAAAAGAAGAAGGTCGAAAAGTACCAAGACTTAAAAAGGGAGATAAAAAGATTGTGAAAGCTGAAGAAGGTAGAGTTGTATCTACACATACTGTGATGGGAGCAATGAAGAGTGTAACAAAAGGATTTAACAAGTGGATGGAGAAAACTGGGATCCATTGCAATGTTGAAGTACTTCAAAAGACTGCATTTTTTGGGAGCCGACAGAATCTTGCGGAAAGTGCTGGAAGACTGAGAAAACTGGTTAATGACATGGACTGACTACCTGGGGTTTTCAAGTTCGAATTCAATGCGTTCCACAAAATCACTTTCACTTAGGATGTTGGCAACTTTCACGTGATCACTCCGGTAAGAACTCGATGTATTTCTAGAAAGAATTCTGACTAGAAAAATATCGAGGAAACCACTGCCAACAGTAAATTGGCTGACGATGATCCATCCTTATGCTTAGCAAATGTCTTTTAAAATTCATAATGGTTAATTAATTTAGGAGTGAATCGTGTATATTACACATCTATAAACATATACACCTATCTTTATATCAATAGGCATGATACACACCTAAAATTTTCCATCGTTCTTCATAACTGAAGTTATATACAGGGTGTCCCAAAATTAAACATCTATTTTGATCCCAATTTATATTTCAAAATAGATGGTCAATTTGGGGACAATAATAATATGATAACATGGAAATAAGCTTCTGAAAATTATAGCAGAGCCGATTTGATAAAGCAGACATTCTATTAACAATCATCATCAGCAGCAACATCATCATTCGAGCATAGTCGAGATAATGGAGTTCACACGCTCACGCCAGATATTCCCGTCCCACATTAATGCTTCCAGGTCCCACCTCTCAACATTATCATCCCTTGCAATGACATCTGGGTATATGAGCATTCTACCTCTGGAGCGGATAGTAGGAATCCAAAGACGTAGGGAAGGAATAACTTTCATTTACTGCTCGAGAACAATGGCTTATATCCACAAAGGTCAGATAGAGCTTCATAACTAATACATAATATAAACACATGGAAAATTAATTTTGATGATAGTCTACCAGACGAGGTGAAATGTACTTTTGTATAATTGTCTTTAATTTTTAATATGTTGGTTAGACCATTTCTATGAAAGCGGGAAGGTCGTTAGGAAGGCATGTCAAGACAAACGAAATGTGCGAAGGATTGCAGATGGTAAGTTTATAGACAGAGATAAATATTTAAATAATACGAAGCAGATCAATATTTCAAGCCAGACAATATGAAAACGTTTACAAATTTGAAAAATTCTTGAAAAATATCTTATCTTATTCTTAAATCCCTGTGTGGATGAAGAAATTTGATACCAATATTATACTTTATGTGTCTAGGATTGTTTTTAGATAGGTTTTGTATCGAAATACCTTTGATAAGTATCGAAATTGTTAATCGATAATCGGAAAATCTAATTAAAGACGAACAGTTCGATTTTGAATAAAGTTAACATCTTATAAAGCCTAACATCGCAAGTACATTTGAGAAGTTTTATCATAGCACAAGAAGAACTGGCGTATAAAATCAACAGTAGGTTCTTTGATAAGACAAGGACACGTTCGAAATATATGTTTTTATTGACGGCACAATGGAATCATGATACTTGACTTATTTATTTTCAAACTGTTATCCCCATTTTTATAGTTGCTGTTTCGCGACGTTTCGGCCAACTATTCCTCTGGCCTTTGTCAGGTGGTTAATCACGATGGGATAGGAAATGTTGAATTTCTTAACTGTATCCTCAAAAGATAGTTGGCTGAAACGTCGTGAAGCAACAACTATAAAGATGAGGATAACAGCCCGCAAATAAATAAATAAATATACAAATGACTCATCTCAAAGGATTCCAATAATCAAAGAACATGATAATTGACTTTTGAATTTTAAACCTAAATTCAAGTCATTATATAAAATTGTATAAAATTTTATAAAATTATATAAAATAATTTTATAAAATCGACAGTAAGTTCTCTACAGTGCAACGTAGACTACAATGAAGCCACTGTGGGAAGGCATGCGAAGTTTTATCCTGGTGCACCATAATGAATCCCTGACTAGAGTAGACAATCAATCGATTTGATTGAAAAATGTGCGATTTCACCGATTTTAATAATAATAAAAGTATGGCGTGGAACATTCATTGATCATCAGTCAATCCCGGGCAACGTTGGGTCTCACTGCTAATCTATAATATATCTGTTTTAATTATAAATTATAATAAAATGTAATTAACCTTAACATTTTGTTGCAATTTCACAGTATGACCAAGCATCAGAAATGCTTTCGGCTTGCATCAGTTGATCAATTCTATTATTTTACGACTTTATAAAATCGAGATTTGAAATATATTTTTATTGTTATTAAAAAATGTGAGTTTGCTCTGAATAGACGTGTCTTTGGAAACCATATGAAACTAACACAGAGAGTAGTTTTTTTTAGAATAAATGGGTTAGATAATAAAAATACTTGAAATAAAAAATTACTTTACGGAACCGAGATTTGAAAATATCATATTGCACAAATAAAAGCAAGTCATATTTCTACATAAGTATTAAACACTCTTTTTTCTTTTTTACTTCTAGTGTTTTTTACTACTTTTTGAAGTTGAGACTTGAACATAGATTGTTAAGAAAACGTACGGTTATTCTAAAAGTAGCATCAATAGTCATGCAACTCTCGCTTCCCTTGTTTTGTCCTTTAGTCCTCACATTCCAGGAGTGACATTTCTTACAGAGGAGGAAGAATTGTTGTCTTCAGGGCTAAAATCTATTCCTTCTAATACTTATCGTTGGCATTTTTTTGACCTTGAAATACTATTTTTAACTCTTTACATCAAGTGGATTCATGCTTTGTCTAGAGCGAAATCCATAAAAGAATGAGCTTTTCAATGTGTTTTTTTAAAATACAATACAATATTTTCAAGACGCATAAATTAAATAGTTGATAAACTTATAATAAAGAAATCCAGTATTCATGATGAATATGTTTATGTGCTGGCTGACACCTAAGTTAATAACAGTCACTTGTACAATGTCATTAGAAAACATTTTAACTTGTCATTTACTATTATCATATGTAACTAATTTAAAGGCATACATACTTTAATATTTCTTCGAAACAAAGATAATTGTTTATTTCTAAAGTAAAAAGATGGAGTAATGTAACATTCTTTTTGTTGTTAATTTCTTCTTAAATTTTCTTATCTTTTTCTTCTGGCCGGAGGTAAGAAACCCAATAGGATGCCAGACATTCATCTGCTATCTCATACATTCCAATCGAGAGATCTTTTTAAGATTCTTACCGTCCCATAATTGTTTGGATCTCGGTGCTAGTGCACTTATTGATCCCCGCTATTTTTTTAAATAGTATTTTAAAGTTTAATCAAAGTTTTACGATATCTATTTTTATTAAATTGTTAGGTGAAAGTACAGAATAGGTACAGAACACCCTCCCGTCTCCATGTTAAGAATGGCTTTCTAAATAATAACGTCATTATTGTACCTATTTACTATGCCTCCCCACGGGACAGAGTTAGACACCAGGGTCGTTTTTTAACGTGGAGAAAAGGTACAAAAATAAAAATTGTCTCAGTCGTGAAGGATTTCTCCTCCACCGAAAGAGACCAAGAAATAGAAGTGCAGCATCTGAAGAACAGATACTACACTTTGATCTTATCCCGAACGTCATTATTGTAGCACGGATCAATAAGTGCATGAGTACCTGGATCTCTTTTGCACATGGTTCATTGCATATATTTGTCAGGCGGTTTTTGAAATTCTCTTTCATGAATCAAGTTGTTCTTATAAATATAAGAACGATGGAAATCTTAAAATTTCAATTTTTTTCCATGTTGTACATAAGACCTTGATATTTCATCATCTTTCTTTTCTTTGTTTAACCCAGTATCATTGAGGACACTGACTTCTATTAAGATTGCTTCTTTTTCTCCATGTTCGATATGATTATGTCAGGTTTAATAGCTTAGTTTTTTTTTTTAGGTACGTAACTGTAGGAAGCGCATAGGCATAGTGAATGGTATATTATTAATTTCCAACCGTTCTGCTTAGTTAATTATCGAGAAAGATTTCCATTATAATAATCTTTTTAGCCGGAATAAGTATTTTTTCAAAGAAACTAAATTAAAATATGTTTGTTGTAAAAAAATATAGAAGACCAAGGATAAAAAAAAAATACCACCCACTCGAATTCATTTTATTTGTTAGATTCAATAGACTGGCATCATTTTATTATATAGAAGTAGGGTGGCTTATGCCTGCATGTGTACATTAAATTAAATAACAAATAAGCAATATAAGTTTCTAATATATATATATATATAATAGTGTTAAGACCAAAATAGGAATTTCCAGTTTTTGTTGATATTCACCTCAAACAAAGCATATTACCACTGAGACATAAACGTTAAAGTGAATAAGGATCCAGATTTATAGGAAAATACTAAGAGAGGGGTTGTTCACAGTACATTTAAATTAATGCATGTTAGTATAATCGTAGAAAAAGAGAGCCAAGAGAGAATTTCAAAGGCATGCAGTTTGAGGAAAGAAACCATCTACGAGGGGTGTGCAATAAGTAATGCCCCTGACCCACTTCTCATAAGAGTAAAGCAACGAAACTTGGCACAGTTATTAGTCTTTCTCTACATAGGAACCACCTAGAGCTATGCATTTCTCCCATCGTTTGGTGCAGCTCTGGAGACCGTTTTTGTAGAACACCCCAGATTGGTTCTCCAACCACGACGTGACTTCAGAAATCAAAGCTGCATCATCTAAGAAACGCTTTCCTTTCAAAAATAACTCCATGGCTGGGAAGAGGTGAAAGTCAGAGGGTGCAAGGTCAGGAGAGTAGGGAGGATGGGGAGGAGGCTTTCATAATTGCACGCCCGTGCTTCTGATCTGGCGATATGCGAGTTGTGGACCAGAGCGTTGTTCTGCAGGAGGAGGGTACATTTGCTAATCTTGTTCCGCCTCTTGATTTTGATAGCTTCCCTTAATTTCATCAAAAGTGAAGCATAATAGACTCCTGTAATTGTGGTATCCTTTGCCAGGAAATCTGTTATCACTACTCTGTCCTGGTCCCAGAAGACTGTGAGCATGACATTGCTAGCGGAGGGTTGCACCCTTGCCTTCTTTGGAGGTGGTGAGTCCAAGTGCTTCCACTGCATTGACTGGGCTTAGGTCTCTGGATCATAGTGATGGACCCAGGTTTCATCCTGTGTAATCAGTCTTTTGAAAAACTTTGACTCATTTTCTTGGCACATCTCCAAATTCATCCTCGAGCACTTGACACGTTCTCGCTTCTGGAATGGTGTGAGCAACCTAGGAATCCATCTGGCAGACACCTTATGCATATGCAAATGGTCATGAATGATAGTTTCCACAGACCCTGTACTAATCTTGACATCTTGGGCTATTTGCCATATAGTAATGCGCCGATCTTCCAAAATGGCAGCCTCAACTTGACGGACAGATGCCTCATCAATGCCAGAAGGGAGGGGGTAGGTCTGGGAGCTGTTTCCACAGACTTCCAGCCATGTTTGAATTCACGATGCCAGCGTTTTACAAAGTCATATGATGGGGCATTATCACCATAAGTTTCTTTCATTTCATCAAAAGTCTCCTGTGGTGTGCATCCTTTCAAATACAAAAACCGGATCACTGCTCGACATTCAACAGGCTCCATTTCACACCTGACTCAGTTCAAACACCTGTAAAACAGAAACCACAATTAGTTCAGAGCTGTAATTTGCCCCATAACCCGTAGAGACATAAATCATTGCACATGCAAAATTTCAGCTAGATCAGACAACTGGAAGTGGGTCAGGGGCATTACTTATTGCACTCCCCTCGTAAGTAGAAAGCTTTCTGGAATCTGGGCACCTCTATAGTGAAGGAGTAGATTTTTGTTGATCGAAGAGTTGGTCAGAAGCATTTACGTTGTAGGGCACAAGTGCAACAATTTTTCAGTGCACAGGCTCTTTTGTAGATGGTGCCTAAGAGGAAGCAGCTAACGATTAGTACATCAACCCAGATTTGATAATATTCCATGCATGAGCGAACGGTGACTTTGTAGAGATATAGAATACTGGTAGGTATGAGAAGTTTTCTAGCACGATAGAGGGAGCCTATCTTCTGTGCAGCAGATTGAGTAATATCTTCTATGTATTTGTCCCGATTCATGTTACCTATGAATCTTTGACCATGGCGTTTAAATGATTGATTTACATATTATTAATTGCAGCAAATGGTGTTTTGAGAGGAACCTATTCTGATTGATGGTTGAGATAAAATATAATCTAATTTATAAAACTCACTGTATCTGTGTGTCTGTCCATCCCCATTTGTTTAAATTCCATCTCCTCCGAGATGCACCCAAGTCATATGTCTTTTTTTAACTTTTGAAATCACTACTATATATTGGGTACAATATAATGATCAATATATGCTTGGCTATATAATAATAAATACGAAACCTGAATAAATTTAAGTGTATTTTATGACCGAGCAACGCCGGGCAAGCGACTAGTTTAAGATAAAATGATTATTGTTCGTCTTCATGTATTAATGTACCCGAGGAAGAATCTTCAAGGACATTGTCACTCTTGACCAATGAGAGATGAGGAATACCCATAGTGTCCACTGGTGGGCAATCAATATTATTACCAAAGTCTTTTACAAATTAACCGTATATTAAGGAAAGCTTTGTTCATGGGATAAATGATGACAAATGATGAACGTCGTTTGTGGAAGGAATTCATAACAAAGGAACTACTATCGTTAGATGTTATTTATTGTTTTCATAATATCGAACGAGAACAATTTAGTTTTAATTAATTTCATAATTGTTCCTCCTCTTTCTGCCAAGAGGAGAATAATTATAAAATTAATTAAAAATTAAGTTTCCTCATTAGATTTTAGGAAAACAATAAATAATACTATGTTATATTTTTTCTAGTTTGTCTGTCCGTTCCACTTGTTCAGAAATTACGGGACCGATCTGGCTTAAATTTTGTATAAACTTTTGTTATGATAATGTGCAGCGAACTAAGAATTATAGTATCCGTCGTCTTCACCGAAATTAATAGAGATTAGTTTTTAATGCAAAAATGAGCACAAATTTAATCATATTCAGCATAAAACACTCATTCTAAGTCAACTGGCTATAACTTTTACCCATTTTTAACGGCTTAAAAAGTAATATATATATTGATTAAATCTGGTATGTAGTTATTCTGAAATAAAACCAATGTTTCTTATAAAGTACTCAGTACACGTGTAGAGCTTTTACATAGATAAAATTATATAGATATATTAAGGAATCTACGCAGATTGATCGAAGTTTTATCATTTTTCATGTCTCACAGAGTCCTGACAAAACAGGAAAAAATATTTAAATGTTGATAAATCTGCGTAGACTCTTTACTATGTCTCTCCCTTCTCTCTCTCTCATATATATGTATGTATATATCTATATATATATATATATATATATATATATATATATATATATATATATATATATATATATATATGAGTCGTTCTAAAAGTAATACCTTATATGTTTTAACTCAAAAACCAAAACTTTGAAGAGCTACGAAGACGAGAATGGTACCATTGAAATGAGCGACCTTTTGTGCCTCAGAATTTATTTTGCCACATAGTCACCACCATTCACAATGCACTTTTGCTAACCTCTTTTGATGCATCGTGTGATAAAAGTCCAGAGCGCACTTTGTCACTCAAATCTTAGTCGGCACCTTTAAATCTACGAACCCATCGCCTTATTGTACTGACATCGACTGCATCGGCTTTGTAAACGTTCAATAGGCGCCGCTGAATGTTGATTGGTTAAATTTTTGCTGCATGGAGAAATTCAATGACACATCTCTACTTCTGATGCACGTCTATGACAGGTTGCTTTCTTAGCGTCTTACAGCATCAACATCTGCAACAAAGAGATGAAATTCAAGAATGCATAAGTTCAGTTATCATGACAATACAATTTGCAATCCCCTCTTATTTACTTTTTGAACTGAATAAAAAAACGATATATATATATATATATATATATATATATATATATATATATATATATATATATATATATATATATATAATTTTTTGTATGTGACAGAATAATCGCCTCACATGTCAGTGATATGTATTTTAAATTCTGAGTCCGAATGGATATTTATATATTTAGCAACGGTTAGTCTTTATTTCAAGACTGATTTGATGGTTGGTGGTGGTTTTTGTTTTACGGCATATCAACACTTTTCAGGTTATTTAATGCCGAATCCAGTTATTTTGAAGAAAATATTTTTAATAGAATATTTTTTTTTTCAAGTCGATTTCTACTTAACCCATAGTTGGGACCCTAACAGGTTCTACCACTCCGGGTTAGAGTGGACCTGGGAAAAATGGCAGCTTCACCATCGGATATGTTTTAAGGTCATATTCAGGACCGACTGATTTGAGGAAACAGCATCAAAGTACAACATTTGAAAATATGCAGCGCGTGTGTCAAATATTATAATTCTATCTTATTTCCTAAAAACAATTATATGAGCAAGTTTTAAAATAAAGATGGAACGTTGACGAACATATAAATAATTTGGTATTTCCTTTTCCATCACGTTCAAATATTATTCATATACATGTTTATATTACATAGAAAACTGCGTGTTTTATAAATAATATTGTTAAGATTAAACTTAGAAAAGTAAAAAGGACTAGTTGTTAAAACAAGAAAAGAAAAAGACAAGATATTCTAGTAAAAAAAATATAATGAATTTATAACTTAAAATATTGCAGCATTAAGAATTTTATTAAAAATTCAATTTAATATTATCTATAAATTCTTAATGCTGCAATATTTTAAGTTATAAATATAATATATATATAAAATATATATATATATAAATATATACATATATAAATATAATATATATATAAATACAATATATAATATATATATATAAATATAATATATATATAGTATATATAAATATAATATATAATATATATATGAATATAATATATATATATAAATATATATATAATATATATATAAATATAATATATATAATATATATATAAATATATATTTTTAAATTATTTTTTTTATTATTTGAGGGCAAACAGTTACATATGGTCGCTACAAATAGTCATCTGTTTCAGTCACAGAAACTTCCTCACGCGACCCAGAACCTATCGACGCCAAAAAAAAAAAAAAAAAAAAAATGGGAAAGATTAGAAAGAAATTGAAAAAGAAAAAAAAATGGAGTCCTTCAAAAAATATAAAAAGATCATAAAAGATTGCGAGCTCTCTAAAAAAAGGAGGGGGAGGGGGGAATACAGAAGGGGGAAGACCGCATTAGAATCTATTGGAAGATTATTCCAAAATATTTTAACAACAGATTATAAATCTGAAATGATTAAAGTGGGTCATAATTTTACTGGAACTGTAAATTGTATAGGAAAGTGGGTGTGGGGGGTCTGTTCATACATTGATTTTGAACATGTAATTTTTGACATCAGGAGTTACGTGTCGTTATAAGTTAGGCGTGGCGTGATAGACTAATGCAGACATATTCATACCGACACATACATACATACATACATACATACATACATACATACATACATACATACGTGTGCAAAAGCAATACACACATACACACACACACGTAAATATATGCATACAAGAAAATACGCATACGCAAGAATACACAGCTATATGTATAGGTACATAGATAATCACAGGTATATATACATACAAATATACACACCTACACATACATCTGCATATACATATATATATACAAACATACACATATACACATACATATGCATATACATATAAATATATATATATACACACATACACATATATATATCAACAAATGCATTTGCATATACACCCACATATATATACATATGTATACAATAAATATACACAGACGGACATCTACAGAAATAAAACTACGTACAGAGATACTATTATACAGACATAAGTATATATTTAATTAAATAGTATTAGGATATTAAAATTAAAATGAATTATATTTAAGTTAAAATTTGCGATTAAAAACTGTTATGGAATTATTAAGAAATTATTAGGAGAATTTAAAATTTAATCGGGTGCATTAGAAAAATATACAGATTTATATGGATATGTAAATACGAAAATATACGCATATCATTAATAAGCAGTTATTAGCATTATCATTGTAACGAGCTAAAAAGGCGTTAAAATCTATCATATTATTTTATGTGTTATGTAAATTATTCATTATATTATCAGAATAGTAAGAAGATATTAAGAAATGTACAAATATACAAATATAAATAGGCACAAACATAAAGTACGCATACAAAAGAATACACATTTATGCATATACAGGTATATAATGAAAGGGTAAAAATGGGATTAAAAAATATATGGTCATTTGTAAAACGTCATCGAGTCTAAGGCTCTTTTCTTCATCTAAATTATATATAACTAAAATTTAGTTATACAAGAATTGAAACATATACTAAAGGGGAGTAAAAGTACTAAGATGAGGTTGAGGGCGGGCATGGGTATTGTATGTACGTTTACAATATAGGTGAGAAGCAGAAATTTAAAACTGTGTAAAAAATAAATTTTAAAAAATACAAAATTCACATATAAAAAATATATATATGGTAAAAAATGGATGAGTCTTTGAAATAAAAATATGTAGTTATTAATGGTTATATAAGGGTGTATAGCGGGGTTGATACTTAATATAGGCGAATTAAGGGTGGAGTTAAAGGGATATATAGGAAATAAACCCCTACTGAGTATGATCGTTCACAATAATATAAGAATTGAGAGTATGCCGAGGGTATGTTCGGCAATGTCTTATGTATGTGTGCAAGTAGTGTTTAAAACTTCAGATTATATTGAGATTGAAAAGGAGGTGTTTCTTATAGTGTTTGCAATTAATAGAGTTTTCTGTTTTTTGTTTAAGAGCTTATCTCTCTCCCTGAACGTTATAATAAATAGTTTCTCAAAAAGGCATAGATAGCAAGGTGAATTTATAGACGAACAGGTGTTAGCTCTCTTAAGAATAGACTAATTAACTATTGGTGATAATCTCTGTTCGATTAACTCATTAAAGTATTTGGATAGTGATGTTCTGTCCGTATAGTTTGGATTTTCAAAGGAGCATTTGTGGCCTGTATATCTTTCCGTGAATGTATTGCCAGCCATGCCAATATAATATTTTTTGTTTTCAGGGTTTTCCTTAGTAGAAATTGTAGCTTTGTAAACAACTGAAGTTATTAGGCAGTTTCCTTTAAGGGACATTCAGACTTTTTTCTACAGTTGCATGATTTATTTACTTTGGGTGAATTTCTATTATTGTCATTTAATATTTTGTTACTATGTATTTTTATTATTTTTTCTAAATTATCACCACAACTGTAGCTTGATTTGATAGTGTTTTTATTAAACAATTTGTGCAGAGCGTTTTGGGGAGGGAAATGCTTTTTGATGAGGTTTAAAAATTTGTTGCCAAGATTAGTGTGAGCATCATATTATAAGAAGGCGTATACTAAATTATTTTCCTTTTTCTGGTTTTTTTTTTGGGGGGGGTCTATTGGGGGGGGTATTGGTTTGATGTACTCTAGTATATTTTTATAGCCACTATCTATAAGGGCTTCATTGCAGAAATTTTTGTGGGAGTTGTAGCTGCTTTGGTTTGAGGAGTTGTTACTAATCCTTATGCTAATTGACTTAGGCATATGTTTGATAATAGATTTAGGGTGGGTTAGGGATTAGCGTTATCCTTCTTATAAGGTCCATAACAACCCTTCTTTAAATTTAATGTTACATCTAAAAAAATTATTATTTTGACATTAGAAACAATTTCAACTTTTAGCTTTATCCTCCTAAACACATTGAGGATGATTTTTTAAATTCTCTCGCATTTAGGACCGTTAGATTCTTTATAAGCATAAGGCCGTCGTCACTATATAGACCGATGTTTTCAACTTCGATGATCCTAGTTAGGTTATATAAGAGATACAAACCTACCAGGTCAGTCAATTAAGCTGAATCCAAAGAGCACATTAACAAGTCGAATTGACCTATTTGGTATTTCTTGGTCCACTGCTTATTACCGCTTAGCAGCACAGTATTTCTGCACTTACTGATGATTTTAATTTCATTATCAGAGATATCAGAAAGAAGCTTAGCGAATTAAATTACCTCCCAGAAAAGTTCTTTCGTGATAGAGAGGTATTAGTTATTTCTCGATGTCAAATTGTAGAAAGCACCATTTTTGTTTATTATGTATGTTTGAGAACCACTTAATTGTATCCTTTGTATTTGTATTTTTTTATTTTGCTCTTTTTATTGAGCACTATCTAACAACATCGTTGTCTTCATTAATCTCGACTTTTGAACACCTCAAACCTGAATATATATAAATATATAAATATATAAATATATATATATATATATATATATATGTATATATACAAATATATACATATATAAATATAATATATATATATGTATATAAATATAATATATGTATATATAAATATATATATATATAAATATTATATATATATAAATATAATATATATAAATATTATATATATATATATATATAAATATAATATTTATATAAATATAATATAAATAAATATAATATAAATACAATATATATATGCATATAAATATATATATAATATATACATAAATATATACATATATGATAATATATATAAATATGTATATATATATTTATATATATATATATAAATATAATATATATAAATATAATATATATATATATATATTAAATGATGTGTAAATTATGTGTAAATATAATATATATATATTAAATGATGTAAATTATTCTGAGTTGTGTTTACATTTTGTTATTCGGAAAGTGGTATTTTCTTCAGTACTGCTGGTGTGTCATGAATTCAATCAATAACTTTTATGTTTCAAATCTGCGAGACCGCTACACGGTAAATAGCTGATTATCCACCTTTTTGATTTCACAATTTAAACTACGATATTTCACTATATATATATATATATATATATATATATATATATATATATATATATATATATATATATATATATACTCAAAAGTACCCATAGTTGACTGGGTTCAAAAACAGCCTACAGAAAATGGACTCTGATTTATGAAAGTAGGATAGGTTATGAAAAGGAAGGGTTGTAAAGGGATAGCCTCGAATTTGGGGGTATCAAAACCAAAGCAAAATATGATGAAAGTAAAAATAATATAGATAAACCCCATAATTTATTATACTATACCTGTTCACACTGAAAAACTTATCACAATATTCTGTGGATCTATATTAAAAAAAACTTGTTAAACTTTGTGACATATTTCCATTCTATGGAGGTCAAGCGCGAACGAACACCCCATAATTTTATTATACCATATTTCTTCAAACTGAAACATAATTATCAAAGTATACTTACGCAGATAGATATGAAAAGTCTTTATTAAAGTTTGTGCCTATTTCCATTCTATAGAGGCCAGGCGCGAACGTAGACCTCACAATTTTATTATACCATCCCTATTTAAGTTAAAACATACTTATCAAAGTATTATTATGTACATCTACATCAAAAACACTTGTAAACGTTTTTTTTTAATCTTTAAATTTTTTATTTCTATACTTCGTGGACCAGGTGCGAACGCAGACCCCACAATTTTAATGAATCGTCATTGTGCCAGATCAAACATACCCATTTCTGTGTCTCGATACATCTTCTATCATTCTATGTGATCAGTTTTCTATAATAGTCAACCTTATAGGAGCCTATTCGTGACCAGACACACACACATGCAGACATTCAGCTTTATATTATAAAAGATATATATATATATAGCTGAATTACCAATTACTTCTAGAAACTTCACAAATACGAATGGGGAATTCAACTATATAACTGAGAAACACAAACGGGGGACTGTAATTTTAAATTCTGAAATAGAAAACGGGGACCATAAGCTGTTTACCAAGTAGCTGTTTCGCAGATTTAAAAAAAATAGTACAGCTATTTCTGTTCGCCATTATGTAACGGATCTTTATTATGTTGCGCATTTCTTGTGCAAAAATTAATCAAACAATTCATTTTCTTTCAACCTTATTTTTAACTTGACAATACATTGAAAATAGTAATATTTTTCGCATGTTTATATTTTTTGCAAGCACACAAAGGAGATGCTCACGTGGAATGATAAAAGTGATAATCCTGGAAGATTGTTTACCATCTGCATTTTAATTAGATTAACAGCTAAATTATATTTCTTTTTCTTCTAATTTAATTAAAACTATTGATGCCCTGTTGTTTATATCTGATTTCGATATTATGTCACCCACTATTTTTTAGAGTTTTTTTTTTTACAAAGGAGTAAAACCTTATTAAAGCCCAGAGGGCATTCGAGGATAAGGATTAATGAGTGTACGGTTCATCATTAGGACAATAGCGTTTCATATAATTTGATTACTTGAGGGGACGTCTTAACAAGGACTTGTTTACATTGGACGTGAAGATGACCATATTGTACACAGCTAAAAAGCAGGCCAGCAGAATAAAGTTCCACAGCCAGAAAATTCTAGGAAAGAAGCTTTGATCATGGAATCCACATTCAGGTTTAGGTACAAATAGTGTGAGAAACTATTGAAAGTGATTTCAGCTAAACGAGTGATTTTTGTGAAAGTTTGAGAAGAGGGGACTATAGATTGGAGTTGAGACGAGCACTTGCCATAGAAAATAATGACAGAGCAGAGACAGGCTAGCAACGTTTCTTCTCAGTGAAAAAACGTTGCAGGAAAGAGAAAAGGACATCACCTACTAGGTTTCAAAGCCGATTTCTAACTTTCTCAAGGAAGGATGGGGTACTTCGAGCATCCTGCCCAGGTGTGGCAACAGTATTTTATCCTAGGATGTACTTGGCTCTTATAGAGGTAGAGAATTGAATTGGCAGTGAGATATCTTCTTAAGCGGTAGAATGATCCAACCAATGTTCCAGTAACTTTTGCAACAGATTTTATGCTTGTGCTCCATTTCAGATTGGGAGTGACAGTCAGATCAAGAAACTTGTCAAAACATTGAGCCCCCACCACAGAAGATAGCCATTCATTTCAGTGGAGATGAGACGGGGGGTCAGAGCGTTGTAATATAAATGTTGCTTGATTTCTTAAATATATTTTCATCGCTATAATTATTGCTAAATCTACTTTTGACAGAGTTAAGAATCTGCTTTAGGATTGATGGGGAATGATTAGATTTTGGGTTCAAGTAAATATTGGATTGGCATTATTTTTTTAAGTATGGCTCGTAAGCATTTTTTTATAAGACAGCGGCGTGTTTGAAATGATATTTTCTGTTGAGAACCAAATTATGATACTTGAATTTTGCATTTTAATCTTTAATTCAAGCCATTTAATGACAAGGACAATATTTTTTTATAAAATTAACGTAGGTTCTCTACAGTGCAATGTAGATTACAATGTATTGTGGACTAAGTCACTGTCGGAAGGCATGTGAAAATACCTACCGGTGCACTGCGGTGGCTCCCCAACTAGAATAGGCCATTAATCGATTTGATTGGGATATGGTAAATTTAATAAATTTTGATGATAATAACAGTATAGAGTGGAATATTCGTTGATCCTCATTCAATTCCAGGCAATGTCGAATCTTCCTGCTATATATATATATATATATATATATATATATATATATATATATATATATATATAAGAGGTGACTACAATAATTTTCCAGACTTTTTTGTACAGGCATTAAGAATTGTTGCAGACTCTTGAAAATTTAATATATTATTGCTATACATCTTATGAGATGACTGACAAATTTTTATGATTTCAGATTCTAATGAACAGCTACAGCATTAATTGAAATACATCCTACTAAAGTCTGATTGTCACAACTGGTGAATTTCAAAAATACAATTTGGAAATGACGACACTTTAAAACAACGGTATGCAATAAAATTCTGTTTTAAATTTAGAAAAAATGCCACAGAAACGTACGGGATGCTTCAGATTGCATTTAGACAATCATTTTTTGAGTGGCAAAATATTTACTTCTATATGTATTTATATATATATATATATATATATATATATATATATATATATATATATTTACATATATTTATATATATTTATATATATTTATATATATATATGTATATATATATTTATATATATATATATATATATTTACATATATTTATATATACTTATATATATTTATATATATATATGTATATATATATATTTATATGTATTTATATATATTTTTATATATATATCTTTATATATATATATTCATATATATATGTATTTATATATATACATATATATTTTATATATACATATTTATATATATATATCTTTATATATATATATTCATATATATATATGTATTTATATATATGTATTTATATATATGTACATATATATTTTATATATACATATTTATATATATATTTATATATATACATGCATATATATATATATATATATTTATATATATACATATATATTTATATATACATGCATATATATATACATATATATATATACATGCATATATATATATATTTATATATATACATATATATTTATATATATACATGCATATATATACATATATATATACATGCATATATATATATATTTATATATATACATATATATTTATATATATACATGCATATATATACATATATATATACATGCATATATATATATATATTTATATATATACATATATATTTATATATATACATGCATATATATACATATATATATACATGCATATATATACATATATTTATATATATACATGCATATATATATACATATATATATATTTATATATATACATGCATATATATATACATATATATATATTTATATATATACATGCATATATATACATATATATATATTTATATATATACATGCATATATATATATTTACATATGTACATGCATATATATATATACGTGCATATATATATATATATATATACATGCATATATATATATATATATATTTTATATATACATATTTATATATATATTTATATATATACATGCATATATATATATATATTTATATATATACATATATATTTATATATATACATGCATATATATACATATATATATATTTATATATACATGCATATATATATACATATATATATATATTTATATATATACATGCATATATATACATATATATATATTTATATATATACATGCATATATATACATATATATATATTTATATATATACATGCATATATATATACATATGTACATGCATATATATATATACGTGCATATATATATATATACATGCATATATATATACATGCATATATATATATACATGCATATATATATACACATGCACATGCATATATATATACATGCATATATATATACATGCATATATATATATACATGCATATATATATATACATGCATATATATATATACATGCATATATATATATATACATGCACATGCATATATATATATACATGCATATATATATATATATATATACATGCATATATATATATATATTTATATATAACGTTTTTCTTGTTTTTAAGTTTAGTTTTTTTTTAAAGCAATTTCCTTGATCTTTCTTTCTTATCACAATTCATAAAATAAATGTCTTCTAGCCATTATGCAACAGACCCTTTTGTGTTGCACATTTCATGTGCAAACATTAATCAAACAATTCATTTTCTTTCAACCTTATTTTTAACTTGACAAGAAATTGAAAATAGACACTAATATTTTTCACATGTTTATATTTTTTGCAAGCACACAATGGAGATGCTCACGAAAAGTGATAATTCTAATTATTTCAAAGATGGCGCTGGAAGATTGTTTACCATCTGCATTTTAATTAGATTAACAGCAAAATCATTGGGAGGTCATATTTACAAAAAAAAACAAACACACACAAAAAATCAAAATCAAACGAAGGTGTGAAAAGTGAATCGAATGTGTGCAGACACCTGGTGCGGCTAATAATTACATATAGTTTGGAGTCAGAGAGTTTTTCACAATGAAGATTAATCAATTTCTTTTTCAAATATTAATCAAAATTTTGCGCAAAAATTTAAGGCGAGCTTCAATCAAAACAGTACACTATTGAACATCTGTATAATGTATTATATGAAAACAATGACTAACACAAATTTAATACGTTAACTTTTTGTTTTGAGATTCTATGTCTTTAGAAATCTGTTATTATTTTCTTTTTTTTTATATTTCCTTATTTTGTTTTAGGTGGGGATGGGTCATCTTATCAGATGCCAGACCCGCTATCTCATACATTCAAACCGAAAGCTCTTTTTTTTTGTGGATAGAGTACTACATGTTTTTACATAATAATACCAACTTCCAGAGGTTACGTCCTCCTTTGAGTCAGTATAGTATATGTTTGTTCATCATGAAACCATCCTGCTAGATATTAGCTTATTTTCTTTTAGGAGAGGTGTAGTGTAGTATCTGGTTTGTAGTCATGATATCATCCTCCCAGGGATTACCTTATCCATTTGCTGGAGGGAGACATACATATGATCACATAATTTTGCTGGCATAAGTAATTTCTTTGATTGAACAATTCTATACTATAATGATAGCAGTAGCAACATGAGTATTATTATTAATTGTAGTAGTAGTGGTGGTAATAGAAGACGAAATTATTGCCTCAATGGAACAGAAAGAATTAATGGTCGTGTTCGCCTATGAGTAATGCCCAAACATGCCATTAAAGACCTTTTTCTTCTTTGATTTCGCTAGTGGCTCCAGTTAAAAGGCTTCATAGATCACTGCGTGTACATGAAAGTGCTTGAAAGTAACTGTAGTTAATGATTATTGTGAATTCAGTTGGCTCAGCCCCAGGCAAATAACTCCAGGGTACCAAATTCAATAATTACACATACAAATGAAGTCTTCTCTCTTTCTCCATTGTTGGTTCTGTTTTTCATTGTTTCGTTTTTTTTTCATATACACTTTAGAATGCTGGTAAAATAATCATCCTTGATGAACAAAGAAATGCAACTAAATTGTTTTGGAATAGAAATTAAATCAGCCTTCAAGTAGAATTTAACAGTAAAATAAAAGTGAATTTTGCCTTAAGATACAATTGGCAAACTAAAATACTTCTTTTTTTTATTTTCACAACGTTTCAGCCGATGTAACCTCCATCCTTTTTCAGGTGTATCTTTTGGAACTTGAGAATCTTCATCTCTAACATTAAACGTTTTGTCTTCTATAAATTACATTAAGCAAACTACATTCACTTACCATAAAATTAAAAAACTTAAACGGTCGAAACAAACTTTAAAAAGATTTCATTTTTTTTTTAATTTAGAAATAATTTTAGTTTCTAAAATATTATTTTATGTGATTAAATCTTAGTGTTATCTGACCTAAAAATTCAGTTCTTTATATTTATGTGGGGTGAAAAGAATTAAGCCAGCACCTCCAAAGAAGGAAAACTCTTGCCTTTTGGAAATTTCCCAAGCAGCCTCTTCGGCATTCCCTAGTCAAGGCACCTCAGGCAGTAAGTAATGAACTTATTCCATCAAAAAGCTGGGAAGCAATGCATAGGATGATGGATCTCCTAGGCACTACCCAGGACAAATATCTCAAGCCAACAGTAAAAAGAATACCAAAATGGTCCAGCTTCTGTCGGGTTGATTTTTGAGAATGAATCCTAAAGTGATATTATCAATTAAAGCTTCCAAGCAAGCGAATCAGTGAGGAGACCAGTTCTAACAATATTAGGGTATGATCACAATGATTTAGATTATTATATGCATACTAAAGGTGTTAAAAACAAACCAATCAGGTACCAGAATCGCTGTATGAAATATATACTGAGTTGCTTTATATTTTTTCAGACATAGCTTTTCATATTGACACAAGAAGGAACTAAACTCTACTGATCATGATTGGATTTATTTGCATTTAATATTTGCAATTCGATCATTTTTGTTTCTTCTGTGATAGTTATTTCTTTTGCCATCCCATTTTGGATCATTTTTCCCCTATTAAAAGAATGGCTAAAAAATTTTGTTCTTGTTTTAAATTGTCTTTCCATTTTGTGTTTCATTCTTTTTTTCTTTTCTTTTCATTCTGTTAGGTTTCTTTTTCTTCCCCTGCATACCTCCCCACACAAATGAAGACTATACTTACCGTTGTAGACAGTCAGCTGAAATGTCAGGTCTATTATTACTGTTTGCGACAATCATAAATTAGTTGACAGTTCAAAACAATACCTAAAATGTCACATCTATTATTAACAATATTAAAATTAGATGGTCGTTCAAAACAGTGCTTATTAAATGACAATTCCTCACCTTTAAAATATGCAAGACAGAATTCAATAAAAACACAATTTCCCAATCAGTTTGAACAATTCAAGATTGCCAGAAAATGACTGGCATGAAATGTTAAAGATGAACTGCATGCATTCTTTAGAAAGCCACAAGAAGGTAGGCTTCCTTTACCATGCTAGAAAATTATTTTCACCTGAGAGTATCCTGTATCTCTACAAAATCACCATTCGCCCAAGCATAGAGTATTGTTGCTACATCTGGTCAGGTGCATCTACCACAAGTCTCTCTCCCTCTTAGATAGGACCAAAGAATTGTCTCAAATCCAAGGCAATGCCAGAAATCTTAGAAAACGTCTTCCACTCAAATAGAGCTTAAGTGAATGCTAACATTTAATGCTACTAAGACTAAGCTCCTTTCCTTTAACAACTAAAAATAACACTCTACTTGAAAGCGCATCTTTCAAACTCCTCGGTCTAACATTCACAAGCAACATGAATTGGAACAAATATATTGAGGGCATCTTCAAGGCTGCTGCAAAGAAGGTGGGTGTTTTCTATCATGCTAGAATATCACTCACACCAGAGAGCATCCTATATTTTTACAAAAACACAATTCGCCCATCCATCGAGTATTGTTGCTATATCTAGGCTGGTGCATCTACCACTAGTCTCTCACTTTTATACAATGTCCAAAAAGAAAAGTCTTAAATCTACTACGTCCCACACTATCGATCAAGCTCCTACCTCTGTCCAATGTTGCATCCCTGCGCCTGTTTTAAAAGTACTTTAATGAAGTGTACTCTGAGATAGACATAGCACTGGTGCACCTTGACATACATAATCTTGACTACCCGATAAGCAGCAAGATTCCACACCTTAATTGTAGAGATCTCCTAGATGCCGGAAAGCCTTCTACTCTAAGAATTTTCTTCCCTACATAAGAACACTCCCAGTCACACCAAGTACATACGTGTGAAATTTAAAAAAATTGCGCCAGCCGTTTCTGCCAGAAAGGAAAAAAAGCAATAACATTTTAGATTTTTTTTTTTGAGCATTTAAGAACAAAATCCTGTATCTCCAAACAGCCTAACAGTTTGTGGGTCCAGAAATTATATTTTATTTAATTTTACTTGAGTTGAAGTTCTCACATATCAAGGCAAACAAGTCCAGGATACCAAACTCATTGCTTCATGTATGGCATACATAGATATTCGAATATTCTGTTAAAGTTCTCCTTTACATCTCAAACACTGAATTAGTAAAGAAGTCTATTTTTCTTGAGATCTCTTGGTCTTACTGGATTCCAGGCCAAGAATTCATCCAGTCTGGTGGAGGGTCCAGCATAGTGCTGCTACTTGAAGAAACATCACTTTGAGATGGTGCATCATTCTTTGTAAAAGCCAGTGTGGGTTAGCCATACCAAGATCTTATTTGGGCTGTGAATAATATATGGTTTTGCATATTTGGTCAGCGTTTACTTGTAGGGAAAATACCCTCATGCCAGGTTGTCCTGACAAACCTCTGTACAGAGAGACCTCAAATTCTTTCTCTCTCTCTCTCTCTCTCTCTCTCTCTCTCTCTCTCTCTCTCTCTCTCTCTCTCTCTCTTTATATATATGTGTGTGTGTGTGCTAACATCACCTGGATCAAATTCAACAAAAAGAAAGTGACATAAAAATTAGTATGAAACTCTGCCCTGGCAGTAAGAAAGACGTATATCGCTGACAAAATTAAAATTAAAATAATAATAAAAATATTTGCACAATATGGCCATCTAACAGTTTTATTATTTTCAGTAAATTTAATAAAACTGTTACATTGTTATACTGTGAAAGTATTTTGTTTAAAATTATTATCTTAAATTTTTCAGCGTTTCTCATGTGTGTGTGTGTGTGTGTGTGTGTGTGTGTGTGTGTGTGTGTGTGTGTGTGTGTGTGTGTGTGTGTGTGTGTGTGCGCGTGAATATCTGACATCCTCACATACATAAGATTATGAATGTGTAATGCCGAGCCAGTCCGGTGATGATATATGGCAGTGTAATGAGGCCACAAAGATCAAACTTTTGTTACTGACACTATTCAATCAATGGTCCTAAAGAGAAAATGTCAGGGAAGAAATGAAATGAAGGAAACTTAGTATTGGAGAATCATTTTTAGATTATGGAATAAAAATCAAGATACTTTCCATCAGGACAAGTGAACCGTACATGAGCACACAAACGTACACATCATTGGAATGGAGTTATTTTCCTAATTCCTCACTCTATCTCAATTTTGTTTGCATTTTTTCTATTCTTTTCTGACATTTTCCCCTTTTCTTCTTACCGCTGTGAACACCGAGTTCATATTCACTTCAAATAGACTCATAATGATTTTGTTTTTTGAGTAATACCAATAATAATGCATTTCACCGTCTGAAGTATAATTTCTCTGTATGGACACAGAAGAGAAAAATCATTCAAACAATCAATATATATACAAACAAACATGCGAGTATAGATAAGTATAAGTTAATGGATAAAGTATTTGAATAAAACTGAATTTTTTTTTGTTCTCATTAACTTATTAAATTAAATTTTGTTTGAAAACCTTTTATTTTTATATATAGTCATGCAATATATATCTTACGTTGTATATATCTGCCCTATTATATAAAAGTCACTTTGCGTGCGTGCGTGCGTGCGTGTGTGTGTGTGTGTGTGTGTGTGCGTGTGTGTATTCCTCATAGGTTCCGAAACGACTAAGCCTATCTTTTGCAAATTTTACATGATGCTAATTTATATGTCTGGAAGTGTTCTTAGATATGTTTTGTACAGAATCCGATAAGTATCAAACATAAAAAAAAATTGACCCTGAAAATAGTATTTCTTTCTTATAGATAAAAAAAAAAGAATTTTACAGGGGAACATTTTACGTTACACCGTCCAAGGGAAATAATTATCAGCAAAGCAAGAGAGATTCAACTCTCAGTCAATCCCTCTTAAAAAATAACAAAACTATTGTCGTCTGAAATATAGCTCAGTGGTAGAGTATTCAACTATAGATCAAATGATCCCCTGTTCAAGCCAGGGTGTATCTCACCATTTTATTTTAATTTTTTTTTTTATTAATGAGTTCAATTTATGATAAAAAAAGAGGTACCATTTAAAATCGCCACAGATTATTTCTTTGTTTGCATATTTTAAAACTAAACATTAATCAGAAGTGACTTTTCCAGGGCATTCATCATCAAACCCAAATATCAGCTGACGTGATATTGTGAACAAACCCAGATGAAATTTGATGAACGATTTTATCATTATTATTTATTTATTTATTTATTTTGTGAATTAATCCACCAGGCAAATTATTCTTCATAATATATAATAGTCAATAGAGGATTGATCATATGATAATACATATGCAATCTGCATAAATTAAAATATGTTTAAGCCTATTGTATGACCGGGAAATGCCGGGCCTCCAGCATGTATATATTATGATACGTTAAGCTCAACTATTTCAGGTTACGTTTTTACGGTATTTTCCATTTTCTTTTTCTTTTTTAACATTTTTTCCCGCTTTCTTTTTGAAAAAAAAAAATATAGTATCGAAATATCAAAGACTTCCACCATCCAGTTTTCTTAAACAGCAAATCAATTTTACTGATTTGTATTTTTCATTGATCTGGAAAAGAAATGGATATACTAAGATATAAAAAAAAAACCTACAAGACCCTCTTTCGTTAGTCCATTCAACACCAGTTCCCTGCATTGTTATAAACTTCTTATACTCTCCCACATTTATATTATACCATATTTTACTAGCAAAACCTATGTCTTGGTTTTGCCTGGGGAAATCCTAAACTGGCACTCACCTCAGAAGAAAAAAGTTTTATGGGGAATATCAAATACATAAGCGGTCCTAGGAGAGTTTCTTAACTGTCTGAAGACAAAAATATGAAGTATAGTATCAAAACAGATACTACACTGTGCTACTAGTCAAAAGTTACCTTCTGAGTTAGCTTAGTGGGAAAGTTAATGCTGAGCCGTGTGTGAAGTGATATCATAGTAGAAAAAGAAAGAAAACTATAAAAATAATATGTGCACAGACAGAGAAGCACGTTCGAAATAAGGTTCAAGTGGTCAGAGAGAAAGAGCACGTTAGAGACGTGGGTGACATCACAGCCGTGATTATAAGTTATGCGTGGTGGGAGAATGAGAAAATAAATGTCGTTACAAAAAAGAAGGAGTCGAGTTATTACTTGTATATCCCTTATCAGGAGAGAAGATGACGTTGGGTTTTTGCGGTTCTTTCAGGGAGGTGTCGACGTCTTCCTACATAAAACATCTAGTATTCCAAAATGGTCACCTGTCTGGTACTAACCAGGCTCAATGCTGTTTAACTAGTGCGAATCGATGTGTCAGCTTGATTATGCTATATATACTAAGAATTGCAGCTATCAGAATTAACTCGATTGGAAAGTAGTGAAAATATTCTTTTCATTCAAAATTCTTAATCACGATAAAAAAATTATACATGTAAAAAAAGTAGTATGATTTTATGGGAAAATCATTTACTGAGGCTCCGAGAATTCAAGTTCAACAATCAGTGTACGATCGTTTCTGTGACGAAACAATTTTTTTAAAATTTGATTAAAGTCTCATCATCAGCTCTGGGATGAGACATCAAATAAAAAAAGTTAAATATATGATAAACATCAAATTAAGGATATCAAAAGATTATACTGCAAATCAAGGTAAAAAGCTTAAACTTATTATCTACTATTATATATAAGGAAGTCTGTGTGTGTGTGTGTGTGTTCGTGTTCCCTATGGACTCGGAAACAGCTGGGCCGATTCTTTGGAAATTTCACACAAAAGCACTTTGTGTGTCTGGGAGTGATTTTATGTACGGTTTGTATTCGAATGCATCTGATAAGTATCAAACATTGATAAGCGAGAAAAATCTGAAAAAAATGAAGTCTGATTTTGACCAGTGTTAGCACGTTTATACAACCTAACATTACAAGTGTACTTGAGAAGTTTTATCACTGCATAAGCAGATAGACCCGGCATATAAAATTAACTGTGGATTATTATATAAGACAGGGGCACTTTCGAAATGGATGTTTCTCTTTAGAGCACAACTGAACCATGATACTTGAATTTTTAACATTTTTTGCAGATAATTTTATAAAATCAACAGTAGATTTTCTACAATACAATATAGACTACAATGTATTGTGGACTAAGCCATTGCAGGGAAGCACATCAAGCTCCCCTCACCCTGCTACACTGCTGAGTGGTGGGGAGGTCCCCAACTAGAGCCGGCAATCAATTAATTTCATTAAAAAATGGGCAATTTCACCGATTTCGATGACAATAAAGGTATGGAAGAGTGGAACATGTAATGATCATTATTCAATTAAGGACAACGTACATATACTAGCTGTATGTACTCGACGTTTCCGAGGTGCAGTAAAGTCATTTTATTTTTCAGTTTTTATTGTGTGTATATATATATATATATATATATAAACAAATAGGAAGCTCGATAAAATATATATAAAAGCAGATGTATGTGAGTGTGTCTGTGTGTAAATATTTAACCGATAAACTCTTAAGTTATTGTTCAAATAACATTAAAATTAACAGGAATTAGTAATCATTAGGACCATGACAACAACATATTCTTTTCCTTGTTTTGACTCTCAGGTATAGATCCATTGATATCTTAATGTTTTTATGTAGAGTGGTGTGGTTCTCGGTAGATTAATTATGTCTAACTGTGTCGGATATATACTCGAGTGTAAAAACAATGAAAAGAATATGCTGTTGTCCTAACCCTAGTAATCATATACCAGGGATGGTTTAAAACGAGAAAATCTTTGTTTGGATGAATACTGCGTACAGAACTATGTCGGCAAGTTGAAATGCAAAATGTTTATTTTAATTTGCCGACATATTTTTACTATTTTCTGTGCATATCTAAAGTTAATTCATTTCTTTCTCGAAAGCTACATCGGTAAGAGACGCTGCTGGAGTGTTAAATGTTTTGGTTTGGATTCTAGCTGATGGCATCTAAGTCATTATTTGAAACTTTTGAAATCACTACTATATATTAGGTTCAATGTAATATTCAACAGAGAATTGGCTCAGTAATAATGAATGCGAAATCTGTATGAATTAAAATATATTTAAGCGTATTTTACAACCCGGTATGGCCTCCCCCTTCCCGCTAGTATATTATAAAATACTCTATGGTTAGCAAAAGAAGTGTTCATCTGTAACACTAATGTCATTTAAATTACAGGCAAATTGCTCAACATTTTACAGATTTCACAAATTTGAGAAAAGTTGAATCATTGATAGAGTTAAACATATTTTACATTTATATAAGCTTTTTTTTTCACAGTCTTACTCATAACATGTTCATCCTGATTAAAAATGTAAAAATGTTGACTGGTAAAATCAACCTGAAAAAAAACCTTGATCACTTATGTTTATACTTTGAAAGAACTTTTGTTTTTATTCATAGATCATGGCATACATTTTCTTATGAATATTAGTCTGAGTAGCTGATGCAGCTTTGTTTGCATAGAGTCAGATATTGAAGTCGAGGCTTTATATGACGTACAGATGCAAAGGGAGACAACCTTTTAGGTTTTTGTCTGTCTAGCAACAAATCTACGTGAAACAGCTGATTTGCTTTTAGACAGCAGTGTAAAGAACCATTACCCAAGAGTATACAATGTCGGAATGAAAGTTTTCAATAAATGCTCCAACTAAAACAGAAACTCAATCTGATTACTTTTTTTTCTTCTTTTTTTGACAGACAACTATTTGGCCAAAAGGAAAAGGAATGTAAATACAGCACCTTCCAGAACCTGCAGACTTTGATCTCTGCATCTTTTCTTTCATTTCTATATGGAAAATTCATCTCAAAGGTGAGAGATTTAAGAGTACGTTAGACATTAAAGGAAATGTAATGGCTAGTCTTCCCATTAACCGAAAGCAGGAATTTCAAACGTGCTTTGATAAAGGGAAAACTTGATTGAAGAATTGTTTTCGTTTAACTGTTCGCTGGTATATTAAGTGTTTTTCTAGTATTATTTTTGTTGTTATAGTATATCCTGCACCCTCTTTTTCCTCATGTAGACCTTACCATATATATAATATTTCCGTTAGTCTGTCTGTCCGCTCCACTTTTTCTCGAAAACTAATCGGCCAATCTATTTGAAATTTTGTATAAATATTTGTTTTTATTGGCATAGTAGTCAATCAAGTTGCAGTCCGCACGTGTCGTCTTATTCTTATATAGACGTGTTGTTTAATCTAAACATGCGTCTATTCAGTCATGCTATTCATACTATGGAAATGTTTGTAATGAAAATAGCATTTTAAACAGAAACATAGTAGACAAATATGGCGACAGACGAAGCTTCTTTATAAAATGCAAAGACTGTTGTAAAAAATTTATTTTTGTTTCTCTGAAATTTGATAATTATTGTATTCTTTAACAGGCGTCTCTAATATAACCGCGAAAGGAATGACGAAAATTTTGTTTACTAAATGATATTAATGATGTAAATATAATTCATATCTTTTAGGGATTGGATTGGGAAGGAGGCGGTGTAGTAGGAGTAGCAATTATTGATTGTTTGCCATTGTTGTTTGTTCCAAGTCTGACAGGCATACAAGAAAAATGATCAAAGAATCATTTTGCTTAAAGGTCAAAGATGGATAATTAAGCAGGATTTGTGGCACCAAATATTTCTGGTAAATTTGGTAATGGTATCGATCAAGAAGAAATCAGTAGATAGGGGATTTCAGAATGAGTTAATCATGACTACAAATCAGTTTCGGGACTCTTTCAGGAACATTAATCATAGAATGGTTTGTTTGCAAAAACAAGTTTTTGATTGAATTTCAGAATACTCATATTTGCAAGCTTCATAAATGTATGTATATATGTATCTGCTATCTTGGATTGGATCTCTTCCGACTGACAGGTTGATCTTTCATGTTGATATATATATATCATGGGCCTATAAATGTTATAAGGAGATATAATATAGCATTTACTTTAACAGTGCTCAGTACATGAGTAGATCTACATAGAAAGTTATGAAAATATATGGCAACTAAGTTACACAAAATATTTTTCATTTCATCCTCTTTATAGCCTGATAACCCCACAGAGATGGAATGCAGAAAAATGTGTGCACATAAAGTACCTTCCTGTAAAATTTCCTAATCAGTCCAGCCGTTTTCGAGTCCATAGGGAACGAACTCACAGACACACAGACTAAATTCCTTTTATATAATAGTAGATATATTACTAGTTTACCACCGGAAAAGCCTATAAGGCATGTGTATGCAGTGTGATGAAATATGAAAGTTAAACCAGCCCAGTGAGGGCTAAGGACATGCGTTGCATGGAGAGAATGACATGATGAATGTATAATGTTACTCTTAAAGACAAGAGAAAAAGTAAACTTGTACAGTATAGGGAGCTGTGTGCAGAACAGGATAATTTCTGTGTTAATAATTAGGAAGGCCAAGGAAACATGAGAGGAAATCATAAAGTTGAGTTTTGCAAAGAGAAATGAAAAAGATTATGTCAATGTTTGGCAGACGATATCTTCAGACAGTCTGATCTGATAACACCAGTACCAACAAGCTTAAAAGTAACAAAAAAAAGTGAATTTAAAAATAATACCTGATATAAAAATGATTTAATTTTGTTTCTCTTTTCTTTATTTTTTGATGCTTTTTTCTTTTTTTTTTTAGATTATTGCACTTTTACAAATCATATTGGTAAAGGTTGATTTGTTTCTCCGGAAGTTATATGGCCAATTTATTGGTCAGTCGGTGTAGAAATATCCACACATCATGTAGAGAGACAGGTTGGCATTAAAAGGAAGACATGACAGTCAGGAGTTTTGAAATTCTATAGGAATGGCACCAAACTGTGACAGGTGGATGAACGCAAATAGCATAGGTTTGTGCATCAAATGAAGGGCATTGTTCCAAGTTCCTGTGAGGTTATCAAATGTCACAGATGACTGAAGAATATTGTGGAGAGAAAAGTAGCTGAAACATGATAGAAACAAAGCTGAAAAGCGGAATGAGCCATTTTAACACAATAACACTCAAAGAGTGCAGGTTTCCACCAAGGGCCAATAATTGAAGAGTTTAAATGCAAAATGCGTAAATTCAAATCTGTTTAAATTAGGACATTAAACAACTAAAGGACGAATATATTAAATCTGAACCTTGACTGAAGCTTATTTTAATCAAAGGGAAAGAAACAAATATGCCGCTATTATATTATATAAAACATGACTTGGGGGATGTGGTTGAGTGTTGAATTGCAACACAATAGTGATAGCTTTGTAATTTTAAAAATAACCTTTATCACGTTTTCAATTCAAAATTTTCAATTAATTTTCCAATTTTTCACGTAGATGGCATTGATTCATATCTTATTTCTACATTCATTTACAAAGCAACTGCAGATAATATGAAGATGTTTACCCTTTCAAATATTTTCTTTCCTTTTTTAATATATAATCACGAGTTCTCTAAAGGCCCAAGGGCCACTCGAGGACAAGGATTAATGATTTTGTCAGCTGGACGAAGAAACAACATCCAGTACGTATACATAATAAGAACAGTATTATTGTCGGAATTTGCCAGCTAGTTTATGTAAAATGGTGAAAGGTGCCAAACGAAAGTTTTGTGGAATATTTTTTTTTAGTTTTTTGTGCAAATGCCGACTAATTTTCTCAATGAAAAAATATGATTTCTGTTATTAGGAATATAATGCAATGAAAAATTAATTGAAAAGTGAAAACAATATTCTTTTTGTTGCTATGAAGAAAATACAATCATTATTGATCAAATGTTGCGAAACTTTAAGAAAATTCAAATTCAAATCAAGAATAAAAATATTTATTTATTTATCGGTTGACAAACAACTGATATCAAACAAGAATTTTTATTTAGTTTTTGTTTATTTTTTTCTTACGATTTTTAATGTTCTTTTATAATTTTTAATCATGTTTTTTGTTTTTAATGATTTTTCTGATGCCTTTTTCATGATTTTTGTGATTTTTAATGAGATTTTCATGATTTTTTTATGATTTTTTTAATGATGACCTAATAGTTTTAATGAATTTTTAAAATGATTTTTGGGTTTTTAATGATTTTTTCTTATGATTTTTTATGTTCAAATTTTTTACTAATAAAACAACGATAGCAAACAAATGTTTTCTTAATGAATTTTTCTTAAAACTTTTTTTTTCAGCTGGAATTTCATTGGCCCAGTGTTTTAACATCTTCTGTCTGGAAAATTCTGACGATAGCATGATTCTTATTCTATATAAGTACCCAACATTCAAAGAGAATGGGAAAGCGATGTGTGAGATAAGCAGGATTTGATTATTTAAGAAGATGGATGGACAAGAGTTTGTTAACATAAGACTTGAAAATGACTATATTGTAGTTAGTTAGGAAGCAAACTCTTTGTATTGTTTTATAGATGAGAAGTTCTTTTAAAGAAACTTTGTTCTATCTTGTTTTAGGTATACCAACGAAAAAATAGAAATTCTTTAAAGTGGATGTAGTAGCATACTTGATTTAACGTCATTTTTACTGCTGACATGTGTTGGACGACTTTTAGAAATAGACTTCCAAACTAATCTTTCTTAAGCCGGCTCTTTCTTTATCCCTCTTTCTCTCAAAATAATTGTTACTATTTGTTGTAGACCCGCGCTAGGGGTCACAAATGAAAGAAACCACAAAAGTGTATAAAATATAATATTTATTTATCATAAAGAATACAGGAGCCACTAATGTGGTATGAGAGGAACGTGTTTGTAGCATGCGGTTAAACATGGTATGAATGTCTTCCTTTAGTCTCTGAAACCAGTGGTATTCATAGGACTGGTTGATTCCACTTAGTTCTGAAATAGGGGTTATTTGTACCCCACAACACCCCTCTTCCGAGTTTTTCATTCCTTGGGATTATCGTGTAGCTTTTTTCCTGGGATTGATCTCTATCTGGTCGGCCATTTTCCTTTTCCTGGAGGATCGGCGTTGTCTGGCTGCTTGTGTTGTTACCAAGTCGAATGTGTCATATATCTGGTCCGTTAGTTCTTGTTCAGCAGGTGGTTGTCTTTCGTCATCAGTTATACATTTCTGAATTTGGTTTAAATGTTTCTTGTGAGTAAATCTTGGACCTTCGATAATATAGACCGTCCTTTTCTAGACCTTTCCTAGTTCCCTAGTTCCCACATCGTCCTATTATTTTTGTGTACCTGGAAAAATACCTTTTCATCAGGTACATACCTCTTTCTTTAATTTTTTTTTTTATAGTATTTGGCGGTTTAACCTGTTTTGGCAAAGGTTTCTCGAAGACTGGCCTAATTTTTCTCATGAACATTAACTCTGCTGGCAACATCTTCAATGGAGTCCTTTCATTTGGCGTAATTCGGTAAACTTGTAAAAACTGCTGCAGTGCCTTTTCTGAGGGCGTTCCTTTAGCCTTCTTCAGGGCTCTTTTCAGCATGTCTACAAACCTCTCTGTCTGACCATTCGATCGGGGATGATAGGTTCATGTCGTTATGTGGTTAACCTGGAAATCCTTGCAGAAACTTTTAAAATCTGCTGAAGTGAATTGTATGCCATTGTCTGATACTAGATTATCAACCACACCAAACCTAATGAACAATCCATGAAGAGCACTGATTGTAAAATCCGTCGTTGGACTTCTACATCAAAATACCTCAGGCCATTTTGAAAAACTGTCTACCACTATTAAATAATAGTTTCCATCCAGTGGGCCTGTGTAATCTACGTGTATTCTTTGCCATAGATGGTCAGCTTTAGGCCACAGGCTAAATTGTATTCTTGCTAAACTGTACTGGGGACTCTTTTGCAACAAATGCGCATCCCTTACACGACTTTACCGTGCCTTCTATATCAGTGGGCATACTCTTCCAGTAAACGTAAGACCTCATAAGGCTCTTCATTCGCGTAGCCCCAGGATGTCACTTATGAAAATCCTTTGGAGTTTTCTTTTGTAGTGTAGCTGGGATTACTATTCTTTCTCAGTACAACAGTACCTCATTGCACATAGAATAAGCTTCCACCACTGATTCATCTGATTGATTTTTTTGTTTTATTTCTTTCATGAAACTATCTTCTTCAGCCTCCTTTATTATATCTTCCAAAGTACCCGGTAGTTCCTTGATCATATTACATAGTACTTGTGTATAGTCCTTTTCACTTCGTAGTGATGCTATTACTGTGTCTTCCAATGGTTCCCTTGATTTTGAAATTAATTGCAACAATCGGTCTGCGTGACTTAACTTCGCAGATGTAAGAAATTCCATACTGAAATCGTAATTCAGTAGAATTGTCTCCCATCTTTGCAGTCTGTTGGCTGTGTAAGTTTGCAGACCTTTTTTAGAGCCAAAGATAGTTATAAGTGGCTTATGGTCTGTTTGTAATTTAAATTTATGACCATGTAAAAATCGGTGGAATTTTGTAGCACTGAATATGATTCCCAGTGCTTCCTTTTCAATTTGGGAGTAATTCTTCTCGGCAGGAAGTAAAGTTCTAATACAGGAGCCACTAAAGTGGTATGATAGGAACGTGTTCATAGCATGCGGTTAAACATAGTATGAATGTCTCCCTTTAGTCTCTGAAGCCAGTGGTATTCATAGGACTGGTTGATTCCACTTAATTCTGAAATAGGGGTGATTTGTACCCCACAACACTATTTCCTATCATTTTTTCCTCAACCTTTTTTAATCTAACTGTCCCTGCTACTCCAACTGTTTACATCTTCTAACCCAAAACTCTCATCCATTTTTTACAATGTGGCCATACATTCAGAATTTCCTGTCCTGCATACATTTTCCAATAGTGTCCAGATTTTATTCCGCTCAGAGGTCATCAGAGCTAGTCTATATTTAGCACTTACATAAATACCCATCATTCTCATATCTTTTTCTCTCCATGTCCTCAACCCTATCTAATAGATTTTTCCCTTTTCATAAACTGTTATTCTTTAAGAACCTGGTCCTGGGTATTACGTTAAAAGATATTCGGTGATGAGACCTCATTAGGGGACTTTAAGGAATGTGTAGTTGCCCCTTAGTTACCATTACTCCCATATCCACTTTGACCCAGAGTGGTAATATCTGTTAGGACATCTGGTGCTCCCACATCAGGCTGTCTCAAGATACTGATTTTGCTGATGCTATTTTTTTTTTTTTTTTTGCAAAACGTAACCATATCCTCCAAAGTCAAAAACAACTATTTTCTTCTACAAACTAAACCTGAAGTATAAAAATATTTGACAAAATTTATGGATTCAGCATTAAATAACCCGAAAAGTGTTGATTTACCGTAAAACAAAACAACCAAACCAAACTAAAATGATTTAGATATAACAAGCAAACCAAACACTATGAATAAATATTTGAAGATATAAAGAACTCGAAGCATAAAAACGTTTCCCAAAATTACTGGATTCAGCATTAAATAACCTGAAAAAGGTTGATATGTCATAAAACAAGAATAACCAACACATTCTCCTCAGCGGCGATGTGGTCCCCTATAGATCCAAAAAAAAAACACATAACTTGCTATTTAGTGGAAACAAAATATATTGTACAAAAAAAAGTAATTACAACAAATCAAGAGTGTAGTTATACGGCAGTCCGGCTACCATGAGTGCAAGACTCGTGCATCATCTGTGTATTAACGCCAAGAGATTCTCCCGGTCTTTTGTAGATTTTATTATTATCAATAGGCTGGACGCACTACACACCGCCCTAAGAACTATCAGAAAAAAAAAAAAATTAGTAAGCGAAAATTCGACTGATACACACTCTGCTGCCTTTTATGCGATCAATGTCTTGAACAAAAACCTTCTTTTTCCTTCTAAACGTAATTATTTGCAGTTTGATCCTGCTAAACTTGATTCAATTATCTTAAAATAATGAAATAAATTAAAATTTACAACACATCAGAATGTGCAGCATGTCACGGGGAACATTGCGTGAAATGAAATAAATAGTCTCCATAGATAAAATATAGCACGGCAACGGCTTAGAATAATGAGGATATTCGACTCCCACGCGCTCTCCTGCACAGATATCTGTTGCATTTTCTTTAATTAATGCAGTTATAAAGCAAGAAAGATATATCGGATAATCCAATCTGTACACATGATCGGAAGGAAAACGGTTGCGTAATCTCGGATCATATTTTTTGAGATCGAAGTAAATTTTGCTTTTTTACCAATTGTTCCCGAAAATAAAAAATGATATCCATGTAAATTCATATGGATATCATTTTGTATTAAGATTAAAAGTTTTTATTAAAATTAAATGACTGCTTATGCAAGAAAAGAACTCTTATGTACAGGAATAGCAAGGAGACCCGACGATGCCCGGGATTGATCAGCGAATGTTTCCCACTTCCATATATTCAATGCCATCGAAATCGCCTATTTTTCAATCAAATCAATTGATTGCATGCTCTAGTTGAGATCATATCGTGGTGCACCAGGAAGAAGCTTCAAGGCGTCAAGATTCAAAAACGATATTCCATATCTCGTATACTGAATTTCTTAATCTGATTAGGATTACCTTATAAATATTGATATTAATATTTATATGGACTTTCACTCACTCACTCACTCACTCACTGCCTCCATTTAGTCTTGAAAGACAAAGGATACCCGCTGTAGGGGCAGATGTGCATGTAATTGTGAGGCAAGGGTTGCGCAATCTTCACCGCCCCTCTCCTGATTCGGCACTGTTTGAGTTTAGTGGCAAGAAGTCCAGATTAACCGGAAACTATGCCGAAATAAGCAGAGAGCACATACAGCACCTGGAAGACCCAAATGGTCACCCATTTAGAACTGACCAAGTTCAACGCTGCTTAACTTCGATGATTCAGTGGGAACTGGTGTGTCAATGTGATTATGTCATACATGTATGGACTTCAATATTTCAGTTTTATACAAGTTTTGACATTTCAGTGTCACTTTCATTGACATTGACCGCTGTAATTCGAATTTAAACATAATATTATTTTGGATACTGCTTGTAAGAATATCTGCATAGAGCATCTATATTAAAGCAAAGTTGTGCAATCGCTGCCTGAACTTTTGCTGAACGGACACTTCTTGAGTTCAATCAAAATGAGAAGTCCAGGATGGCTAAAAACAATGCGGGAATATGCAGAGAAAAATGTGTCATTTCAGAGTTCCTGTATTATATGCACAACCAAGGTTTAAAAATCCTACTTGGGAAGAAAATATATGAATTCATACCTTTACTTCTATATTATCCATTGGGATAATATAGAGACAAATTATTTTGTTATTTAATTCACATATGTATTTATGGTGCGTATGAACACACTATGTAAATTAACTAGAAAAGAAAGATCCATTTTTTCCCCAAAATGCTTACAGAGATATTATTAAACATTGAAGAGTGATTTATATAAAAGTAAGAGGGAGTGAGAGAAACACATAGCTAATAGAAAGGTGGAGGACTTATTCAGTTAATTATAAATTACGACTAATTAGAACAATAAAAACGGGATTTTTCTTAAACATAACTCGATCCTAGAACTAAGGTACACGCTAGCATATGTTTTATATGATTAAAGTATATAAGAAAATGTCAGGGAAACAAACGTTGATTAAATTGATTTAATATAATAATAGATGACAGCATGGAGAGCTGCTGACAGCAATTACTATATGTTTTCTTTCGTCTGAGTTGCTACTTATAAAAGCTAAAAAGCCATTTTAAGTATTAGAGTTAATGATATAGACGTGTTGTCAGTTGAATAATGAACAGTACTATAAGACGATTGAAAAAGCTGAGGAGAATGAAAAAAATTAACGCCAAGAGATTCTCTTGGTCTTTTGTAGATTCTATTATTATCCATAGGCTGGACCGTTTATGAAAAGTATTTGTTGGAATTGAATTTGAAGACGATCCTGTTGTAGCCTGCAGAGAACCAGTCCCAAGGTAATGTATTCCACTGATTAGACGTGTTATCTTCCAGCTTTCAGTTCTTGATTCCAATTTTTCGTTGATTTCTTCATAACTGTTACCATGACAAGTTTGACAGATATTTTGTACATTCTTGAACATTTAATTATCCTGCAAGTTTAGGAGATTGTGTTGTAATCGGCTTTCTTATCATCAATTCTTGACATCTCTATGTTATTTTTCTTACTTTTATTTTCTTCATTATTATTATGCGTACTCACTAGGAGTTCAGACACAGAAGATTACTCACTGATACCTTAATTTCCAAGATTCTCCACCTCTTTCAATAACTATTGAAACTGATTTTGCGTTATCGCAACAGTTGTTTATTATTGTTTTTTACTGGCAATTAGCCATCTCCGTAGAGTTGGGTGGTAATGATAAACCTCTTCAAGGTCCCAGTACTAGCTGTACCTTTCCAGTGAAAGTCTTGTTAGTGCTATCTATTATGTAGCTGAATTGGTTTCCACATTCGAGGGTTTTCTCAAAATTTCAGATGTTTTCATCATTGCTGCTCATTGCATAATCACAGTCTTCCCTCTAATTTCAATTTCCTCTAATCTTTTTTTTTTTTTTAAGTATTTTCGAGACCCTGGCTTGTGCTCCAACAATTATGTCCCATATCCCTTCCAGCTTTCTGACATTTCTATATATTAATAGGATGGCATGTGTGTTATTTATTTTGTGTCACGCTGACATCTGAGTGACTTTTGTTTAATTGTTATGGACTTCCATTTCTTGTAATAAATAATTTTACCAAGTTTTTCATAAGTTTTGGTTTCGGTTTCGATTATAGCTGATGGCCCTCAAATCATTTTTTTTTAATAAACAATTTTATCAAAAGTTTTTTATGAGTTTTGGTTTCAGTTTCGATTATAGCTGATGGCACATAAGTCATCTATTTTTTTATAAATAATTTTACCAAGTATTTTTCATAAGTTTTGGTTCCGGTTTCGATTATAGCTTATGGCACTCCAGTTTATAAATAATTTTGTCAAAAATTCTTCATAAGTTTTGGTTCCGGTTTCGATTATGACTGAAGAAACTCAAGTTATATATATATATATATATATATATATATATATATATATATATATATATATATATATATATATATTCCGTAAGTTTTGGTTTTGGTTTCGGTTTCGATTCAAGCTGATGCACCCAAGTCATATGGATATATATTTTTATTTTTGAAATCGCAACTTAATAATATATAAAAATCGATAGAACATTAACTCTATAATAATATATACAAAATCTGCAAGATTAAAATATCATATTTAAGCATACCTTACGACCGGGCTATACCAGGCATCCCTGCTAGCTTAGATAAATACTTTTGCAATTTTAACAAAAAAGCTACAATAATATTAAAGCGTCTCCATTCACGCTGAACACTCACAGAATTTCAACATCAAGATATTACTAAATGATATAATTACGCAGACACAAGAGAAGATGTGTGGTTAGGAACTGCGCAACACTTGTTTCACAAGTGCACATACAACTACCCTGACACGAGGTGACCATTGTCTCTATACTGAATAGAAGCCGTGAGTAGTAGTAGTAGTAGTAGTACTACTACTACTACTACTACTACTACTACAACAACAACTTTGATTTCAATTGGTAGGTCTCTTTAAAAAAGCATTATGTTAAAGAGATTACCGAGAAAGTAATATAAAAATATTTGTTATAAATTACTTGATGTTAAAATCTTTGGCGAAGAAAACAAAACAATAAAATAACGTTTCTTACGAGCATCGCATAATCTGAATAAAATCTACATAATCAATGATTAGATATTCAGTAGTTTTAGATTCTGCTTCATTTTTATGTTATGAAAAAAATATCTTCATTACCATTTTTTTGTTTTTAACTTCTCTTTCTTAAATGATTGCTTTCCTTTGCACAAAACTGAAATGAAAAAGACAAGGAAAAAAAAAAGAAAAGGTAAACGAATCATACATTTTTCAGTTCATTTAGATCTATGCATTTTTTCTAAAGTAAAAATACCCCCCCACTCCCACACGCAAAAACGAGTGAAATACATAAACGTTGAGAAGAGACAAATCAATCGTTAAGCCTTTTGATTAAAGTAAAGTGATCAGAAATAGAAAATTACATATGTATAAGCAAACGAAGGATAGTTTAAGAATGACTTTTCGATCATCTAACACATAAAGTTATTTTGCAGAATTTTCACGGTTATGATAATGTAACTTCACTACATTTATTTAAAAATTATTTAGTCCTGCCAAGACAATCTGATAATACGAATTTTATTTTTTGTAATTGACTAAGGTTTAATTATTAGGGTAGAGCATTGATGACTATATACAGATGACACCTTAAAGATGGCAAGGGATTTTAATGGTTTTATTGTATTCCTTAGGTATAGCGTCATCTCTTTATAGTCAATAATGCTATATCCCGATCATATTGAGCATTTTGATCAGATTAGGATTATCCTATGAATATTAATTTTGATATTAATATTCTCTTTGGGTTTCCAAAATAATCCATTTTTTAAACTTTACTTTCTGAACTGTGTTTATATATATATATATATATATATATATATATATATATATATTATATATATATATATATATAGTAATTTATAAAATATATATGGCGATTAAACTACACTGAATATTCTGCGTTTCATCCACTGTAGGATGCGTCAGGCTTATGACGAATCCTACAGTGGATGAAACGCAGAATATTCAGTGTAGCTTAATCGCCATATATATTTTATAAATTACTAACTAGCTCTACCTACGTATTGAGCACTTTTGAAGTAAATACTTAAAGTTTACGCATAAATCTATACGTTCGTATATTAAATTTGTGTGAGTAAATGAAGTAGTTTATATATATATATACAAACCCCAAGAGCGATAGGAGCTTTCTATCATGTCTGAAAGTGGCAAAATGTTCAATGGGCGAGATTGGAGATGCGCCGCTCTACAACTAAGCTCTCTACTGATCCAAGTTATGACAACAGAACCATTGCCAGCACCCTCAAAATGAAAATCTGGACAGTTCAATGTTTGAGGGAACAGTTATGGTCTTTGGTGTGGTTTCACGTGAGGGCCACATAATAGCACCTCACATCTTTGAAGTTGGCTTGAAAGTCAACACCAAAGTGTACCTAGATGTGCTGAAGAGCGTTGTGATCCCCTGGTGCAATCAGGTGGTCGCTGGCAGACTCTGAGTGTGGCAGCAGGACTTGACACCAGCCCTTGTCTAAAGAGACCCAGGCTGGCTTAGAAGGAGTGCTACGACTTTGTATTTTTCTCTCATTGGTCCCCTCTCCTCCCCTGACCAGAAGCCGCTGGACTACTTCATTTGGTCATACATCAAGAACATTACTAACATGACCTCCCACAACACCAAAGACATCCTGATCGCCGCCATCCACTGAGTATTCGCTGAGCTCCCACTGGTGCTTGTGGAAAAGGCATGCTCTGAGTTCCAGACCCATATCGAGGCGGTGATTGAGGCTGAAGGAGGCTACATTGAATAGATGTCAGCTCTACTACATAATCAAGTTACCTGAATTGTTTTTTCGATAAAAGTTTTAAAATCACGTTGTAGTGTTGTTTTCTTTAGGGCAACAAATTGATCGTTCCATCCTGTTTATTTTAATTCTGAAGTCGTTTTAGTGGGGCAGATAGCTTAATATGAACAGTTGTCTTTTGTTTTCTTTTACAAAAGAGTCATTATTTATCAAGTTCCAGAGGCTACTCGAGGATAAGGGCTAATACGTGTACGGTAGTCAATGGGACAATAGTACTGGAAATTTGGTAAATTGGATTACTTAAAGAGACTACTCATTAAGAACTAGTTTACATTGGACTTGAAAAAGACCATCTTGTAGTCAGATGGAAAGCAGGCAAACGGAAGAGAGTTCCACAGGCATGCAGCCTTAAGAAAGAAGCTTTGTTCATGGAATCCAAGTTCATCAAAAATGGCCGACTTGTAAATAGTATCTTTGGACTGTCAACACATGTATTGAAAGAAACGACGTGTTTTTCTTACGCATTGTATAAATCTAACTAGTCTTTTTTATTTCAATGTTCTCGATATAGACTCATTTAAAATAATAATACAAAACAATATATCACAATACCAACATCGAAAATTCTTGAATTACATCAAAATTAGACATCCAACAAAAATATTAATTAAAAAACTAGCTACAAAATGTTCAAATGCAGAAAAATAATACTAACAAGCTCTTTACTGTAAAGCAGCATCCTTTTTGAATTTTATACGGCATTGCATGTGATCACATTCTCATGCAACATCTCATCACTAAAACAGCTCATTTTAAAGTCGTAATTATTAACCGTTACAAGAAAACACTCAGCAGTAAGAGATATAGTTGGCAAAACACTTAGACTAATTCCAACGAATATTCACTTGATGAATCAAAACGAAAGTATTTTTGAAGAAAAGAAATTAAAAAAAGATGGAACAAGAAACTAACAGTGCTTTGATATATAAATTTGACCAAAATACATAAATTTGACCAAAATACTAAATGGACTAAAAAAAAATTCTGATCAAATAAAGAAAAACACTGTGATATTTAATTACATTTGTCTAAATGCAAATATGCTGTCTAAACACACATACACATATACAAATACACTTAAAGGTACAGTTATAGTCTTAAAAGATCTTTCGGTTAGAATATATGAGATAGTATGAGATATCTTGCATCCGGTAGGATGCCTCATCCACAGCTCAAACAAAATAATACATGACATATAGTAGTAAGTTTTGAAAATATATATGGCAAGTTGCACAGAACTTTTTATATTTCATCCTTGTGAGGATTTGTCAGACTATATGTATCGAGCACTGTCAAAGTAAATACAGAATATATATCATTCAAACACGGTAGTGTTTTAATATATTGTTTAGTGGAAGTTTTGGTCATTTAGAACTGCTTTAAAGTTTCACCGTTCACTCATTTTCGACCAAATTTTAAACAATTATTACAGTTTATAGATCACCTTCTCATCTATATTGTGAAATTTTTTTTTCAATTTTCGTTCAGTAAAACAAAAGTTATGATGAATTTTCTGGTGTTCAAAAACGTAAAAACATATAAGGAGGTGGACGACGTTTTTTATGAGTGGTTTCCACAGCAACCACGTCGCTTCAGCGACTACTGTTGCTATTAATTCACTAATGAAAAATATGAGAGGGAGATAATTGGAGGGATTTTATTGAAAGCAGACGAGTATCATATATTGTTATTACATATGTTTTTATGGGTGCAAAAAATAAGACTGAAATTAAACAAAGAACAAGTGAATTTAATGGAAGCATGGAAAGATCATGGATTACAATAGAAAAATACGAGCATAAAAGGTAATATGGTTTAGCTTAAACATAGAAAAGTAATGGACTAGTTGTTAAAACTGGAAAAATAAAGAACAAGATATTCTGGTAAAAAATATAATAAATTTATAACTTAAAATATTGCAGCATCAAGAATTTTTTTAATTTGATTTATAACATTATATAATCAAAGTTTTAGGTGCTAACTTAGGTGGAGTCGGAAAGGTGGAATGTTAGTCTTTGGGACAATGTGTTCGCTATATTACGATATATATATATTACGATATATATATATATATATATATATATATATATATATATATATATATATATATATATATATATATACCCCACATTCACCGTGCATGAGCTATTTTATTTCTCGATGCTTGTGTGCATAAATATTTTTCAAGCATTCAATACTTGTATATATATATATATATATATATATATATATATATATATATATATATATATATATATATGAGAGAGAGAGAGAGAGAGAGAGAGAGAGAGAGATTCTATTGATTAGTGACAACTCTTTATTTGTATTTGACTAAAATAAATATATGCACATACCTAACTGACAGAAGTAGAATTCTTAAGTTGGAATGTAATAAAGAAAAATAATGAATGAAAAGAAATGAAAACAAATTTTGATTAAGATGAGAAATGTGTAAAAACTGTTGCAGAATTAAATCTAAAAACAGAAGAGCAACAAAGAAATATCTCTAAAATGTTTAGAAAAATATACAACAGAAACGAAAGTCGCAGATTCTAATCTGCTACAAATCAATTGTAAGCTACAGAACAGCAGTAAACAAAAAATATTAAATACGTAGAAAGAGTATCTGCTCGGCACATGTGGATGAATGTATGTGCATGTGAATGCGTGCGTGCAAAAACATGTATATGTGAATGATTGAGTAGATTATTTTTGCAGGTGTGTGTGTGTGTGTGTGTGTGTGTGTGTGTGTGTGTGTGTAAAAAGAACTCTCAAATCAGGCTGAAATTAAGAATGGGAAAGAGAGCGTGCGCAAATAGATTGAGATATAACAAAACCAGCGATTCCGAGAATGATAGAACGCAAAAAGACCGAAAGTACAGATAAATAAAAGGAGTAGTAAAAAAGAGAGAAGCTAATTGATTCGATAGAATTTTTTATACACATTTATAGGAACATAATGAGTTATTGTCATGCCTAACTTCCTAAACACTCACCAAACCAACAGTCCTTGTTTTAGGAAAGTGGTTTTACTCATTACCCATGAAATGACTAATAAAGCTGTGTACTCATTTTTAAAAACTGAATATTAAAAACTGATTATTAACAGTTTTCAGTACACTAAAACGTAACATTAAATGCACTATTGAGTAACAATTGTCATAACATTCATATCTGAAATCTGAATGCTTAATATTATTGATGTTCCGCTAAAATTTTCAGTGCATTCATATGTGAAAATTTGTATTATATTTCTCTTAGTCAGTGTGTGCCTGTCCGTTCCACTTTTCTTGCAAACTATTCGGTGGATCTAACTGAAATTTTGTATAGACTTTTGCTATGATAATGTACCTATTTACTATGCCTCCACACGGGACAGAGTTAGACACCAGGGTCGTTTTTTAACGTGGAGAAAAGGTACAAAAATAAAAAATGGTCTCAGTCGTGAAGGATTTCTCCTCCACCGAAAGAGAACAAGAAATGGAAGTGCAGCATCTGAAGAACAGATACTACACTTTGATCTTGACCAAAAGGCCAAAGGCCAACAAAGTATAATGATATTCGTTCGATGCACAGTTAGCAATTAATAAGGATTTAATGCAGAAATGAGCATAAATTTAACCATATTTAACCATCAATTTGGCATAAAGTACTCATTCTAAGCCGATGGTCCATAACTTATGCCAGTTTCTAACTTTCGAAATTTTGTTTTTAGCCCAATATATTCACAATAGATTCAACATTTAAAATACGAATTTTGTATAAGCATACTCAAGACATATATGCACAGAGACAACTCTTCTTTATATAATAATGTCGTTTTCTTCTTGGAGTTGGTTTTATAAATCTTTATTGGTATCTTGAGTTATTAATGCTTTGTAAATCTTTCTATAAATGCGATTAGTTTGGTGTGGCTACTGGTTATTGCGAGTCTCCATTTCCTGCCTTATGGCATTTGTCAGTGAAAGGCTTTAATGACATTATGTAGCGGCTTTGACTTTCATTATCCAATCAACAATGGAATAAAATGAAGAAACGATGAAAAAAAGTTCCTTATTCACGACTGAATGAAGTATTCTTTGGTTTTCACCGGCAGAAATCTTGGCATAGTAAGAAAAATATGCTGAGAACGCTGCAATGTCCCCAAGTACAAGTGAATATATTAACAGATAAAATTGACTTGGAAGCTTTTCATGTTTTTTATGCGTTACATATTTAATGTGAGAAATTGTTTTCTTAGATAAAACAAACGAACCAAACAAACGTACTCATCAGAGTATAGTATCTGTTTAATGTCAGTAGGTTATCCACCCAATCATTGCCCAATTCATTTCGGTGAAGCTTTTCTTATCGTTTGATGAGTATATTGCACTTGATGCGTCAGTATCACCAGGCAAAAGATGGTGGCTCAGTGTTTAATGATTTCATGCTGCCAACTTCGAATGCAAGTCGTTCCGCAGAAACACGTTCACTTAGGGACATTCGTAATCTTCACATGGTCTCTCCTCTAAATATCCTATTTACTTCTAAAAAGAATTCTTAAAAGAAATATATCGGGGAAATGAATACTAATAAAATCATCATCATCGTCTTCATCTGTTTAACGTCTCGTTGGACGACTTTTAGAAACTTCTAAACTAATCTATCTCTGTCCACGTTTTTATTCACCCCTATTTCTTACAAGTCCGTTCTTATCATTTTCCTCCATGTTTTCGTTGACCTTTCCTTGTGAACAGAACCTACTGTTTACACTTCTACATCAAACTCAAGAACTCTCACGCATTCTTTCAATGTGACCATACTATTGAAGTCTCCTGTTCTACACAAATCTCCGTATCTAGATTTAACCTTTTTCTCAACTCATCAAATCTATGCCTTTCTTTAAGAACCACATTACATTGTATCATTTTCATATCATTTCTCCCTAATTGTCACTAACCATGTTTCTATTTCTATATTTTATTTCATATATTTTCATCATACTTCATATGCATGCCAAATAGACTATTTCCTTAGTCGACATTGGTAACGCTCTGCTGGTTAATAAGAGGTAAAAATTCCAACAATATCAACATGTCTTTTTTTTAAACTGATTAGATTGCCTCTTTTGGAGGAGGATGATTGCTGCTGTAAATCCATCTTGAATCTGACCTTAGTTTTACGTAAGAAAAATAAATTTGGCTTTTGGGGCTAAGATTAAAGCGTAGTATCTGTTATTTTTTTGTCATACAAGAATACTTTCAGATGATATATATATATATATATATATATATATATATATATATATATATATATATATATATATATATGGATTTAAAATTATTATCCCTTATATTTATTTTTTTATGACTTTTTCATTTCTAAAGTCAATGGGTATATATATATATATATATATATATATATATATATATATATATATATATATATATATATATATATATATATATATATAAATCCATAAAAAGGAAAATAAATAATTTTTCCCAAATAAAATCTAAGATCGCGGCTAAATGTCCAATTTATATTCGTTTACCTTGGGTAGGGGCAGTAAGTGAAAAATTCGCCAAACAGATTAGCTCAGCTGTAAAACATTGCTATTTTGCCTCCAATGTACGTGTGGTGTTTGCGACAAAACCATTATTGCCATCCTCTCGAAAGTATATTCTGCACCCCATCATATGAATAATGTTATTTATCAATTTAAATGTAGTTGCAGTGCCAACTACGTGGGCAGAACAACCCTCAGGTTAGATAGTCGCGTCCAACAATACGTACATAGTAAAATCCGGAATGGAATCTACCAACCAACGGACATTTTGAGCAATACGTATGGTTCCGCTATAACGGACTGTTTGCTTAAAAACTTGCAATGTGCAATGAATTTCAGCAGTGACTAATTTTCTATCCTGTGTCACGCTCACTCGTTATTTCATTTGAAGGTCTTGGAGACTATTCACGTCCAGTTAAGGAGACCTTCTCTCTGTAAGCAGGATTGTCTTTTAGGTTTGAACGTGATTTGTCTCTAAGGCGTTTCTCCCCATATCATAACGATAGATTTATTTTAGTCGTTCCTCTCATTTTTTTCTCCCCCCCCCCCCGATAATTTGATTTTATTTTAGTCGCTTCCCACGTTTAAATTCGTTTCCCTGTAGTACAAAAAAAAAAAAGAAAACCCTCGATTTGACTTTTGAAAAGTGAGGGCGAAACCTGATCGGCCGACTCTACTCCCTTATCTATTTTTTTCCTTCATTGAATATTTTCCCTTCGTCCTTCTTTTTATCATGGATACAAAAAACTCAGTCTTCCATTTTTCACACCTATAATAAAGTTTTGTACCCCACCCTAAATAATGAAATTATATATATATATATATATATATATATATATATATATATATATATACATATATGTATATATATATATAAATAAATAAATATATAATATATATATAAATATATATATTTATATATATGAATATATATATATAAATGAATATATATATATATATATAAATATATAATATATATATATATTCATATATATATTATATATATTCATATATATATTTATAATTTATATATATATTCATATTTATAAATATATATATATATATTCATATATGAATATATATATATATATATATATATATATATATATATATATATATATATATATATATATATATATTCATATATTACCTTAGGATAATGGACAAAATGATGAACTAGTACTACTAATAATAACAATAATAAAATGATAATCATAATTATAATAATTTATAGATAAATACATAAAGCAATAAAAAAAAAATCTGGCATAACATAAAATGTAAATAAACATGCAAATTAAAACCAGGTCATCTCAGGTCATAAAGAAAACAATCCCCACTAAAACAACAAAGAAACAGGTGCGAACGCTCATTGGCTACAATAAATGAGTGTGTGAATAACTAGGAATCTGGCTGGCTGACTAGCGAGCCCGGTACCACGGGGGGGGGGCATATAAAAACATGAAGCAATATCGATTCCATGCAATAGCCTGACGAATCCTCATGAGGATGAAATGCAGAAAGTTTTGTGTAGCTTAATTGCCATATATATTTTAAAAACTTACTACCTAGCTCTACTTACGTATCGAGCAATGTCGAAGTCAATACTGAAAATACATACATAAAATTCAGTGTTGCCCGTGTGTAGAAATATTATTGGTTGGAATTTTCTTTAGAAAAAAATAATTTCGGTTATAGTTATGTTTATAATTTTTGTATTGAAAAAAAAAAGGTAAAAAAAAATAACATTTTTAATATGTGGTAAAAAAAAAACCTGTTAGCATAGTATCATTGCTTAAAAAATATATATATTGCTTCCAGACAGTTCTAAAATAACAAATGGGTTCAATGAATCAGTACGGCACAATCACGTTGACACACCGGTTCTCACCATATCATCCAACGTTGAGCCTGGCCAGTACCAGATGGGTGACCATTTGGGAAAACTACATACTGTATGTACCTACTGGGAAGGGGCAGCACCCTCACCCTGAAAACTCCTCGCTAGAAAAGCATCTACAAAGTTGTGAATGGCCTATGCCCCTCTAGGAGCTCAAGGTTATGGATGGATCAATGAATCAATTTTGGATAATTTAAAAAATAAAGGAAATTGTTTAAAATCTTATCAATAAAAATAATTAGTTAAACGTTTAAACTGTGCTTAAATACATTCTTCTTTGATTATTTTTCATGAGGAGAAGAAAACCTATTAAAATCATGAATTCGTTTCTTTACATTTTTAATCTATGTCAGTTAAATTATGGATCTAACCGATAATTGCCACTTATGTCATAAATGGAATCGAAAGATAATTTCAATGGTGTCTTTGAAAAATGTTACTCTTGTTGAAACTGATTTGAATGTTCTAACTGTGAACATACCAATCTATGTAACGCACAGACAAACAGTATATATTATTTTATTTTTAGTTTATTTTAAAATTTTTGGAGATGAGGCTTCATTATTTGTGTATTCATTTTTTTTTTTTTTTGCGGACTGTTATATTCATCGTCATAATTGTTGTTGGTTCACCATATTTCGGCTAACTAATCCTCTGGCCTTCTTCACGTGATTAACCATAACGAGATAGGAATGCTGAGTCTTGGAACTACATCCTCAGTAATTACTGCCTTCCATCATTGTTGTTATCTTACCACGTTTTGACCAACATCTTCTGGCCTGCTTTGGGTAGGATTGAAACCGCTATATTCACCTGGAACCGTAGAGACTCAATAACTCTATCCACTGTGCCACGGGCCCCAAACCACTTGAAACCATCTTAACCATCTGAAAGCCAGAGGATGAGTTGGCCGAAACGTGATAAAGCTACAACAATTATGAAGATGAGGATAACAGTCCGAAAAATAAATACACACAGACAAACATATACTGATAAAATGATAGATGAGAGAGGAGATTCAAGAACTTTTACAATTGAGCAAATATGAGGGGCGTGCAATAAGTAATGCCCCTGACCCACTTCCCATGGCAGTAGAGCAACGAAACTTGGCACAGTTATTAGTCTATCTCTACATAGGAACCAACCAGAGTTATGCACTTCTTCAATCGTTTGATGCAGCTCTGGAGACCGTTTTTGTAGAACAACCCAGGTTGGTCTTCCAACCACGACCTGACTTCAGAAATCAAGGCTGCATCATCTGGGAAACGCTTTCCTTTCAAAAACAACTTCATGGTTGGAAAGAGGTGAAAGTCAGAGGGTGCAAGGTCAGGAGAGTAGGGAGGACGGGGAAGGATTTCATAACCACACGCACATGTTTCTGATATGGCGACATGCGAGTTGTGGACCAGAGCGTTGTCCTGCAGGACGAGGGTACATTTGCTGATCTTGCCCCGCCTCTTGATTTTGATAGCTTCCCTTAATTTCCTCAAAAGTGAAGTATGATAGGCTCCTGTAATTGTGGTACCCTTTGCCAGGAAATCTGTCATCACTACTCCGTCCTGGTCCCAGAAGTGAGCATGACCTTGCCAGCAGAGGGCTGCACCCTTGCCTTCTTTAGAGGTGGTGAGTCCAAGTGCTTCGACTACATTGACTGGGCTTTGGTCTCTGGATCATAGCGATGGACTCAGGTTTCATCCTGTGTAATCAGTCTTTTGAAAAACTTTGACTCATCTTCTTGGCACATCTCCAACTTCATCCTCGAGCACTTGACGCCTTCTCGCTTCTGGAATGGTGTGAGCAATCTGGGAATCCATCTGGCAGACACCTTATGCATATGCAAATGGTCATGAATGATAGTTTCCACAGACCCTGTATTAATCTTGACATCTTGGGCTATTTGGCGAATAGTAATGCGTCAATCTTCCAAAATGGCAGCCTCAACTTGACGGACAGATGCCTCATCAATGGCAGAAGGAGGGGGGAGGGGCGACCAGGTCTGGGAGCTGTTTCCACAGACTTCCGGCCATGTTTGAATTCACAATGCCAGCGTTTTACAAAGTCATATGATGGGGCATTATCACCATAAGTTTCTTTCATTTCATCAAAAGTCTCCTGTGGTGTGCGTCCTTTCAAATACAAAAACCGGATCACTGCTCGACATTGAACAGGCTCCATTTCACACCTGACTCAGTTCAAACACCTGTAAAACAGAAACCACAGTTAGTTCAGAGCTGTAATTTGCCACATAACCCGTAGAGATATAAATCATTGCACATGCACAATTTCAGCTAGATCAGACAACTGGAAGTGGGTCAGGGGCATTACTTATTGCACGCCCCTCGTATGCTTAGAAAAGTTTTTTAATGTATTCCTTTTGTGTTTGTTAGCAGAAAAAAAGTAGGCGAGTTAGTATGAATTCAACTAAAATGAGGCGAGGAAACTAAGGCAGGAAAATAGAGTGAACCATGCAAAAAGTGAAAGGAAAATTGGAATAGAAAAAAAAAATATCAATAAAAAAAAAAATCTCTAATTTTTTTTTTCTGATAAGAATAAAAAAGAATAATCTTTGTAGGAAATAGCTGAAGCAAAATGTAGTATGTACAGATAATTGGTCACAAAGTAGAGCCCTTGTCGAGTGTTTATTCATCTAATTGCAAGAGACTGCTATTTGCTTGCTGTCAAGCTGTAGACATCTATGAGACACGGTTTGGTATTGACAACCATGGTTGTGGCTGGAGAGAAATTATGGTAAGTAACAGTGGGAGGAGGGAAAGCATGAAGTTAAGGAAAATGAACTGGAAAATGGGCAATGAATTGAAAGGAAGTGAAGAAAAGAAATAAATTCCATACGAGCGATTGATATTTAAGATACGACCATTCGATTTGTGAATTCCTTGATGAAAATGTTAAAACTTTTTTGTGTGACTGATCAACGAAAGTTTTACTTCAAAATTTACTATGGAGTGTTGTTGCCACGTCTGGGCTGCTGCATCAAACACCAGCCCCTCTTTTTCTCCCCCCCCCCTCACTTGTATAGGATGCGAAAAAGAGTCTCTGACCTAATATGTCTATATTCTCTGCCAAGCTTCAGTCACTGTCACATCACCGCTGTGTTGCATACCTGTGCTCATTTTACAAATACTGCCACGTAATGTGTTCTGTTGAACTTATAGCACTTCTATCCCTCTCAACGAAAATACCTCTGACTACCTGGTTTGGTATTGGCAAGAGTGAAGAGAAACGGCGAGAAAGTGTAGGAGGTGGGGGAGGAATAACATGAAGGTAAAAGGAATAGACCGGAAAATGGACAATAAATCGAGAGGAAGTGTAAAAGAAAAAAGATTTGCATAAGAGCGGCTATTTTTAAGATGCGGTCCTTCAACCTGTGATGAAAATGTTATTTTAAATTTTAGTCCGACAGATCAACCAACATTTTATTTCAAAATTAAGCACAGAGTATTGCACCGACCAAGTCTTTCTCTCTCTTTTTACTCTTGTTTGAAAATTGATTTCAATAATATCGCCTACGATTTTTCAAGTGAACTTAAACGGTTTCTTGCACATGTCCTTGTACATAGCACACCTTCTCCTAATTCACCCTTTCGTTTTTATGCACCTAGTATAGTCTCATTTACATAGGAACAACGAGAATCGACGTTACTCAAATATTAGCAGCAAAATCCCACCACTTCACTTTCCCATTTATGTTACCGCATAGGGGCTGGTGCGCCAACATCTAGCATCTCTTTCTCTTTCTTTTACAGTGCTGTGTCCTTATACCTGTTTCACAAGTACTTCCTCGTAATGTGTTCTGATGAAATTACAGTACTTGTGCCCCCCCCCTCAATAAAAACACCTCCAACCAACCTGATTAGCAACAAAACCCCACCCCTTCACTGTATAGGTATTCAGATGCTGGCAAACTTTCTATGCTAATAGTTTCTTTCCTCAAACAGTATGCCTTTGGAATTATTTTCGTACTCTTTTTCCCAAGCTTACCAACATGCAGAAATTTAAATGCCATGTGAACGAAAAGCTTGTTGCCCATCTCCCTACTTGGGTTACTCATTAAAAAATTCGGCCTTTATCACAATAGCCTTATATGTCTCAATGGCAATATGCCTTTTTCTTATAGGAGTCGAATAAAAAAATTAAGCATGAAAAATGGATCCACGGACAGAGCTTATTATAGCAATGTGCGGGTGCATCTTAAAAGAATTCAAATAAACAAAAGGAAAGAATTCCCTCCCCCAAAGAAGGAAAAAATATTTTCTAAGAATAAAGAATTCGAACAAATAAAACAAAATGAAAAGGAAAATGATTTTTTGCTTGGTTAAATTTCATGGAAGGGAAAAAATATGCATCTAGAAAAGCAAATAAATGACCACACATCTAAACCCCTCCATTAAAAAAAAAAAAAAAAACAAACAAACAAAAAAAAAGACATTCGTTTATTCCTCTTTTGATAGCACAAAACACTGTTTGAAGTGTCCATCAAACTGAATGTAATTCTGAAAGTCCATTTGCTACAGAAGGGATGAAAAAGAAGAATAAAACAGACACGGACACTCTTAAGAATCAGTCTGCGATGGAATTGCTATTCCAAAAGTAAACGTGACAGACTAATGAAAATACTATTCCAAAATTAAGCATGACTAACCAACGAAGTTTCTATTCCAAGCTTTAGCATGACAAACCAACAAAAATGCTATTTCGAATTCAGCTTAACAGACTAACAAAAATACTATTCCAAAATTAATCTTGGCAGATCAACGAAAATGCTTTCTTTACAATGGTGTCATCACTTATCAAGGTCTGAAGGCCAGTCGAGGATAAGGATTAATGAATGTATAGCGGTCATTGGGACAACGGTGATCGTTAGTGATGAAAATTTGGTATAATTTAATTATTTAAAAAGACGACTCAACAAGAACTTGTTTATATTGGACTTGAAAACGACCATGTTGTAGTTAGCCGGAAAGCAGGTTAGCAGAATAGAGTTCCACAAGCAGGCAGTTCTAGGAGAGAAGCTTTGTTCATGGAATCTTCGTTTAGATTTAGGCACATATAGAGAGTGAGGAAATTGTTGATAGTGGTTGTAGATAAACGGGTGTTTTTTGTAAAAGTTTGGCAAGGAGGAACCCTAGATTGATGCTCATAAGAGCACTTGCCACGAAAATAATGATTGAGTAGAGACAGGCTCGCAACATCTCTTCCGTTGGAAAGAGGTTGCAGGGAAGAGAAAGGAGTATCCAAGGCAGGATAGGGTTCTCTGAGCAGTTTCTACCCAGGTGTGGCAACAGTACTCCATCCTAAGACGTACTTAGCTCTCATGCAGGTAGAGGATTTATTGGAGTGGTAGAATGATCCAAGCATTTTTCGGTGATCTTTGCAATGACTTTGATGCATGTGCTCCTTTTCAAATCAGGAGTGAAGATTAGTTCTAGCAGCTTGTCAAAACATGTCCCTTCCTTAAGACGAAAATCAATAATTTCAATTGGCGTCAAATGGATGTCAGAGCTTGATTACGGAAAGAATGAAATTATTCTCAAATTATGTCTGACAAATCAATTAAAATGCTATTCCAAAATTAAGTATAATACATCCACGAGAATGCTATTTCAAATTCAACATGACTGATCATATTATTTACAAATAAGGGGTAACGGACTAACAAAAAATTCTATTTTGAACTTCAGCTTGACAGACCAACGAAAATGCTATCACAAAATTAAGCATGACAGATCATAGAAAATTCTATTTCGAACTTCAATATGGCAGACTATTTCCAATTTTACCATAACAGGTCAACATTCCAGATTTAAATATTACAGACTGACAAATGAAGAGAGCCTCTGATAGAGATGCTTGAACCAACTAAAATAACGTGCGCTCATTTATTCTGTGTGTTTAGAAATCAAACTGAAGCATGGCTGATCAACAAAGCCTGATCAACCGAAGGTCTAACAAAAGAAAAATAGACATATAAAAGAAGAAATGCTTTAAATAAAGAGTTGAACTCGATGGAACCGAAAAAGAATATATTGAAAAAAAAAAATGTCGGCTCGCATAAATCATTTAAAAATCAAAAGTAGTTCAAATTGTTGAAAAGTTAAAATTGAAAATAAGAACCGTAAATGTTTATTATTTGGTTTATTCGGACCATTATTCTTATTTTTATTTTTACTGTTTTTCGCCCCAAACACAAAACAGTGTCACTTGGACTTAAGGGCTTACTATTTGGGACCAAATCTACAGAGACACTACATAGTGAGTTGAGCAGCGAGATGTATATTCACATTATACTTGAATTTCTGCACGCTTGCACAGTCAGGGAAGCACGCTTGCACAGTCAGGGAAGCATAGATTCGTGTTTCAGCCGATGCAATCTTCGATCTTCTCGGGCGTCTTCTTGATTTTTTATGTAGAAGTCGGAAACCTACGTTGAATTTTCAACTGAATCCTTTATTTAATCTCGAAGAATCAGCCCGTATGTTAAGCAACAATGACCTTTTAAATGGAGACAGTATGTGTAGTATCAAATATAGTTTATAAATAAATTATAACTTAAAATACATTTACATTTATCGATTTTTATGTATGTGCTCCATTTCAGATCAGGAGTGAAGATTACCGATTATATTTTTTAAATATATATTAATAATTATTTCTAAATTTACACATATGTGTTTCAAGTTTACGCTTAATTCAGTGTAGGGAGTGATAATTACTACCGGTGGAGGGATTCGGACACCGTCACAAAATCATCCTTGACTTCGTTGGTTGACAGTCAATTCCCAGGCTACCAAGAATTAGCACAAGAAGTTAGGAAATTTAGTTCTATTAATATCAGTAAGGTGGACATTAACAGTAAACAGTCGGAGTCCTATATTATTGTGTTAAGGTTAGCGCTTATTTTTAATTCCCTGAAGAGGCTTATCCTTTTATTTGTATGTATAGCATTCACTCCTAAAGTAAATCATCGATCATTATAAATTTTCGAAAGAAAAAACTGAGTAAAGCAAGATAAATATCCTTGTCTGGTAACCAGTCTATAATGTTATAGTTATCTCCCCCTGTTAACCCATTCTTCATAAAAGAAGACAATTAGTGCAATAAAGATGTACACACTGGAAAGTAATAGTATTTCGATACAATAGTACAAGATAAAGAAACCCTTGAATTCAAAATCAGAAATTGATCTGTTCGAGGTGGTTAGATGTCATATTTTATTTGTTCTATTTTTTCCTTGTAGTTTTCTCAAATGAGAAACTCATGATTATTTAGATGTAAAGCTAAATAAGTTTTCACAATGATTATAAAGTCTTTATACCTAGAGATAAAAATGGTAAAAAAAAAGAAAAGAAACATCTCGGGGTGGGGGTATTATTTTATTATGTTTTAAGCGTTGATTTGTATTAGTGATTTTTGGTAGCCATCAATCATTGTGTTGTTGTTGTTGTTGTTCATTTGGATGCGACAAATCATGAGATAGACGCAGCTGGAAACACAGACGGATCATTAAAGGCCTTCTGTGTCAACTAAAGTCAGTTTCAACTAATATTGACATAGAGTAAACGGAATACTATTATTTATTTGGCTTCATTTGAAGTTCACCACGGGTGTATTATTAAGAAATCAGAAATGCGCATATATATATATATATATATATATATATATATATATATATATATATATATATATATATACTAGACTATTCATGAATCAAATGGAGGCGGGTTATACCACACAAAGCACGAAACTGATAACGAAACAGCTGAACTGCTAAAATATTAGAAAATCATCGAGTGCGGAAACCAACTCACATAACCAGATAACATTACCACAGATTGACTGAAATAGAATACTACTGTGTAAAAACTGCATGAAACTAGAACTAAAAGTACGAAAGTAAATATGATAATCACATAATCTGATTGGTCCTGGATATGACCTTAAACTATATCCGATGGTGAGGCCCCAGCTTGCGGGCTAGTGGGGAGTGTGAAGCCACCCTTTAATTGCCATTGCTCCCAGCTCCACTCTGATACGGAGTGCTAGTACCTGTCAGAGTTGCAACTATGGGTTAAATAGAAATCGACTTAAAAAAACAAATATACTCTATTAAAAACTTGCTCTTCAAAATCACTGGATTCGGCATTAAATAACCTGAAAAGGGTTGATATGCCGTAAAACAAAAACAAACAAACATAATCTGATAGATCCCCACTCCCACAAAAAAAACAAAAACAAAAAAAACGCTATGGCACCAGAATCAATTAGTACCACGGAAAATTTGGTTTAATTTGAAGTTGCCCACAGATACACAATTAACAAATCAGAAATGTGTATATTTTTTTACCAGATAGTAACCGCTCATCAAGGCCCAAAGGCCACTCAAGGATAAACGGGTGCCGTGCTAGTGGAAATTAGATAACTTAAATTTATGTAAGAAGACAGCTCATCAAGAACCTGTTCACGTTGAACTAAAAACGACCATTTTATAGTCAGCTGGGGAAACAACTCCGTGATATTGTGTTCCACAGACGAGCAGTTCTAAGAATAAAAAACTCTGCTCAAAGAATTTTCACTCAAATTTAGGAACAGAAAAGCAGAGATTTTTTTTTCCCAAGAACTGCTTGTCTGTGGAACACAATACCACAGATGAAGAGAGGGGGGGGGCACACTATACTAAGCATGAAACTGATAACAACTGCTGAAATGTTAAGAAAAATCATCGAGTGCGGAAACTAACTCATACGACCAGATAACAGTGACCGCAGATTAACTGAAATAGAATAACACTGCACGAAGACAACTATCAATACGAAAGGAACATTACACGTAACCAAGGGAACTGGAAGTACCAAAATAAATAAGAATAATCACATAATCTGACCGTCTCTCTACCCAACAAAAACGCGATGGCACCAATATTAATTAGTACCACATGAAATGACCAAAAACTGTAAGGAGGATGAGAAGACAGAGGCAAGAAAGCAACTGTTATTTATTTGGAGTAATTTGAAATAAGAAATGAGAAATGCACATGTGTGTGTGTGTCTCGATCTCTTAACAATGACTGAATTTAAAAAAAACAATAAGAGAGAGAGATAGGGCGAAAGCAAGCAGGCGGTTAATTATCTGCTCTTTCTCTATGGATTCTTCTTGTTAATGTATTTTCAGTATATCGTTCTTTCTAATGCAATGTTAGTTTAATTTAAATTACCTCCCTTGGAAAATAATCAATAAATAAAGATGTTAGTAATTTATCTTTTTTTCTTATCTCATTAAAGCACTTTAATTGATTACTATTAATAAAAAACAATTGCATATATATATATATATATATATATATATATATATATATATATATATATATGTATATATGTATATATATATATATGTATATATATATATATATGTATATATATATATGTATATATATATATATGTATATATATATGTATATATATATGTATATATATATATATGTATATATATATATATGTATATATGTATATATATATATATATGTATATATATATATATATATATATGTATATATATATATATATATATATGTATATGTATATATATATATATATATATATATGTATATGTATATATATATATATATATATATATATATATATATATATATATATATATGGGAAAATAGGACAATAGTATTACAAAATGAATAACGCCAAGCAACAATTTCTTATAAATTTAAAAAAAATAATTATGTAAATTAGACATTTGAATAGGTGTCATTGTTCTGTATATATAGGTCATTAGTGTTTAAAGATGTGTTCACACCGGTTTTGGAGGTTTTATTTTAGGATATTTTGTAAGGAGAGAAGTACTTTTAGGATGGTTACATTTATAGAAATATTTCCAGAGAAAAGGTTTGCAGGGTTTTATGATCAAATGTGAAAGAAACAATAGACATTGTCATAAGTTAAACAAAACAAAATAATGAGTTAAGAAGGCATATATTCACAAAAAAGATATTTTAGATATTTGTTAAAAATTGAAGGTTTACAGCAATAGGAAAACCTGAAATGTTCACAAATATTTTTTAGAGTTCTTTTAAAAACAAAGCGATTCATCAGCTGAGAGATTAAAGAGAGTCTGGATCGTTGGATGAAGAGCCGTGAGTTTCACTTTTCGCGCCTATTCACTTTTACCTCATCAACTCGATGAATTCCATCTGTAGATGATTCACAGATGAATCGAAAGCGCTCATGATAACTATGGAACTTTCATTAATATTTTCGATTTGGATATAAAAAAGATTATACGGAAAATTGAAAAAATATTTAAAAAATTATAAAGCAAAGTATTTCCGTAGTATTTAATAATGTCTGCTTGAATGAAAACATTCTGCCTAATGATACCAATATATATATATATATATATATATATATATATATATATATATATATATATATATATATACAGGGTGCGGCATAAATAACGCCCTTTTATATCTTATTATATTTATGCATATTTTCTTTAACTAATTCTTAAACATTTATTTTTTTCAGGTATTTTTTAAACCATGAGATTAACAATTGAACAGAGAGTAAAAGCAATACAATTGTATTATCAAAATAATAATAATGGTGCTAAAACTGTAAGATTGTTATCAGATGAATATGACATCCCAAGAGTGCAAAGCCGAAATATCAAAAGCTTGATTAAAAAATTTGAATCCACAGGAAGTGTAAGGGATGCTCAAAGATCCGGAAGGCCAGTTGTTGCAACAAGCTTAGAGAAGTCCAATGAACTACAAGAATTGTTGCTGCATACTCCTCAAAAATCCAGTAGACGTCTTTCTACAGAGTTAGCAATCAGTGATAAGAGTGTTCGCAGAATATTGAAGAAGCTAAAGATGAGACCTTACATTCCACGTGTTCTTCAAAGTTTGCATGATGGAGATCAAGATAGACGATTACAATTTTGTGAAATCTTTTTGAATAAAGTTAATGAAAATATAACTTTCCTTGAAAAGATATGGTGGTCAGATGAAGCAACCTTTAAGTTAAATGGGCATATCAATCGCCATAATTGTGTGTATTGGAGTAATGAGAATCCTCATATCATCTTGGAAAAGGATGTTAATTCGCCAGGAGTAACAGTTTGGGCTGCCATTTCTTGTATGGGATTAATAGGGCCAATATTCTTCGAGGGTACTGTGAATCAAAATAATTATTTGCATATGCTTCCAACGGAATTTTGGCCAAGAGTTGAAAATCAGACTGATATTTTTTTTCAACAGGATGGGGCTCCACCACATTATGGGTTAAGAGTTAGGGAATGGTTAAATGAAAATTTTGAAGATAGGTGGATAGGACGAAGGGGATCAATTGAATGGCCATCACGATCTCCAGACTTAACGCCACCAGACTTTTTTTTGTGGGGTATATTGAAAGATAAAGTTTACAATCTTAAGCCGAAAACAATTCAGGAATTAAAAAATGCAATTTCAGATAAATTTCATGAAATTACCATTGAAAAGTGTAAAAAAGTTTGTAAAAGTGTCGCTGGTAGAGTTCAAAATTGTATGGAACATGATGGAGAACATTTTGAACATCTGAGTTAAATTTTAAAGTTAATAAAGTTGGTATCCTTTTTTTCATTAAATTTATTTGGATTTTATTTTTATTGACTAATTTTGTTCTCAAAAATCGTTTTTTAGTTCAGAAGATCATTACTGTAAAGATCACCAATGTGGATATTGAATTAGATATTTAATAAATTTGAGATATACCTTTTACTTTTATTTATCTTTAAATTGCATTCATATTATAAAGAAAAAAAGGATATTAAGAAAGGGCGTTATTTATGCCGCACCCTGTATAACGTGAAAATCACCTCAAAATCTAAATGTTGTCATTCATGATTGTGTTTACACCTGTTACATACCTTTCATATTTCATGGAATCTCCGGACATGAATAAAACATTTTTTCTTCCTTTTTGAGACTGCAGTTATTATTCAAACAATTTTTCACTGTTGATGTGATTCGGATAATGACTATATCGGCAATCGTAATGATATTCAAAATTGTTAATATGTGCTTATTTTCCTGTCAACATCGTGACACTATTTCATCTCTCTTATTGAATAGTTCGTCCCTTTTCTTTGAATATATGTACGATTTGATTCTATTCGTTTGGTTTTATGTTAATACTGTGGTGTCTTCATCCCTGTTGAATCCAACAGAGATTTAATGATATTTAAACAGCAAGTAATTTCTATATCCAGAGGCGAATTGTAAAGGTCGTCAGCTTATCTAATGCCTACCGGTTGCCTTATATCAAATAAATATGCTATAAAGAAACAAATATCAAATAAATATGCTATAAAGAAACAAATATCAAATAAATATGCTATAAAGAAACAAATATCAAATAAATATGCTATAAAGAAACAAAAACAGGCAACTTTCTTAATAATAAAACTAAAAAAAAAAAAAAAAAAAAACGGGGCACATAAAAACAGTGCATGGAAAAGAACGATCAGAAAAATAGTGAAATAATTCCATTTTATTTAAAAAAAAAAAAAATTAATCACAGTTTTAATTCTGAGTGATTTCTCTTTTATCCCTAGTGAACTATAAGTTGAGACTCATATTTTCTACTTATAAAGGTGGGTAATTTTTACACTCGAAGTGACATTAAAACGCCAAGTTCATATTCAAAATAGAAGGAAATAGGCATTATTTGAATTATTTGAACTACTGTTTTTATTTTTGAGTGTTATTCACACAATATTTTTGTAAAAGCAATTTGCTATTGTATTTTAGTGTCGCTCGCACTGAGAACTGGATCTTTAACCTCCAGAATTGTTTAGGGATTTTTATCCTCGGCTCCCAAAATTAACACAGGTTAGATAATTCCTGTAATGACCTGGCCCTGTTGATTGTGTTATAATGCTAATTCTGTGCAGTTCTAGGGGGTCAACCGTACCAGACATTGCTCTCTCTCTCTAAGAAGTTTATTGCTAATCACTTGAGGGACCCTTATCGGGGAATTCCGAAGGGGCTGCCTAGGCACTTTTTGCAATTCAGAGTGCCCCTCCTGGGGAGTGCTGCCTTCTCAATCTCACTTTCCAACCTTGGTGTCACAATTCTTTCAGTGGGAGAGAGAGAGAGCTAAATACCCTTTAACCTCCAAAAGAGTGGTAGAATGAGAGCATGCTGCTCCTTTGGATTAAATAAAGGGTTCCAATCGAAATTCCGTGCAGATTCCAGAGTTCAATAAGATACAAGTGAAGAAAGTCAGAGGTTACATCGACTAAAACGTTGTGTGAATAGCATTTAATATGTGAACAGTAGTTTGAATAAGCCAAATATTGTAAATTATCCTCATCTCAAAGATTCAGAAAAAAATACGTTTCTAATATACTCATTACATGAATGTGATCAACATCTTAAGGTGAAATAATTTGCATATTTCTTAAAAACACAACACATGTCCCGCTATTATCCATATAAAACAGAATTTACTGAGTTGGTGTACGAAAAATAAATGCTTGAAATCAAATGCTGTAGAATAAAAATTTTATAACCAACTCTGAAAAGAAAAGCTTGTAAAAAGCGAGTTAAAAACGGGCGATAAAATATTACCTCACAATTTTAAGTATTGCTCCACGCCGACATTTATATTTTTGCTGGTGTTGGATATAAAATTAGAATAAAAATTCATCTAGTATGTTTCCATTGAAAGACCAATTATATTAAAAATTAATGATGCTGATTTTATTAAACAAGAAAAGATAACTCGGAATTATAAACTCGGTTGTTTGCTTTGCTTGTATTATTTCATAGCATACCAGCATGCAGTCCGGTGTTGCTCGGTCGTAAAATATGCATATATATTATATTTTAATTCATACAGAAACTGAGACATGTTCATGTGAGTATTATATTTCATAAGTAAAATAATAAATAAATAATAGTTGTTTGCATTAAAAAAATATGGGCGAAAAAAACATAAGACAAAAAATCTTCAATCTTGCTATTAACTGTATTATCGTTTAAAAATCAACAAAAAATCTACACAAGTTTAAAAAGCGATAAAAACAAATATACTCTATTAAAAATGACTATCTAGCACTTCGTGACGTAATGATTAATGCACTAGACAATACGTAATACACATAGTCTCACGTTTGAATCCTAGAAACAGTCAAGCTATACTGACAAGAGGTAGGACCTTGAAACATGCATTTCCATAGATTACTGTTTTATATATATATATATATATATATATATATATATATATATATATATATATATCCATTGTAGGTAAGATTGTAGCAAGGATTTTGCTGGATAGACTCATCCCATCAATTGCTGAAGAAAACCTGTCATAAAGCCAATGCAGATTTTGAGCGAATAGAGAAAACTCTGGTGTGATTGTTGTTCTATGATAAATTCAGGAGAAATGTAGGAAACAGAACATGGGTCTCTCTGCAGCATTTATTGATTTGACCAAGACCTTTTATACGATCAGTCGAGATGGGCTTTGGAAGATCCTTGTCAGACTTGGCTGCCCACCAAATCTCCAGACCATCCTGCGGCAGCTGCAGCTGAACCAGATGGGTCAGCTAAAGCACAACGGCGACCTATCAGACTCTTTCTCTATTGGAAATAGCATAAAACAGGGTTGTGCTCTTGCACCAATGCTCTTCGCCATATTCTTCAGCATGATGATCAGAGAGCTTAAGGAAAATAGGGGTGTCTTCAACCTCCACAGATTTTTGGCTCATACCAAACCCCGGGAAGATTTGATCCTTTTGGCAGTCTTTCCAGTTCTCCTGAACTTATATATACTTGCAACCGAAATTAAAACTGTGTCAACTCAGGAGATGTGTGGTTCAAGATTGTGCAACTCTTGCCACAGATATTTCACTTGCAATCACCCTTCAGTGGATATCCATAGTCTGAGAAGACTGAATGAAGGTGTTATATATATATATATATGTATGTATGTATGTATGTATGTATGTATGTATGTATGTATGTATTTTGACAGCAAGTCATTATTCAAGCACGTCTGATTGAACACAACAGAGTTATTCTTTTTTCCGATTTTTCTGGATATCTTTTCCATTTGACGAGCGTTTATTTTTTATTTCAGCTAGCATGTTGTGTAAAGTGGCGTCCAAAAGTTGTTGTTCAGCCGTATTACACTCAACACTTTTTGGGTGTCATTTTATACAACATGACAGCTGAAATAAAAAAACGCTCGGTAAATGGAAAAGATATCCAGAAAAATCGGAAAAAAAAATAACTCTGTCATGTTCAATCAGACGTGCTTGAATATATATACATATATATGAGAGAAAAAAGAGAGACATAATCAAATTTTGCACTCTCAAAAGTATATTAAAAAATTGGACACGATTACTGTAGATTCAATTCAAGCTGTCATGTGAAATATTGAAACATTATGACATATGAAAACGTCTAAGAGTAAAAAGAAGGAAAGAGATTTGTTTAATGATTCGCAAACAGAATTCAGCAGAAAAATTTGTCCCAAATTCTGATTCATTCATCGTGCAAAGCAAGAGTTAAAGGACATTTATTTATGATGCAGATATCATTAGCTCGTAAATACGGCTTATCATCCATTGTATGTTGGCTGTAGACTGCGATAATAGAACAAGCCTGTGTCATATGGGAACGGAAACTGAGACAGAACGAGCCTGTCAAAGGAATAGATGTTTTACTGCCAGACAGAGATACTGTCTCGATAATGCTATTTCATAAATCATATATCTATAATAATAATAATAATAATAATAATAATAATAATAATAATAATAATAATGTGTGATTGAAGTTGTCATTGTGGCCTAACATTTAATAGGATGGCGGATGGAATACATTAACTATGTTAAAACTGTGGGTTTAAAATGTAGAGTTTCAATCAATCTATACTAATAATTTTGTGTGGTGTTTGTCTGTTAACTACTTTTAGGCTGCTAGACCTAGGAACCTAAAATTTGTAAAGAATGTTTCTCCATCAGATGAGTTACTCTAGAAGAATTATATAAAGAGGACTACTGGAAAGTCAGCATCATTGTCATCAATGATGATCGTATTTAGTTGAACATCCGTTTTACATGTATGCATACGTCAGGCTGCTTTAAGAAATTAACTCATAAACTAACCTATCTTTGACCAAGTCTTTATTTATCCCTCCTTCAAGTTAATCTTTATCACTTCCTTCCAGGTTTTCCTTGGCCTTCCTTTGTGAATTGAACCTGCTACATCAGTTCTTTTTTATCCAAGAACTCTCATTCATTCTTTCAAGGTGGCCATACCAACAAAGTCTCCAGTTTTGCACACATCTTTAATCATCCTATGAAGTCATCAAATCTTAATCTGTTGTTCCTATTTACAATGCCTCGCCACGAGATAGAGTTAGACACCAGGGTCGTTTTTTAACGTGGAGAAAAGGAACAAAAATAAAAATTGTCTGAGTCATGAAGGATCTCTCCTCCATTGAAAGAAAACAAGAAACTGAAGTGTAGCATCTGAAGAACAGATACTACACTTTGAGGTATTTATTTGCTCCCCCACTGAGCAAATTAGGCACAAGGCCGATTTTTAAAGTGAGGAATGAAGGCAAAATGGGGACCAACTCCCCGGGGAGTAGGGAAGCTGGATAGTGACAATTGGTATGAAGGGTTGCCCCTACATTGGCCAAGGTCTTATATGTGGGGTCGCCCCCACATATGGTCTTTGATTGCTGTATCTGCCGGAACAGATACTACATTTTGATCTTGGCCCAAAGGCCAAGAAGTTCTGTAGTTAAAAGTCACATTACATATCCATCATATTATTCTCATATCATCTCTTTCCATGCAACGTCCTTCATCACATTGTATACACATATCCATTGATTTACAGCAGACGCACTGACATTGCCCCGGAATTTATGAGAATTTCAGAATATTTTTGTTTCCAGCACTGAATTACATATGAAAATTTTTGTTCTTTTTTTTTTGTATCACTATAATTTTAAATTTTCATATTATGAATAAAAATAATTAAAAAATTGTCTTTAATTATTTGGATTATTTCCACTACTGTTCTCATCTTGTGCATTAGTCACATTCTTTAGCTGTCTGGTCTTAAGCTGTAGTCTAGTCTCTTTCTGACATTTTGCGCCTTCAGATGTGAGACTATCCAAATAGAGATTACAACAGCTAGCAACGATGCAACGATGAACGTCATCTGCTTCATGGACGTGAACCAGTAGTCCATTGACTGGTCCAGAAGAAGCTTCTTTAACCATTGTTGGGGGTTACAGCAACTGAAACGTTGTGAGAATAATATATAAGATGAGAACAGTAGTAGTCTAAATAGTTCAAAATCATCTAACCTTATCTTAAAAATGTTGTCTATTGGTTTCCTTGTAAAAATTTACTTAAAAGCCTAGCATAGTGCTTTCTTTTTACTTGCATCCTCAAATAGAGTAAGAGAGAGAGAGAAGTTATAGATTTTAGTGCTAATAAACAAGACAAACTTGTCAATCATCATATGTTACCTTGCTGATCCACCATTATTACTATTATTCCTATTATTATTATTGGTAGTAGTAGTAGTAGTAGTAGTAGTAGTAGTAGTAGTAATGACGATGATGCATGTATTTGTTATGAAAGTGGATTATAGATCATCACATTATATCATGCCAATATTGGATCTACCGTTGTCCATCAACGTTACAGTCCATCTAATCTTGGTCAATACAAGTTGGTCCATCACTGCAGTCACTGAGGATATGTTCCATTGTCTGTCTGGTATTTTCATAAGAAGAGAGGCTGTTACTGGTGGTGCCCACCTGTTGAGATTATTGACTGGCTTTCTAACATTCAGTTTTGCTCAATTCAATCTCGCCCACTCCTTCCTTGGGAGATCCGTTCCATGTGGGAGATATTCACACTGTTCTTGAATAATTCCATTCAAGTAGTCATTCCATTACTGGTTGTACAAGAACACTTACCAATAAAACTGTAACATAGTTTAACTTTCATCAACTTATGTGAGAACAGATTATGTAAATTCATTCTGTATTGTGATGCATATCATATCGTTAGTTTACATATTGTGATATGCATCATACAGTGAAACAAAAACAGATATCGTTCAGCTATAGGCGATAGCAATAAATATGTTAATGCATGGTTTTTGCATGCAGACATGCATATATTATTTATTTAGACCAACAGTTTATTATATTTTAAAACTAACTAGATATGCATAATATTTGCAGCAGTTGATTTTTAATGTCTCTCATATTTCTCTATTTCCGAATTTCATGCAGTGAGGCAATATTTAAGCTGAATATCTAAATAACCTGATTACGATTTTAATTGGCTATGCATTTATGCATGGAATATATTTGAAAAATGTTTTAATACTGTCATTCTTCCCTATCCCTCTCATATATATATATATATATATATATATATATATATATATATATATATATATATAAGTGTGTGTGTCTGTGCGTGTACATTTCCCTACGCAATAACTCTGTCAATTTTAAGTCTACAGACTTGAAATTTGATATACAGGGTACTAAGATTTTGGAAAATCTTTGTGATCGGTTTTCGGCCACAGATTTGACTTTTGAGAACTCTACCAAACTCCTCCGAGAATTTTGGGTCTAACGACTTGAAATTTTAGATATAGGTTCCTTGGATATGGATCTAACTTAATAACTTGATTTGAGCCCAAAACAATAAATTTTAAGGGGTCATAATAGGGCCCAAAGTTTTAAAAAATTAACCGTTTTTTTTTTTTTTTTTTTGCTTAACATACACCTCCAAACACTCAGGCAACGCCGGGCTGAAATGCTAGTCTATATATATATATATATATATATATATATATATATATATATATATATATATATATATATATATATATATATTTATTTATATGAGTTAGAAAAGCCTTTCATCCAAGGCATGAAAATTGTTAAACAAAATGTTTTTACGATAAGCTTTAAAAATAAAGGTACAAGATTCAATTTGAAATTTATTTATCTTCAAAATTCACTTTTATAAATTTTACAAAGTAAGGCATAAAAATTTAATTTAAATTGAATCAAAAAGTTACCTTGGATTTATTTTATGTAATGTACATTCTGTTGCACTTTTTAAAAAAAATCATTGAAAATTTTATATCTATATCATTAATTGCTAGATGAAAGCACTACTGATTCAGAAAACGTGCGGATGATGATTGTGCAGACCTTGCTTCAAAATAGACTCCCTGTGCTAGCACCATTACAGGAGGTATCTTTGTATTTCAAAACTTTATGTGTCTTTGGCACATGTGGTCATACAACAGTTTCCCATTTGTTATTGCGGTCTTTGCATTAATCTTGTATCTCAGAGATATCTTTAAAACTGCACTGGTAAGGCAGTAGAGAGTACTCAAGGCAGTGTTGTATCGCATAGCCTTCCTCTCTACACTCGCAAATGATTGGGTCAGTATTGTAGCCTCATCTGGACATAGCAACTTTTGGTCACTCAAAAGAGATTCAGTAGAAGGGTCTAGGCATTATTTAGTCGTCTGATCCACAGCTGTAGTCTGTTCCCTTCCTTAACAGTTGTTAAGGGTTCGACATAAGTGAGGAAGTTTCTCTCTGAATCCAATCATTCTTTTTAATACTGTTGCGCAGGGGTGTCTACACCTTTTGCACTTGTGAACTATTTGTAAAATGACTAGATTAAAATTATCTACATACATATAAAACATGTTAAACATTTTTGTAAATTGAGTACTTAATTTAATTGCATTATTATTGTATTCTGCAAGATGTTTCCAGCAGCATCGGTTAATGTAATCATGCTTACTGTATCACAAGGTCAAATTAAAACTTTATATTTCAATTAAAAATAATCAAATTTATAGGAAGTACATAACCTTGGCACTCATCTAAATATATGTGTGCAACATTTTTTCAATTTTTGAAATAATGACGTTGCATAGGCCGGAGTCCTTATTTCCATAAATTGCATAGATTATAGAAAAAAATTGTTATTTGAAAATTTAAATTCTTTTTAGAATAAAATTAAAGTAAAAATAAGTGTGCACGAGTGAGGCTTGAGCTAATAAACTCTGTTTTTAACTACGATACCAATTGAGCCACCAAATCAATTAGTTTTTCTATCACAGTCAAATGATTATTAAAAGCAAAGTAGGCGACATTTTTTTCTTTTTTTCACTCCTGTCAGCCAAAGGCAACAAAAGAAAAGAGAGGAAGAAAATGAAAAGGACAAATGAAAACTCTCTTTTCTTCTTTTACACGATGAATCTGTAAACATCAGTCTTATTAACTTTTTTTCCTAATATCAATGGTGAGGAATCATGACAAAAATGAAGATTAAATGTGAAAATTGATGACATTTTTGTTTTTAAAATCACAGGCCAATATCTGACTAACAAAATTGATATTGTATATAACTGGAAAATATGCGTTCCGAAACTAATAAAATTATTTTCTTATGAACAGAACATTTTGCATCTATTTTATGGCCTCTTCCAAAGATAAAAATTAAAATATTCTGCTAAAAAACTTTATTTACCAATTTTGTTCGAAATCTATTGCATATTTTTTTTATTGTAGGAAATGTTTTTAGCTTAAGGAGCCTTAAAAAGAAATTGAAGTTCAAGAAATATAAATTAATTTATACCTAATGATTATGGATCAAATCTGACACAAACCTAGGATTTAAATTAAATATCCTGTCTTTAAAGTCCTTTAAAACACTCCAAAGAAATTGTATTTAAGGGCTATTTATCAATTGATGTGCCATACCGATTCACAAAACTCTGATATAGTTCAATATTCTCTAAGCGCTTCCACCTTAACTTTGTCTCATTTGCATAAATTATATAAAATGTAGCCTACAGTTCCCACTCTTACTCCTATTCATAATGATTAGTTGTTTAGTTTAGAAGTGAATTCAACAAGTCATCCTCAAAAATGGCATACATTTTGCCAGTCTGATTTTGGTATGAACTTGCGAGTAAGAGATCAACTGTTATAGTTGTTGTAATATATACACTATTCTACACCAAAACACCCGGGCAACACCGTGTTAATATTTTCAAAAACATAAGAAAAAAAAATGAAATGTTACACAATTTGTCCGCATTATCTTTGACATGTTGATCTTCCCTGCTCTTAGGTATTTAAAATAATGGGAATTTCATTAAAAAAAGAATAAATAATAATTAACCTATTGTGATTTAGACTGATTCTGTCAGATAGGAGGCCGTCCATCTACGAAGCAATCATTGTAGACTTGTCAGTGCTGACCCATTAGGATGTTTTATCATCTCTTAGTCAATTAAAAATAGATCGCGTTTGCCATATCGCATCAGAATTGTTAATTGCAAAGCAATATGTTTCTGAACATTATTTATGGGACGAGAGAAAGAGTCTGCGAACAATGTTAATGTGGAAATCATTATTGAATACAATGAATGGACAGCGACGACGACAATGATTTAAGTTGGGGTCTCTTATTAAACTTGTAATTAGGATGGAGAGAAACAACTTGTTCATCATTCATTTATAGACTTGGACATTGTTCTAGATTATTTCGATTTAAAAAAAAATTCTTTCAATATCTACGAGTTGAAGCACCTGTCTATACTAATACATATATACGCATGTTCCTCTCTCTTTCGGTTGAGATCTCTTCTAAAATATACAGTGTATCACAAAAGTGAGTACACCCCTCACATTTCTTCAAATATATATTCTTCATGGGATATCACTGAAAAAAAAAAAAGATTTTTTGACACAATGGCTATATATTGAATTATTTTGAGGGGAAAATAAATTAACTCTGTTATATATGCTGCAGACAGACTACTTTTCATTGTGTTTCATTCAGGGTTGTACTCACTTTTGTGATACACTGTATATAGTATATGTAATGTAGTCAATAATGTTTGTATAAATAAAAAAAAATCATACAACTATCTATCTATCTATCTATCTATCTATCTATCTCTCTCTATATATGTGTGTATGTGTGGCTCTGTCTGTCTTTCTGTCTGTCTGAAAAATAGTCTCTACCAAACCCCTGTCAATTTTTTGTCTACAGACTTGAAACTTAATACATAGAGGATTTGGATCTGTGAAACAATTTGATTTGATCTTTAGTCGTTCAAAATAGATGATAGGATGTGAAAATTGAAACTTGGCAGGCGTAAGTCGACTTAAAACTCTCTTCTACACATATATGTAACACAACGTCATTTTTTAAACATTTTATATGCATGTGGTGGTTGTTCGAAGGATAACAAATAAGACTGATATGTTTTGGCTTCGATTCTAGCTGATGGCACCACAGTCATATTTATTTTTTAAACTTTTAAAATTACTACTATATATATTGCATATAATATAATAATCAATAGAGTATTGGCTCTATAATAATAAATACGAAATTTGCATGAATTAAAATATCATATTTAAGCATATTTTACAACTGGGCAGCATCAGGGGGTCACAAAGATATATTTGATACAATATAGAAATGACAGAGAATTGGCTTTATAATAATAAAAAATATATAAAATATATCATATTTAGACGTATTTTTCGATTGTGCAACGCCGGAAAATTGCATGCTAATATATTTATGTGTGTGTGTGTGTGTGTGTGTGTGTGTGTGTGTGTGTGTGTGTGTGTGTGTGTAAGGTTATTGAGGGAGAACATCAGCAAAACGTTGGATTATTAAGGAAATTAAAAAAATAAGAGCTTAATATTTAGTTATATATGTATTAAGACATATCATAATAACATTAATACCGTTGGCTTCAATTTCAAATAAAGAGGACATGTAATTGATTACCGAATTCTCTTCAGTCTCTGTTCTTGAAAATCCAGTAAAGAAAACCAATAATGAGTTCTCTTTGTTTTAACACACACACACACACATGTTATATATATATATATATATATATATATATATATATATATATATATATATATATATATATATATATATATCAGTTTGTTTTTTGAAATGTCGTTACTTTCAATGTATACCGTTTTCATTTAACGGGTCTAGATTGTTATTTTAAAACCATTCACCGTTAATTTTGAGTTAAGGTCAATGTGTCTATTTAATAGGGGCAGAGCATATATAGTGCAAAGTTTTTCTGAAAATTCAAAGACTCACGTTTTCTTTTTTTATAACCTTCGTTTATTTCCTGGATTTTTCCATTACAGCTGTTTCATTAATGAGTGGCAATTTTATGATTTATGTTTCCGTAAAAATATCCTGTCCCCACCAACTTCTTCAGATGTTTATCCATTAGATTTTTGCAACAAATGATATATTTTTATCATGCTGGACATCGTATTCGGGTAAAAAGATTTCCACAGCCATATACAGCCTTTGAGATTTGAAAAAAAAGTGTGAGGGAAACATTTACTCGCCTCAAAATATTTTTGCTTGTCCGACTTTATGTCTTTGTTTCAGTCAATAATAGTAAATAATTTTACAACAATTCAAGAAATTACCGTGTGTATAAGCTAACAAGAAAATATTTGTTTAACTCTTGTAAATCAACTATTTTATTACTACAAACATTTCAGTAAATATTCAACAAAACGTTAAAATAGAACACCAGTTTCTTTATATAGCATCATTCATATTATTGTTCCATAGAAATAAGAATCATTTCTTCGGATGCTGATACGTAGTATCAAAATGACAATTGAAATATAAATAATTCAAGACTGTGTTTATTGGTACCGTTAGAAAACGAATATATCTAACTTTATACGCAAAGAAAACATAATATAAAATCACACCCTTGAAATAAATATATTTTTAAATGCAAAACAAATATTAGAGATTCATTTTTTCATTAAAACATTTCAATATGAAGTCTCTAATTGAAAAATATTCTGAAACCCACAATCATCCCATCAGGTCAAAAGAATCAGAAATAGTTACTTACAATAATTACTGAACAAAACTCGAAGCGAAATCATAATAAAAATGGGCATTTAGCATCATTGAACATTTCAGCGAAATTTATATAAATTAACCTAGTAATTAAATAGCTTTGTTCATGAAACAATAAAGGCTTTTTATGCATTTATTCTATATTTTTATTTTTTACAAGGCAAGTCGAAATATTATATCATGTATAACATGTTACTGATAATCAGCCATCCTGATATTTTTATGCGTTTACATTTTTATAATTCACGCCCAGATTTGTTTATATCCTGATACATTTCTATCGTCCCTGGAATATAACAATGAAGAAACAAAACTGAAGCGAAAACTGATTACTTACTTGTGGTATAATTTAATTTTAGGTGTGTGTTTGATGGAACGATGCGTTTTTTTCCTCTTTTAAATCTTCGTTTTTACTTTTGTAAGCATGTAGTTGTAGCGTCGAAGAATTTTTTTCCAAATGAATTTCAAAATCAGAGACCTAAAATAAGGCGACATTTTGACTACACGCCGAATGTGTAAATTTGATCTCTTGTTGACCTTTAGCGTGACCACTCTTGTTTCAATATGATATTCCAACGGTCTCACAGCTAGAGATGAAAGAATCCATAAATGATGAGACATAGGTCATTCTAAGTCACCGCATATTTGAGAGTCGTAAAATAAATGAGTTTTTCCCGTTTCTTTATTTAAAGAAATTTTATCAACTGGCGGCGAGTGATTTACGACTTTTAGTGGCCCCCAAGAAATTTTCAATCGACTGTGGCGACCGGTCGTGTAAAGTCTCAAAGGCTGTATATATATATATATATATATACATATATATATATATATATATATATATATATATATATATATATATATATATATTACACACACATACATATGTGTAAGGTTAGTAGTTAGTAGTAGTTATTTCGATTCATAGCACACTGGTGCTGCTAAATCATGCTCCTCGAAGATATCGGCTTCCTGATATAAAGGTTGATATTATTGTCTTTTTTTTTTGTCTCCTTTCTCTTTACAAAACTTAATCATGCTCATTAAAGCCAAAAGCTAAAACATCAATTTTCTTTACAAAACAACCTTATCTGGCATAAGATAAGACTAAAAGAGTTGATGTACAGTAAAACAAACAAACCACAGCAAACACAATGGATAAATATTTGAAGATATGAACAACTTGATGCATAAAATTTTTTCTCTCAAAATTAATGGATTAAGGATTAAGTAATCCAAAAAGCTTGATGTGCTGTAAAACATAACAACCCAACCAATCAATAATCACTATACTTGTCTACTTCAATAAATCTTTCAATGTTCGCGAGTTGAAGCACCTCTCTATATTAAAACTGGGTAATGATGAGTGCAACGTCTTGTCAGACGAGTGCCACTCCCTCAGACATTGAAAATCCATGAGCCCAAATGTCTGAGGGAGTATCTATACAAATATGATGTTACAGAGTCTTAGTTTTGTACGACAGCTAAGTCTCTCTCTCGGTTCAAAATGTTGAGATCCAGCAACAAGCAAGAGCAAGATAGCCAGCAACAAATTAAACTGCAGACCAGCTTAATGCGGATATTGGTCTTCCGCTTTATGGTTTTTTAAATCAGAGATTTGCTTCTCCTAGAAAGGTTGCCTTCACCACGGCTTACGGGAGCCCTCTCTACCCCAATACACATATACACACACACACAAATATACACGGTGCTAGTTGGCCGTTGACCCAGAAAAAGAGTTCATTCGCCCTTTGAAAGGTCTTGTTTTTAATCCTTCAGGGAGACTAGCCGCCCTCCTCACCAAACAAGTTTGGTGGGGGAACCAGTTTAGTCGCCGGTGACCCGACCATGAGGCAGGTAGTACTGGGTTACATGGTACCAGTAACATATGACATGACTTGACATAAAACTGGGTAATACATACATACATACATACATACATACATACATGCATACATACATACATACATACATAGGCCCTTCCTCCTTTTTGGGTTGGAATCTCTATAAGTGAAATCGCGAAATGCTACGACTCTACCTGTAGTTTTCTTTACGTAAACAAATTGAGCTCTCACACAATTGACAATGTTTATATTATGATTTCGTTTACTCTCCAGTGCTGATTGCTGACTAGATGACGAGAAACACCTTTCTGGCTGAAACTACTGTCAATAATTTTCCCAACTCTCTATCTGTGCCTAAATCCAAACGTAGATTCCATGAGCAAAGCTTCTTTCTTAGAACTGCAGGCCAGTGGAACTCTATGCCGCTTGCCGGTTTCCCACCTGACTACAACTTGGACGTCTTCAAGTCCAACATAAACAAACTCCTGAAAAACCGCCCCCTTAAGTAAGACACTCTATCAAAACACCCAATACTAGTGATTACAATACTACCTCATTTATTACTGTACACGCAATAACCCTTATCCCTGAGTGACCTTCGGGCCTTGATAAGTGGTGACCCCCCATGTTAAAAAAAAAGAAAAAAGATGGTTGAGTTTCAATCCCGGCTTGAAGCACTTACTTGTCTAGTTATATTGAATAGCTGTGATACAGCGAGATAGCCTGTTTGCATCACACAAACATATTTTTAAAAAATTATTCAATCCTTTTCACATTAAACAAGGCATATTGCAACTGAAATATCAAGAACTACTATTTTGGGTCTTGTTTACAGGAACACTATGTTGGGAGTTGAGGAGCGAGATGTCTGTCCATATTGCATTAAAGTTTCTGCATGTTAATTTAGTAAAAGAAGCAGAAGACAGAAGAAGGAATTTCAAAGTCTAGCAGTTAGTGAGAAGAAACTATTAGAGTAAAACGTTTTCTACAGAGGAGGGCAGGATTTTACTGCTTGTAGGGTTAGTTGAGAGTATGTACATTCAGGGGGCGTAAGTGCTACGAGTCCATCAGAGCACATTCCATTAAAGTGTTAGTGACACAGATGTGAAATCATAAACTCTCACCAGCATAGATGTATTTCTCTTTACAAAATAAATGGAGCTCTCAACGTTTATATTATGATTTCGCTTACTCTCTGCAGGTGCCAAATGATAACTAAAAGGTTAGAAGTGCTAACTGCTGACTAGGTTGTCGAGTTTGGATACTAGCTTGAGACAATTGCTTGTCTAGCTACATTGAATAGCTGTGATACAGCGAGGCAATTGACAATGCTTATATAATAGTTTTGTTGTCCTCAGGTGCCGAATGGTAGCAGAGAGATTAGGAGTTCTGACTGTTAACTAGATTGTCGTTTTAATCTTAGCTTGAAGACTAAATCGTTGTGATACAGCAATAAAGCCTATCTGTATATGACATATATATATATATATATATATATATATATATACATTTTACATGGGGGGCACCACTTATCAAGGCCCAGAGGCCACTCGAGGATAAGGGTTAATGTATATACATTTGTCATTGTAATTTTAGCGTAGTAAACATTAGCGGGAATTTTATAACTGCGATTACTTAGGGGGACGGTTCAATAAGAACTTGTTCATGTTGGACTTGAAGACAATCAGATTATAGTCAGCTGGAAAGCAGGCAAACGGAATAGAGTTCCACTGGCGAGCAGTTCTAAGAAAGAAGCCATGTTCATGGAATCTACGTTTAGGTGTAGGCACAGATAAAGAGTGTAAGAAATTGTTGATACTGGTTCTGGCTAGACGAGTGTTTTTCATGAAAGTTTGGCGATTGAAGTTCAGATGAGCACCTGCCATGAAAGTAACGATAAAGCAGGGACGGGCTTGCTACATCTCTTCTGTGGGAAAGAGGTTGCAGGGATGAGAAAAGGGCATTCCCCACTAAGCTACAAAGTCTATTTTGAACTCTGTCAAGACAGCATAAGTTGCTTTTAGCAGCTCCTGCCCAGATGTGGCAGCAATACTCCATCGTTGGCCGAACCTGGTTTTTATATAGGTGAGAATTGCATCAGGAGTGAGATATCTACTGGAGCAATAGAAGGATCCCACAATTTTTCCAGCGACTTTGGCAATGGATTTGACATACGTGTTCCATTTCAGATCGGGAGTAAAGGTCAAACCCAGAAGCTTGTCAAAACATGAAGCGTCCCCAAGATGAGAGCCATTCATTTCGATTGATGTCAGCTGGGTAACAGAGCATTGATGATGTAAGGAGAGAAGCTAGGTTTTAGATGCATTAAAAGTAACCACCCACTTTTCCCCCATTATACCACGTGCTCAAGATAAGAGGAGAGAGAGTCAGAGAGAATTTGGTCGTTTACGGCCTTCGAAGTGTTACCATAGAAAGTAGTGTTATCAGCATAAGTGTCTACGAACGATGTAAGGATGTGGTTTGGAAGATCATTGATGTAGATCAGGAACATATATATATATATATATATATATATTCCAGGCGTTAAAAGTATTTAAAAGTAAATGTGTAAATTTAAACAATATTTCTCGTGGTCAATAGTCAAATGGAGATTTGGTCCTTACTAATGGAGTCAGAGATGGCTTCGTTGCCGGGTTCGAATCTACTGATTGGTATTAATCATGACAACCTGTACTGATGATTCCCGAAAGGGTGAAACACGAGTGTCTATAGGTATATTATAATTATTATAGTAAATAATTATATATATATATGTTTGTTTTTTAAAAAATAATTATTAGATCAAGGTTAAGGTTTCAAATGAAGCAGATTTCATTTTTTTTATCATATTTTCCCTTTTGGCAATGGTTTCAACCATTTGTTTGATTAAAAATTCGATATTCTGCATTAAACGTTTACTTTCTTAAGTGGTCTCATGATTTTGACCAGGACTGTATATCTATATATATAAAAATGTACAGTTGGTTCGTTCTAAACAAATAAAACCATGTTTATACGTTACCAATTTATTTGAAATTTTCAGACAACCCATTTTTAGAGTCGAGGTATGTTTTTATGTTATTAAAATAAATTTACCTAATTAAAATTAAAATATTAAATAAAATAAATATATTTATTTAATCGTTTCTGCGAATCTGTTCTGTTGATAAAACTGAACTTCCGGTTCGATTCATTTCACAGCCACGAATTGACGAAAGGTTTCATTTTCTGTTAACTCGATAAGTAAAAAAAAAAAACAAAAAAAAACATTTTTCATTTGTTTATCTTCCAAATTTTTTAATTTACACATCTTTTCTTTATTATATAAGGCCCCCAAAAAAAAGTTTGTTGCTTGCTTTTGAGTTTTTTTTTTGTTTTTCTATATAAGATTACTCATGCAGAGAGTGATCCGTGCTGAAATAATGTTATTATTTAAAAAGTCATTCTTAACATGGGGAGGTAAGGATGTTTTGTACCTATTCTGTACTTTAACCTTACAATTGAATAAATAAAAAAAAAACATGTCGTAAAACGTTATTTAAACGTGGAAATATGATTTAAAAAATAGCGCGGATAGCTCTCTGCATTAGCACCATTTTTATTTATTGTGGACTATTATTCTCATCTTTATTAGTTGTTGTTTCACGAATTTTCGGCCAACTATTCCTCTGGCCTTCATGAAAAGAAGTCCTTTTTATAAATGTTCAGTAACTTTTTCCTTTTATTATTCTTAAAGAGTAAAACTTTTCTTATTCATGAAAGGAGTTAAGCCTACGTAAATAAATAAATGTTTGTACACGTGACAAATTATCAATAAATGGTTTAGTTACTTTTTTAAAAAAATGTTTGTAAAAGTGCGAAAGGCGACGTTGTTGTATACTCCCATGCTTAATTTCTATACTTATAGGTTTTTGGAATTTTTTTTCACTGGATTATTATTGATTGGACACTAATTAAACAGATTATTAAAAAAAAAAAAATGTAAAAAAGAAATCATTATTTCGACATTTGAAAGTGGTGCTCACTTTTTAGTTACAACGTTCTGATAAATCAGTCACCCATTTTGTAAGCAATAAAAGCGCGGTATATCAAAACCATAGAAAGTAAAAATAATGAGTCTCTACCGCATTTGTAAGTCAGAAATATATTTGTTTCTCAAAGAAAAAAAAATAGAGAGAACAGGACTTTTTTATTGTTTAGATGTAAATAAAGTTTCGAGATTTTGAATTATTTTTTTTTTTTACTTATTTAGTCAGTTTGTGTTTTTTTCTTTTTTAAATTGTTTTTGTGAAAGGTGATTTTTTTTTCAAAACTTTTGTTTTGTTTCTTTTTAATTTTTTTAAAGCATTATAAATTTCACTAACATGCTGGAGAAATGTTTAATAATTTGGTACTTTTTTAGATTAGGTCCACTTCCACAATTTTCCTTTCAATGACGACATTTATAGGTTTTCGAGTATGCTGAACACGCAAATTGCATTGAAATTTTGCGGAAATAAATAGTTGTATTATGCATTGTATTCTTCGGCGGCCATCTTTTTACATGCACACGCGCCATAAACAAATACACACACGTAAAAAAGATGGCCGCCAAAGATTACAATGCATAATACAACTTTTTATATCTTGATAACTACTTATTTCTGCAAAATCTCGATGCGATTTTCGTATTCAGCATAGTCGAAAACCATTTCAAGTCGTCATTTAAAAGAAAATTGAGGAGGTGGACCTAATCTAAAAATTTACCAATAATTTTTAATCCCGTATGTCTCCCGATACATTGCTTCGTCAACATGCGACCATTTTATATCTCCCGAAGACACTTCCGTATTTAGAAAAAAAAAATAAATAAATAAATAAAAAGTGACCGATTTACCAGAACGTGGTAACTAAAACGTGAGTATCCCTTTCAAATGTTGAAATGATTTTTTTTTTTTTCAATTTTTTTTTCATAATCTGATTAGTGTTCAATCAATAATAATCCAGTGAAAAAATTTAAAAAAACCTATCAGTATAGAAACTCCACCACGTAAGTAAATAAATAAAAAATGTTACGTGCGCATGCGTTAGCCTTGACTAGGGGGGTACTAAGGGAACGACCATTAAATAATTCTGCGGGTCGCCATGGAACTCAACGCCCAAGGAGTATCAAAATAGTTTTCATGATCTGAAGAAATTTTTTTTTCCGAAAAGTGGGTGATCACTTTTCCATCTAAATTTAACTTAAAATGAGCACCCACTTTCTGGCCACTTGAGGAAGGGGCATTTATTTTCGTGTTTATTGGCTTAAAGGTTTTTTTGACAAGGCAGTTTGGTACGCGAATGCATATTTAACAGTTTTCGTTTATGCTCACGCATAGCATAAACAAAGGCTACGTCTGTGAAATGGAAAATAGTCCCAGAGTTCAGGGTTAATACAATGCAAAAGAAATCAAACAAAAAAACTTTTTAGCCAAGAAACACACAGAAAGAAAAAAAAAATAGCATCCATTTGCTGTTTTTATTGAAAACCATTTTCCCCCGGATTTTTGATATAATTTTCCATTAAGGGCTGTGCGTCTCACGTTCGTAAATAACAAAATTTTTTTTGTAGATTTTGGTGTGCTAAAAACGAATCTGCAAACCGTTTCCGTTGCAAAAAAATAGTTTTTATGATATGAAGAAATTACTTTTTCGAAAAAGTGGCGATCACTTTTCCATGTAAATTTAACTTAAAATGAGCACCCACTTTCTAGCCACCTGAGAGAGGGGGGATTTTTTCCCATGTTTATTGGCTAAACAGCTTTCGTTTATGCTTACGCATAGCGTAAACGAAGGCTACGGCTGTTAAATGGAAAATAGTCCCAGAGTTCAGGGGTTATTACCATGCAAAAGAAATCAAACAAAAAACTTTTTAGCCAAGAAACAGAAAAATGCCCCTCTCTCAGGTGGCCAGAAAGTGGGTGCTCATTCTAAGTTAAATTTACATTGAAAAGTGATCACCCACTTTTCGAAAAAGTAATTTCATGAATGTCATGAAAACTTTTTTTTTGCTACATAAACGGTTTGCAGATTCGTTTTTAGCACACCGAAATCTACAATAAAATATTTCGTTATATATGAACGTGAAACGGGCCTTAAAGTAAAATAATACCGGATTTTTTTGAGCAGATTTGCCGTTTAGTTGTACAAATATCCTCAAACCAGGTAATCACTAAAAGGGATTTTTAAAAGTCGTCACCTGTATCGAGCAAAAGTTTAAAACCACCGATTATATGCCAGCCTACATCATGGTAACATATATTGAGTGAGTTCCTAACAGTATTTTTAGTTTAAACTCATTTTCCCAAAATTTCCCCAAACTTAACGTGTTCGATACAGTCTGCCGCCATTTGTATTTTTCAGATATACCGATAAACATTGAATGTTTTTGAACCGATTATACATTACATAAAAACACTAAAATCTTATCCAGTTAGGTAGAACACTTACTTTTCTTGCCTTTGATAACATTTATTTGTTATATATTTATTTTTTGACAACTTCTTTGTATCTGTGTTTAGTAATATAAACCCTTTTCATTTAATGTAACGTTTAGTCGGCTCGAAAAACAGTGTTTATTGGTGTATTTGAAAGCTACAAATGGTAGTGGACACTGTTGATTACTTTAAGTTAGAGAAAGTGAGTTAAAACTAAAAAAACTATACAAAATACTGTCAGAAACCTATCCATTATGCCAGCCTATGTCATGGTAACATATGTTCGGTGAGTTTCAGACACTGTTTTGTATAGTTTTTAGTTTTCAACTTACTTTCCTAAACTTAACGTATTCAACAGAATTCGCGACCATTTCTGTTTTTTGAGCCAATTAAACATTTTACATTACATAAAAACACTAAACAATTATCCAATTAGGTAGAAACGTAAATTACCTTACCATTGCTTTCATTTATTTGTTTTTGGACGACTTTTTCGAATCTGTGTATAGTAACCCCCCCTCCCCCCACCATCAACCAAATATTAATTACTAAATCACATTTTTTAAAACAACAAAAAAAAAAAAGCATTTAGCGTTTCAACATTTTTGCTACGTTCGGCTTCATCCACTGATTGTTGGTCAAGTCCAAAACATGAATGATTGACAGAAACTCTCGAGGATCCAGATCAAATTCTGCAAGAGTACCATTTTTTTCAGTTTCGCCTTCTTTTTCACTTTTTGCAGTGGATTGCTGTACTAATATAAGAAACATGCATTTTCTCTTTTATTAAATTTTTCCATTGCACCAAATTGAGCCACTGCAACGCGTGGCAGGGTACAGCTAGTATATATATATATGGAGATAAATCTATAGTGAGAGAAAAGCATAAGATTGTCATGATTGGCAGTGACTGGTGTATGGGGGTTGATGTACTCCCTGTGTCTAGCTACACTGATAAGTTTTGAAAAGGCAAGACGGCTGCCTTTAGTAACTATATATAATATGTATGTTCATCTCAGAGTTGATGTATTTTCTGTCTCTAGCAATACTGTCGGGTTTTAAACGACGAAAAATCTGTCTATAGATCACACACACACACACACACACACACACACACACACACACATGTTTGAGGAATGTATATACAGTTAGTGGAAAAGGATCCTAGCCGGGTATTCGATTATTTAGGAAATTAAAAATTAAGAGCATAATAATAATTTATATATGCATAACAGAATATCAAAACAACATCGGTACCGTCGGTGTTAACTTAAAAAGAGAACATATTACTGGACTCTCCTCCACCACTGCATCTACCTCCACAGAAAATGACAGATTTAAACGTCTGTGTTTGAACTTAAAATTAATGGTAGCAATTTTTTGTTTATCTTCTGTAACACACACACACACACACACACTTAGACGTATATATAAGCCAAACATCATCCGCTTGATTGGTAACTATATTCACACTATCAGACCTACTCATTTCAAATTTGGAAAGAACGATCCCTTACTAAACAGTTTTGTACTTAGCACAGTAGCATTCACTTCCTTTCTTATGAAAGCATACTCACAGTGTTGCATATTCCTTTGAGCTAATATATTTTTAATAGTATAGAAATAATATTCGTTTAAAACAGACGAATATTTTATGTTTAAAAAAATGGACAAACCAAACAAAAAGGAGAGTAGAACGTGAACTTTCTCGTAATTCTCACTATCCTCATTTAGTCTTCACATTCCCTGAGCAATGTTTCTGATAAAAGAGGAAGAATTGCCGTTTTCTGAGTCGGAATATATCCATCTAACACTTATCATTGGCTAGTTTTTAACATTGAAGTAGTACTGTTTTTAGCTTCTTACATTAAGTGGCTTTCTGCCTTGTCTGGAGCGATTTTCATGAAAACACAACCAATTTCAAAATACTGAAAAACATACCTCAAAATGGTGTATATGCCATAAAATGCACAAACCAAATCAAGCCAAAATATTTGAGAAAATAAACTTCTATGAAGTCAGTGAGAAAGATTCAGACGAATGGAAAGACTTATAACAAATCAAGCAGATCATTCTTTTCTTAAATTCTTACAAAAAAAAAAGTAATAATACAAAAATCACAAAGAAACAAATCCAAAGAAGTTTGAAGAACAAAAGTCAGGAAAAACGAAGTAAAGAATGGTTCATATTTGACTCCAACTAATCAGGCTTATCCAGAGAGAAATCGCTGAAGTCCTGACAACCTTCGATTCGAATCAGTTCTGACACTTATTGGTCTCGGAATGATGGAAGAAGACAGCCAGAATAAAATGTTGGAAATATGGCATCCATCACTAGATCTGGCATGGAACTTGTGTAGGTGTAAAAGATCTAACAAGCAAAAGAAAATTGGTCAAGGAAGAGAATTACCAAACAAAAAAAAAAAAACGATAAAATTAAAGGGTTGAAAATGAGTGCCAGAACTGCCAGACAAGGTCAAACGTTCGTCTATAGAGGTGCTGAGCTATATCAAATATTAGGTCCATCTTGAAAAAAATATTACTTTCTAGAGTATAACGTTTGTAGAGGACTTAACATGAATTAAATAGCTTAAATGAATATTTGGATAGGATCAAGGTGTGGGACCTGTTCTGGTGCTAGACTTAATCTTTCTTGTCCTGGGGCACTGAAGAAGGATCCTTTCTAGACTGAATGATGTTTTAAAATTTTTGTTCTATTTACAGTGTCTCTGTTTGGAGAGTTAGACATAAAAAAAAAACCGGCCATGTGTCCAGCACTACCTTTGTAAGGAGGCAATCAGAACAACATGTGTTTTGCATCTTTTTTTAGATAAGGATTGCTCATTTGTGATATTTGTAATATTTGGACTACTGTTCTCATTGTAGATGTTATTCTCACAACGTTTCGGCCGATGTAACCAAATGGTACAATAGATGTAAATGCTAATTAATAACACTCAACAATGCTAAAAAAAAGTACAGGGTATTTGTAGTTTTTTTTATGCTCAATAGGATGGAAATCCTTCTTCTTTTTTTTTTTTTAGTTACGTATATTTTTTGTATTTTCCAAAATTTTCCAGAGAATCTTCGTAATGTGAGTGATGAACATAATGAGAGATTCCGTCAGGATATTTTAGTGATGGAAAAATGTTTCAAAGGAAAATGGAACCCTGGCATGTGGGTAGACTACTGCTGGAATATAAAAAGGAAGATTGACAGACAACACAAAAGGGTTAAGCGACAGTGTTCTGGAGGTCGAAGGTTCAATCCTCAAGGAAAATGATATTAAGAAATCAGTTACAGATTACTTAACACTTTTACCCAAATATGATTGATAGACCCAGAACCAGCTAACCCTGTAGATTAAACAAAGGGTTGCATACGAAATTACACAGAGATTATTGAGTTTGATGTACAAATTCAAGTATTCTGAGATCCACCTGAAAAAGGGTGGAAGTTACATCGGCTAAAACGTTGTGAGAATAAGATCCAAGATTAGAACATTGGTCGATATAATCCAAATAATACAAACTTAACAATGTTAATTTACACCAATTGTATATGTTTAATTCATCAAACGTAAGAATGTTTAAAAGATTTAAGGGTTTGTACGACGGTGAAGTGAGCCCAGATATATTTCGATTGATATATTTTCAGATAATGTGTGAATATGAACAGTTCTGTCTATCTCCCACCCCCGTGTTTCTTTACGTCGTATGTGATGTGTGTACGTTAACAAAATCGTTATGCATCAAATTTTGTTACAGTGATAATTTGTTGATAAAGGATTGTTTTGGTTTGGTTTACAGCATCTATGTGTCTTATAATGTAAAAAGTTGTCAAATATAATTCTATCGGTAGGATAAGTATTAGTGTTCCTAGAATACATTTCTATTCGAAAGCATTACTTTTTGTGAATAATCGCAGCCATCACACTAATTTTGTATCGTTTGGAATAAAGTTGTCAAATAGCATTTCATATGTATGATGAATATTGACATTCGTAGAATACGTTGCCTTTAAATTAGCTAAATACGTTGTTCTTAGATAATTAGAATATATTGCTCATATTAGGTTAATAAGTTTCTTGTGGAATTTTAAATTTTGATTTCAAAGGATGTATTTACAAATAAGTTTTCATTATAATATATTTACGCTATATATCATTTTAAAGAGCGGTTTTCGCTCTATTTAATCATTTAAATTACAATCGTTTTAAAACAATTATGTCTTCTTTTCAGAACGTTGAATAAGAGATTGAAAAAAAGTTATTCACAAAATTTTATTATTTCAATTCAAGCTATGACAAAAAGCTGCTGAAACAATTTGCAATATCAACAACAATATCAACAAAGCAATATCAACAAAGCTACTGAACGCACAGCTTAAAAAACTTTTGTGGCGATGACAAGAGTCTTGATGATGAACATAGTTGTCGGCCATCGGATGTCAAAAATGGTCAATTAAGAGCATTAGTTGAGCCAATCCACGCACAATTGTTCGAGAATTTGCTTCTGAATTAGACGTAACGTATACAACGATTTCCAATCACTTGCGAGAAATTAGAAAGACAAAAAAACTTTATAAATGGGTACCTCATGAATTAAACGACAATCAAAAGAAACGCAGTTATGAAGTGTCATCTTCCTTTCTTTTACGCAACAAGAACGACCCGTTTCTCGACTGGGTGGTGACTTGCGATGAAAAGTGGGTTCATTACGACAACCGAACATTCAGCTCAATTGTTAAATGCCAACGAAGCTCCACGACATTTCCTGACGCCAGAGTTGCACTAAAAGGAAGTCATGTTGACTGTTTGGTGGACTGCGACCTGTCTCATCCATTATAGTTTATTGAATGCAAGGAAAACCATTACAGCAGAGAAGTACTGTCAACAAATGGATGAAATGCACCAGAAACTTCAACAACAATACCCAGCATTAGTCAACAAAAAAGTGCCCAATTCTCCTCCTCGACAATGCCCGAGTACACGTTGCTAAACCGACTCTGTAGAAGTTGAACGAATTGGGCTACGAAACTCTGCCTCACCCACCATACTCTCCAGACCTCTCACCCAATGACTACCACTTTTGGAAGTATCTCAACAACTTTCAGCATGAGAAATGCTTAAAAAACCCAAGTGATATCAAAACCGCCTTCAGTGACTTCTTCGCTACCAGAATGCAAGATTTTTGTCACTGGCATAAATACACCTGTTTCACGTTGGCAAAAGTGTGTTGATTCTGATGGTGCTTATTTCGATCAATATATTTTGTTTGAGCTGAGATATGATCATCTTAATTTAAAAGTTAAAAACCGTAAGAACTTTCTTGTTCACCTGATAGGATTGGATTAAACCTTTGCAATTGCAGTTTCAATCCAAATGGAAAGAGTCTAATACCAAATTATTTAGATTTATATCAGAAGTTATATTTCCGACCAGAGAGCATAATATTATAAAATGTGCCAAATTCTCTTTCAAACAAAGGACTTAATTTCCTTATGCGTCCTAAATAAAGGATGATCAGTCATTGTATCTTGGAAACGAGTTTAAACATATGTACAAGTGGAAATTGAAATAAAAAATATTTTACCTAGTCTTATGATAAACAATTAATTGTAAGAAATAAGTCGTTTAATACCAACATAGATAGGGAAATGTCGAAATTTTATCTTTTAAGTGCGTAACCTCTATTTCTGTTTTGGTTAGTATAGGAAAATGAGTAAGAGTTTTCATTGGCTGGAAATAGGATTTTCAGCAAAGTAAAATAATGTATATTTGTACTAATGTTAGTACAAATTATACTTTATTTATACTATAATATTTATATACTATAATATATATACTATAATATTTATACTATAATAAACCAAAAACAAAGAAAAATAGGCTAGTGCGAGTCAACTATCGATATGTCAGACAAATTGATATGTGGGCTTGATTTTGAAAATCTGACAAGATAACATTATGTTATATTAACCATTTTAAACGTTTAATTTAATCTTTAATTATATTACACTAGTTATTGATAAAAATATAAAGAAAAGAACAATCAGTACGTTTTAAGTGAATGAATTAAAAGAAGAAATACTGTCACTTCCGTTGATGCTAATAGAACAACTGAATGAATGAATAAATAGAGGGCATATTATGGACACGGAAACTGTTTATAAAATAAACGGCTATCAAGGAGAGAGTGATTCGGTACACAGGTGTTGTTGTACTTTTGAACTCTGTTGATTAGATATAAGCGTATGACTGCCAGAGTTGGAAGAAAGAATGGTAAAAAAAGGTGAGGATGGAAGTGCAAAATGGAGCCAAGAGAGATTGGTTGCGTTGACAATATTGTATTGCTTAAGATTCTTCTTCTGTCTTAGGGATTGGTAAGTTCAGACAGTTCTTTCTATTCATTAAACCAACAATGCTCAGAAAAAAAAAAATCATATTTTTGACAAAAGTGCACGTTAACTTTAGAGTTTTTTTTCTTAAAAATATCTTGCTAACCTTTCTCTGCTTCTTTTACACTCCCTTCTTTTCTTTTTTACTGCCTTCCTTTTCTTCCAAGTTTGGCAAAAAAAAAAAAAAAAATTGTACTAAATCACTCTTCCTATAAAGTTATTTTTTTCTAACCGAATTTCCTTTATTCCGGAAGAGCTTATATCATCATCCACTTAAACAAATATATTTGAGTAATAAAAAAAGTTACCCATTAAATAAACCCTAAAAGTTCTCATTAACAAGGTTCCTTTAAATCTGAGCAATACTGTCCTTGAGTATAAAGCGATTCTTGCGATAAAATAATGTAGTTGTCCTAAGCAAAAAGTAAATGGCAGCACCAATCCAGTCAAATGAAATTTTTCCAAGTAAAGAATGAATCCAGTCAGGATAAGCAGAGCATAGTGGTTTTCTTGTGTCAATATGGACAGCTATCACTAAACAATTCAAAGACATACAGTATATTTTATAAAGCGACTCTGGCATTTCACTGTTCTTTTTGTTTCTTTTTTCACTAAGAATTACGACTTATCAAGGGCCAAAGGCCACTCAACGATAAAGATTAATAAGTGTCAGAAGGTCCGCGAGACACCACCGTAACGATCGATAATAATGGAAATTTGATAGAATTTGACTATGTAAGAGAAAGGCTCAACAATAATTTATTTACTTGTAAATTACTATGTTGTAGTCAGCTAAAAAGCAGTCCCATAGTATAGAGTTCCACAAGCGACAGTTCTAAAAAGAAACATAGTTCATGAAATTTGCGTTTAGTTTTACGTACTGATAAAGAGTATGGCAAAATTGGTTCGTTTGTAAATAAAATCGACCAAATCTTCATGGTCATAACTTCTTATCATTCCAAAAAATTTGGAACAACTGTAAATACTATGGCTGTAAATACAGCATATTCATTTCATTGCTTTGACTCTTATATGTTTTTATATAGACGGATGTGGTTCTCGGTTGATTAAGTGTTTCTAACTGTGTCGGATATATACCTGAGAGTCAAAAGAATGAAAAGAATATTCTGTTGTCACAACTCTAGTAATTACATATGAACTAACTCTAAACACGTCCGAAAGTTTATTCACTTAGAATCTGAATCTGCCTGCAATTAAACAGCACTCTATTTCAATATACGTCACATGATGAATACGAGGTCTCATCTATTAAATGACTGCATGCCACGAATATTTGCTGTATTTAGTCTTTTTAGTTCAAATAAGAGATCGTTTGAAAACGTACTTGTGTAATATGCCAACCCGTATTATTAACTTAAATGTACGTCCAGAATTCTTTGAATTATACACAAAAATAAAGACAAAAAATAATTGTTACACATTGATGCATTTGGTTTTATTGAGATCTAGAGGACATTTTTGCATAGGCAGTGGGTTGTAAAGTATGATTAAAGTTGTGTGATTGCGAGTGAGGTCATCTTAAGAGATAAACTATTTGTTGTTTCGTTAGTAATGATTCTCGCTTTCAAGAGAATTTCGTTCTTATACATGGAAATAAAGTTATCAAAAATCTGAACTAAGTCGAATCAAGTCAGTAGACTCTGATCATACAAATAGCTCAATATCCTTTGAGATATAGTTTTAGAACTATAATACACTCTCTCCCCACGCACGCATACACACACATAAAATATATAATGCTGAAATTTTATAGAATTACATAAGTCGGTTTAAGTATTCATAAGTACTATCCACCTGAATGAAGTATCTACATTTGAAATAATGAGGAACTATAGCAGTGATAAATTTGAAGTGAGCCAGGGTAATTCCCTAAAATTCCCCCCAAATTAATTTGTTTCTCTCGTTAAATTGCGGGAAGATACCCATGAGGTCACTATCAATCCAATTATCTGCAAGTTCTGTCTGCTATTCATAAAATGCAGCCATCAAAGCTCTGTGCCAAGAACAATGGTCATAAAGTCTCTCTTCTTAGTAGTGGCTAAATAAGAACAAGGAAACTTAAGAATTCTTGGAGAAATGTCTTCGATTCTATTGCATAAATGTCCGATTTATGTATGTTGGAGTAGACAACGGACAACTCCTCCATGACAAAAGATGAATTCTATAATGATATGGATGTCTGTTTAAGAAAGATGTCAACTTGAAATTCCATGGTAAATAAAGTTTAAATCAAATAATGGTTCTTACAATTCTGAATTTTTTAGATAAGATATGTTTGTATTATTTGGATTAATCGGACAACTGTTCTCATCTTGATTGCAATCTGCACAACGTTTCGGTCAATGTAACCTTGGGCCTTCCTCAAGTGTAAAAGTCGACATGTTTTTAGCAAGAAAAAAGGAGGAGGTTAGCTCTGCACCCTTAGGTTTCGAATTTTTGGATCTAGTTAAAAGTAAGTTTACACAAATTATAAGTATAATTTCTAAATTATTATGATTAAAATCTTAATTAAATCCATCAACAAATTGTAAGTTCTTAGAAACATAGCATTTACGAAGATAAGAAATGCTAGTTTCAGCATGTTTAATCGCGTGTCTCGTTTTATAAGTTTATTTTAACAGGATGCAGTTTTTTAAAAAAAATTTGATATGTTATTAATATGAATGATATAAGATAAAAAAAGGTGAGGGGGAAGGAAATAAAAAGGGGAGAAAAAAAGGGGAATAAAAAAGAAAAATAGAAAAAGGAAGGAAAGAAAAATCGATGATGTTTATGTACGAAAAAACACAAAAATCAATAAATAAAAAATATATATTTACATATATCGTAATACTAATATGTAGTGATCTATAATTATAAGTAGTAAGATTGTACATCTAAAAATAAGAATAGGTTTAAGTCTTTGAAAATTCATACTAGAATTGTCTGCAAGGACGCGTGGCAAGATGCTATTAGATTCTGAAGGTTGATGTATTAGTCCTCAATGTGGAAGATACTAAAAATACAATTGTGAATTGCTTAGGACTTCATGGCTGACAGAACGAGAGCATGCTACCCCTGTCGATTACGGAATGGATTCCATTTAAAAGTCTGTGCAGATTTCTCAGTTCAACAAAAAAATTCTTGACTTTGACAAAATAAGAATAAAAGTCAGAAGTTTTATCGGATGAAATGTTATGAAGAAAAAAAAACACTCAAGATGAAAACAGTGGTCCGAATAATCCAAATAATACAAGTTTATAAACGTAGATTTTGTTTAGTCAAGAAATGTTGTTTTTTTTTTTTTGTGTGTGTGTGTGTGTGTGTGTGTGTGTGTGTGTGTGTGTGTGTGTGTGTAAATGAGGTCTTGCTCTTGAGGTCAGCTATAAAAATCCTTCTGTCTCTGTCGATTTAGTAAAAGTTGTTTGAGGAGATCTCACCAGAATGGTGCGGAGATATCTTCTTGTTCAAAAGCTTTTTAGATGTCTCTCCCCTTTGTAAAAACTGTTTCAACAGATCTGATTAGGAAATGACTGGAGACGTTCTTTTTGTTTGGAAGTATTTTTCTAGTCTTTTCATTACGCATCTATTTATCCAAAAGCCTACCGAAAGTTGGAGCATGCTCATTCATTATTTTTAGTGGACTTTTCCAGATGAGTTATCTCGAGGAGATCAATATAGCAGAAATAATAAATGTAGTAACCGTAGTTGAGGAAAACTGAAATCTTAATTTTAGAGTGATTACTACAACAGATGTTCTACTTACCTTTGATTCTCACCTTATAATGTTGAATGTTTATCAAGAATTTATTGAGCACCGTATGTTGACTCTTTTGTATGACTCAACTAAGAATTGAACCCTGGATTGTATTACTTTTAATGGGTAAATGGCAATTATAACTAAAGGCGGATAATTTTTACTTTTTTTTGACAAAGCAACTGACAGTGTTTGATAAACACTCACCTTAAAAGTTCCTTTGTATGAGAAAAATGAATGTACATGTCTTCAGCATGATCCAGTAATGGCATGCACAATTAAATGTTATGAAAAAACAGTGCATACTTATTCTTACTAATAACTGATTATGATAAAAAAAGAAGAAAAGAATAATACTGCATGAAAATATATTTTTAGAGGCTTAATCTTCAAAATAACTAATAATAATAAAAGTTAAAAAATATCTTTTATTCATAATATGGATACAAAAACATTCCCTTATTATTAATATTATCATTATTATGCACTTAATAGGAATTATTACTAGGGCTGTGACAACAGCATATTCTTTTCATTGTTTTGACTCTTGAGTATATATCCGTTAATATCTTATATGTTTTTATATAGACAGATGTGGTTCTCGGTTGATTAAGTGTGTCTAACTGTGTCGGATATATACCCAGGTCAAAAGAATGAAAAGAATATTCTGTTGTCACAGTCCTAGTTATCACACAGGTTATTATCAGAGATTACTCACTCATAATAACTGTTAGTGTTCTTTGGAGTCTGGGTGACAACAAGTCTCCCCGGATTTACAACTTCTTTCAATTACCTTTGCAAATGAATTTGCATTTTTGCAACAGCCACTTGCCATTAATTTTTCGCTAGCAGTAATCATTGGTCTTAACTAGAATTTGGATCGCAATTAGTTTCCACAAGTTCCCGGTCTCCCTTACATGTTTCCAGTGGAGGTCTGATTAATGCGCTCCCTCCTCAGTCTTTTCACCCTCCTCGACCCTTTACAGATATTTAATGTGATATCAGCCGAGACTGGTGCCTATTTTTTATTTATTTTATTTATTATTTAAATTTTTTATTCATTCATTTATTAATTTTATTTATTTATCTTTATTTTTTTAATTAAAATTATTATTATTATTATTATTATTATTATTATTATTATTATTATTAGTAGTAGTAGTAGTAGTATATAATAATTAATGATTTCTTCCGGTTGCTAAAGAAAGTGACAGAGATAATTATAAAGACAGAGACGAGGTGAGAGAGGCGGATATAAGGCAAAGATGGGGAAGAAATGAAAGAAAGGAAGACAAGGAGCTAAAAGGAAGTTTTAAAAGAAAAAACATTACACACACTTTAAAAATCATTCATGTTGTTTTCCATAATCCTGGGCAACGTCGGGTAGCCATGCTAGTAGAAAAAATTAAAACGAAATGAATGAAAATGACAGGAGAGCTAACGAATAAAGATAGAGAATAAAGAAGTGTAATCCTTTAACAACGAAGTAGTGAATAAATTCATGCCATGAAGTTGGAGAATGTACGAATGAAAGAAATACATGGTTTCTTTTAGTTTCGCATAATCATAAAATTAATTCACTGGAACTAATTTAGAGATGTAAATTTGTAGAATTCCAGGGGCATAAAAGTATATATTAGTAAAAGAACATAACATTTTTTCCAGGTTGAACAAATTTGAATTTATCTGTTGATAAAACTTGTCCGACATTTTAATATATGCATATTTTTATCAGTTGCACATGTGCAAATGTACACGTGATGCATCCACCTACCAGTTTGTCGATTACTATCTCTCCTTAACTCTCACTTCATATATATATATATATATATATATATATATATATATATATATATATATATATATATATTCTCCTGTGGATTTCGACGTATGAGGTTCACAACAATTAAGTTGCCCCAAATCCAAACTAGCATTTCTTATTTTCGTAAATGCTATGTTTCTAAGAACTTACAATTTGTTGATGGATTTAATTAAAATTTTAATGATAATTATTTAGAAATTATACTTATAATTTGTTTAAAATTACTTTTAACTAGATCCAAAAATTCGAAACCTAAGGGTGCAGAGCTAACCTCCTCCTTTTTTTTTTGCTAAAAACATGTTGACTTTTACACTTGAGGAAGGCCCAAGGTTACAATGACCGAAAAGTGGTGACACACTTTTTTGCAACAACTGTTAATCTCAGTTGGTGCCATTAAATGACATGGACAGAGCAAACACTAGCCCTCAGGTTATATACAAAAATGTTCCTCCTCCTAGATGCATATCTTAACAAAAGCTGAGGGTATATCTCTCCTACAAATCTTCCAACCAGCGGTAATCATGATTCCCTGCACTGATGATTCTCGAAGGTATGAAATACTCGCGTCTGTAAGTATTAAAGATAATTATAGCAATAATTTATATATATATATATATATATATATATATATATATATATATATATATATATATATATATATATATATGTTTCTGTGAGATTATATTTCACCATTTATTTATACCAATCCTTAATTTATAAAGCTCAATGTAATTACAGAGCATATAACAAATAAATGACAAAAGTCTATATTCCAAATTTCAAGATGTTGACCATCTCACAATTTATTCTTTTAAGTACGTGAACATTCACAATTCTTGACAGCAAATGTTTCATAGCACAAAGTCATTCATTTAATTATTATATCAATCAATGAATGTATTTTGCCCTTAACTCCTCAGAAAAAATAGCGACTATCAATCCATTAAAATAAAATAAAATTTATTTGGGCATGACTACAACATGCGAAAATTGGAAGAAAATTGCAATAACCTTTTATTTTATCTTTGATTACACCACTTTGAATTTTCAAGTAAAATCACAAAAATTTAAATTTCCGCTTTCATAAGTTATATTAATTTATATATACAATACTAAAAAGTATGTTATTTAATATTTAATTAATTTATTATTTATAATTAATATATATATATATATATATATAGTGTTTTTACAAAAGAACCACCACTTATCAAGGCCCAGAGCCTGCTAGAGCATAAGAGTTAAAGAGTGTACAGTAGTCAACGGAACCATATCATAGTAATCGTTAGAAGTAGAAATTTGGTAAATTGGATTACTTAAGGGAAACGGCTCATCAAGAACTTGTTTACGTTGGACTTGAAGACGATCATATTGTAGTCAGCTGAAAAACAGGCAAAAGGAAGACAGTTCCACAAGCGTGCAGTTCTAAGAAAGAAGCTTTGTTCATAGAATCTACGTTTAGGTTTCGGCACAGATAAAGAGTGGGGGAAATTATTAATAGTGTTTTCAGCTAGATGAATGTTTCTTGTGAAAGTTTGGCGAAGGGGACCACAGATTGGAGCTGAGACTAGCACTTACCATGAGAATAACGATAAAGCAGAAATAGTCTCTTTGAGAAAAAAATTGCAGGAAGAGAAAAGGGCATCCATTACTAAGCCACAAAGTCTATTTTGAATTCTGTCAAGGTAGGATAAGGTCTTCCTAGCAGCTCCTTCCCAGATGTGGCAACAATACTCCATCCTTGGATATGCTTGGCTCTTAAATAGGCAGAGAATTGCATCAGCAGTGAGATATCTACTGGATCGATAGAAGGACCCCACAATTTTTCCAGCGACCTTGGCAACACATTTGATGTATGTGTTCCATTTCAGATCAGGTGCAAAGGTCAAGTCCAGAAGCTTGTCTAAACATGGAGCCTCCCCAAGACAAGAGCAATTCATTTCAATTGATGCTAGATGGGGGATTAGAGCATTGATGATGTAAAGATAGAAGCTTTGTTTTAGATGCATTAAAAGTACACAGCCACTTCTTTCCCCATTGTACCATGTGCTCATGATCAGAGGAGAGAGAATCAGAGAGAGAACTTGGTTGTTTACAATCTTTAATGTGCTGCCATAGATGGTAGTGTCGCCAGCTTAAAGGTCTATGAATGATCTAAGGATGTGATTTGGAAATTCATTCATGCAGATCAGGAAGAGAGTTGGATCCAGGATGGACCCCTGAGCGACTCCAGCATTAATGAGCTTCTGATTTGTGCCCGTCAACCACTACTCTTATGAACTTATCAGAGAGAAATGATTTAATAATTGAAAAGAATATAAATTAAATACATATATTTTGTAATTAGTTTTGTATAAAATTAAATAAATATTCATATGTTATATACATTATAATTATTAATATTATCTAAGAAAAAATATATAGATGAATTATAAATAATAAATTAATAAAATACTAAATAAAATATTCTTTATCAGTGTATATCAAAATCAATACAATTTACTAATACGGACATTTAGATTTTAGTGACTTTATTTGAAAGTTCAAAATGGCGTATCAACTTTCAAAAGAGGAACTATTTAGTAAATAAAGCTGCCGTAAATACTACCAAAACTTCAGGTCGTACGGATTTTCATTTGCAGTTATTCCAAGGGTCCATCAAATCAAAACGTGTGTTTTTCCATTGGCCGACGTAACCCGCAAGAGACTGTTATCCGTCCTTTCATAAAATTGTAATATGTTCTGTTTAGACAGTCGCTAGAAGATCAAATATATCAACGCATAAATAACATACATTCATTTATATATACCCCTTCGACTCAACGAGAGTAGACCTAAACATAATTTAATTCAAATCAGTTTCTTCCTGTTAATTAATAAGGAAGTTTGTGAGACTGTAGTTATTTTTTGTTTATTACTTAAGCTAAATTAACCGCTTATGAAATTGAAAAAAAAAAATCTACTTCCTGTTGATAAATCTTGTATGGCATTCTAATATACACATATTTTTGACCTTTTTTTCGTTTTATAACGCTGTCAAGGCAGGATGAGGTACTTTTAGCAGCTCTTGCCCAGATGTAGCAACACAACTTCATCCTTGGACTACTTGGCTCTTATACAGGTAAAGAATTGCATCAGTAATGAGATATCTACTGTAACGGTAGAATGATCCCACCATTTTTCCAGCGACCTTGGCAACAGATTTGATGTATGTGTTCCATTTCAGATCAGCAGTAAAGGTCAATCCTATAAGTTTGTCAAAACATGGAGCCTCCCCAAGACGAGAATCATTCATTTTAATTGATTAGAGCATTGATGATGTAAAGATAGAAGCTTGGTTTTAGATGCATTAAAAGTAACCAGCTACCTCTTTCCCCATTGTACCACGTGCTCAAGATCAGAAGAAAGAGAATCACAGAGATCTTGGTCATTTACGGCCTTTGAAGTGTTGCCATAGATGGTAGAGTCGTCAGCATGAATGCCTATAAATGATCTTAGGATATGATTTAGAGGATCATTGATGTAGATCAGAAAGAGAGTTGGACCCAGGATGGACCCTTGAGGGACTCCAGCATTAATACTGTGAACTTCTGGCTTGTGCCCAACAGCCACTATTCTTATAATCTATCAGAGGGAAATGATTTGAGAAAACATTTCTAGCAATACTCTAGCTAGAGATCTTGTGGGTTAGACCTTTATGCCATACCCTATCAAAGGACTTTGATATTTCAAGAGCAATTGCCCTAGAAAGGAAGCCTCCATCGACAGATTCGCTAATCTTATGAAATATAACTGTTAGCACATCAGCTGTAAATCTAACAGAACGAAAACCGTATTGCATGTCACTGAGTAGGTTATTTTTGCTTAGGTGATTTACTTCTCTATTTAACACAGACTCCAGCAACTTACTCATGACGCACAGGAGATTTATTAGTCTGCACTGAGAGAGAGATGACCTATGATCCGAATTTTTAAATACAGAACATACTGATTAGGTTTTCTATGATCTTGGGAAGGAATTGTCCTTAAGACAAATCTTAAGCAGCTCTGTCTGTAAGTATGGGAACTAGTTCTGGTTGAAACTTTTTCAGCACTATAATTGGAATACCGTCAAGACCAGTTGCTTTACTGGAATCAAGGTTTTTGATTAGCTTGGCAATATCATGCACAGATATTTGTATGTCGTATAGCATGTTTTCAGACACAAGAGGAAATATGAGGAGGGACGCCCTGATCGCATAGGGGAGAATTAGCTACAAAGTTCTTGATAAAGGGTTTAGCTTCGTCTGATGCTGACGGATTAACCAGGTCCATTAATGATGGTTAGGATAGAGCAAAACCGGTGGGAACAAAGCCGCTGCTCATCTACGTTGGACGTGACGAACAGCATACAACTCTTTCGTATTCTTTTAGGGATTAATAGTGATTAATGTTCAATGCAACAAATTAGCATAAGTTTAATCCTATTCGACCATCACTTCGGCAAAATCATTAATACTAATGTGCAGAAAGACTAGTCTATATTTTTAATCAACTTTATAAACTTCGTAGCCAGCCAATATACATATGTAAACACTTATTATTTCTACACAGATTCGAAAGCATATTCTTGTTGGCAACAAATATTCTTTGTTGACTTAAGTTAAATAACTGTTTTATATTTACATGACTTTGCGATGGGTCATTTTTGAAATAAAGAATTGTCTAACATATTGGCGAAATTGCATATTTTCTTTAATATATTGCATTCGAAATTTTCATTTTTCAAGCAATCGTTTGTGAATTGCATTAAAGATTAAGTTGAGATTAGATTTTGTTCATGAAAAAATGTCAAACAAAATTTTATTACATATACACATAGATATCCACATATACATAGATTGCACACATATGCAAATTTATAGACTACAAATAAATTCAAATACACGCACCCACACTTTATCTTTCTCTCTCTTTCTCTCTCTTATATATACATACATTTATGTATGTACAAACACACATACATATATATTTAGAATGAGAGAGAGGGAGAGAGAGATTTAAGTAAATAGACAGTTTTAGTTTGAAGGCATACTGAAAATCAATTGACGGTCTCCGTTATTAGTCATTTCCGAGGCCAAAAATATTAAATTCAATTTAATCTTGCATTTATATATATATATATATATATATATATATATATATATATATATATATATATATATATATATATATATATATATATATATATTGATATTGATATAGATTGCAAAGAACAAGCTATATAAAACTCGAAATAAGTTATCATACTTCTTTGAATCCAATATTTAGTTTCAATCATAAAAAAACTTTTTCAAGAATGGTATTTATGTTTGTAATCACCTCACACCATTCTCCTACTTCTCTTCTTGATCATAAGTACCAGTTACTGATCATCACTCATGTTGGCCACGGTATTCCTCTAAAGTTGAGTTCACAAGACGTAAGTATCACTTCCTTACGTTTTTTCGCTCAATGAAAGTTTATATTTTGTTTATCTTATTTTTTGTGTTATTTGCATTTTTTGTTTATTGATTCAATATGATCTCGCTCATTTTAAGTTGCAACCACAAATATTCAATAGATCTGAAAACATCAACTGGGAACATACTACATTAATATGTTAGATAAAGCGTTCTGTGTGAATTTTCTGAAAGATTACAAACTGCTAGAAAAATGGCGTCTAGAAAAGGTAGCAGTATATATAGGTAACGGCTGTTACATTATGAAGAGGTAGTGTGACACTTCAATGTCGTCACGTTTTATGTGACGTCACGATTACGAAAACTGAAATAATCTTATTCACTTTAATTTTGACAACTCCCTACACCTGTTAGAGGTGAAGGTTTGGTATATAAATATATGAATGAGAGAAACTACAGTGCATGCGAATGGTTTCTGAGCTCACAGAAAATAAGACAATATGAATTATAGCTTTACTTGTGATCATTTCGCTAAAATTGATGCTGACCAGGTACATAAATTACAATAGAAAGAAAAGTCACTACGGGGATGGGATGATAGCGAACAAAGAAAACAATAGACTCTGACATGAATAATGTCATTTTATTACAAATTCTTACCAAGATCAAAGTCAAATGGTTTTAGTAATAAGTCAGTTATGTGGTCTGAAAGAATTGATGCCTTATTCAGTTTTCTTTTTCAGCAAAAGAATTGCTATATCCCAACATTTCAGAATACTCAAAATAAGTGATTAAGCCTATACAATTTGCGCGTATACATTCAAATTTATTCATCTATGTTACTAAGCAAAATCTAATTGTTTAAAAAGTCTAGCAGCGTAGAAAGACATGGAAATCTTATTGATAAAGAAAACACAGCAAGATTTTTACAATGCAGAACGCCGAACTGGTTAAAATATTCAGTAAGTATATAAGACTACAGAAATATAATTGATTAAAATATCTAGTTAAATAATAAAAACACAGAAATATTGTTGATTAAAAAATCCATTACAGAGATAAAACATAACAGTATGAGTGGTTAAAAAAGCAGAGCATAAAAATACAGAAATATGATTGGTTAAAAAAAAAAGGGAAAACCAATGACTAACACACATAAAAGAAATAGAAAACTTTTAAGAGAAATTGATACTAAATAATGCTATGCTATTTTCATTTTTGATTGACAGTACAGCATTCAAATAAACCTTAGATCGTATTTATAATCCCTTTATCAAAATAGCTGGACTTTGATTGATAGCTTCAATAAAAAAAAAAAAAAATTCCTTTTTAAAAGTATTGACCCTTTAAAAAAATGGCTAAAAGACATTTTATTTCATTTTTATTTTAAACTGTGTTTATACTAATGCAATTTGAATGTATTTGCGAAGTTGGATCTATAAAATCATTAAAAGCACTAGTATTTTGTGCAGTAAATGCGGTAACTTTATCTCATCTATTTCGGCTTTTTACACAACATTAATTAATGTGATAGACGACAGTTTTCATATGCACACCAGCCATAGCATAACATTAAAAAGAAGACAAATTACATAAAAACTATTGATGTAATTTTTTAATGACCATGACGTCTAATAAAAAAATCATTACTAAATTATCCTGAATAAATATCCACCATAATTCATTGAAAAACCTGTTTATTTTTTTATGGTGGCAGCCATGTTGACTGAGTAAAAAGAAGATATAGAAGTGCAGAATTAAATAAATCAAACAAAACAAAAAAATGATTAATGAAAGGTCGTTATAAACTAGTGGAAGCACCGGTAAGTGAGATAAGATTATAAATTTGGTTTAGTTGTTTTACGGCATATCAACCCTTTTCAGATTATTTGATTAATGTGATGTTGCAGACTCTACTTTTACCAACTTTTTTTGGATTTTACCGTCCTTGGATCTTTCACTCTTCACTCAAACATCCATTTACATGAAATCATTTTTCACTTTGTCCCTATTACCTCTTTTAGCAAATACACTCTATGGCTCACTTGCCGTTTCATTAAATATATTGCAAGCAAAATCTGATTCTGCATTTTGTCAATGTCTCCCATTTGATAAGAAGGAAAGTATTTCTTTTGGAAATCCACGGATTAAGGACGATCCACTTCTTTTGTGTTTCCGTTTTGAAAACTAAATATGTTTTATAACTCTTGCTAAAGTGTTTTTTAACATATTTTATTAATTATTTCCTCTTATTATAAGCTAGTTGCTATTTGGTTTTATTGAGCTTTTATATCTGGTTAGGATTAATTTACTCTAGACTATTAAGTCTTTAATATTTTTAATATATTTTAAGTTTACTATTCTGGATTATCTTTGTAAACTTAATTGTAAATCATTTTTCATTATATATATATATATAAATGTGTGTGTGTGTGTGTGTAAAAATATGTGGGTGTAAGGTTAGTGGGAGAGAACCTAAACAGTGAGTTCGATTATTAATAAAAATTCAAAAATAGAGAGTGTAATATTTATTTATATATGTGTTACAGAAAATCAGAACAACATCGGTTCCGTCGGTTTCAAATCCAAACAAAACATACCAATAACTGGTCGCCTATGTCGGACTCTCTTTAGCCTCTATTTCAGGAAAATAGCATCTCACGTGCCACGTGCTTTTCTATAACATTTGAATCTTCAATCTTATTTTCATTTTGTGTAATCTTTTATTTTTAGTTTCTAACGGCAACCTTGCCGATATGTACATCATGATCAAGTAATAAAAACTGTCCTTTTTTCTTTGATAGTAATCAACGTCTACTTCTCTATAGCTTTTTTCCTCTACAAAATATGTTAAAATATTCGTAAGTTTTTCCTATTAAATTATGTTGGAAATTTTTTTGTTATAATAAGCCGTAATTTGCAATTAACTCTGCAAGTGATTCATCTCTTGCCAACATTCTGTCTATCATATTCATCCACACTCACTATATTATTTGCCTCTTTGCTGTCACTCTGTATAATATTTGTTACTCGCGTTCATTTCACTCTTACTCTTCCTTCTTCTCCTTCCATAAATGCCACACCGGGAGACGCGTTTTTATTCCTGAAGATGAAAATGGACGCATCTTCGGAATATTTTTTCTTGTTTATCAAGATGTGACTTTGTCTCAAAAATACTATAATATTCGCTTCTAACTGTCAACAAAAGTGTTTTAATTAATCACAAAGTAATTATTTCAAAGGCAGGACTTATTGTTTACATTCATCCATGTTCCTAATTAGTTTCTGGCCAAACATCTAGAAAAACTCTGAGAGAAGCAAAACAATATTTAGTCTGGCCAATAATTACCCATATGAAAAAAAACTAAGAAAACAGTTTCTCGTTTTACTCCTTGCATCCTCTAGAAACAAAAAAAAATTACGTAACATTCGTTTACTGTAGCAATTTAATTTTATCTATTTTTTATGACATTTGATTTTCATTTTAACTCATGAAGATTCTTTAAAGCAACACCAATTTAATTGTGATATTACCAAGATACTGTTTTAAAACAATCTACATATTTAAAAGCCATGCAAATCTGTCTTTCTCTCTTTCATTTATTTTCTTCCTTTTTCATTATATATATATGGAAGAACCATAGGCCTCATTTGAATTTGAAGCCGACGGTATCGATGTTGTTCTGATCTTCTGTAGCACACACAACCACACTTACGTATATATATATATATATATATATATATATATATATATATATATATATATATATATATGTTTTTCACGAGGTCGATGGTTTTCTGACCCTCTGTAAACTCTGAAAATAAATACTATGCTCTTATTTTGAATTTTTTCTTTATAATCAAACACTTTCCTTGGGTTCTTTCCTATAAACAGCAAACAGTTATATATATGGATATTATATATATATATATATATATATATATATATATATATATATATATATATTATATACATATATATATATTATATACATATATATATATTATATATATATATATATTATATACATATATATATTATGTGTATATATATATTATATATATTATATATATACATATATATATTATATGTATGTTATATATATTATATATGTGTTATATAGATATTGTATTATATATGTGTTTTATATATATATTATATATGTTATATATATTATATATATATTATACATATAATATATATATTATATATACATTATATATATATATAATATATATTATATATACATTACATAATATATATTATATGTACATATATTATATATAATATATATATTATATATATATGATATATATACTGTACATATATTATATCCATATTATATATCTATTATGTATATATATTATATATCTATTATTTATATATATTATATATGTATATTATAATATATATATATTATGTATATATATATTATACATATTATATATCTAATATGTATATATATTATATATATATATTATATATATTATGTATATATATATATATATATATTATATATATATATTATGTATATATATATTATACATATTATATATCTAATATGTATATATATATTATATATATATTATGTATATATTATATACATATTATATATCTATTATGTATATATATTATATATATTATATATATATTATGTATATATATTATATACACATATATATATTATATACATACATATATATATTATATATATAAGTTATATACATACATATATATATATTATATATATATTATATATATTATATATATGTATTATATATATGTATTATATATATATATATATATATATATATATTATTTTTTATTACTGTTTCATCTGCTTAGTTACACACGTTTTGGTTACTGAATAGTATTAACAATCCAGGAACTTCATCAGATATTACAGAAATGGTCATTATGATTGGGTTTTTTTTACTAATTACCATTTATAGTGATTTAATGAAATAAAAATTTTTTTTTATTCAAATCAAGGATTTTTTATTATTTCAAGTAAGACAAAGAAAACTTTCGAAATTTTATCTCCTTATCCTATAGTGTTCGATGCCTACCATCTCTTAAGAGGAGAAGATATTAGCAAATACATATAACGGTATTCACCCTAAAGTCAGTTAGATATGGAAAATCATAATCAAAGATTGTTAAAAATAGAAGCCACAAGGCGGGGGAAATTGAAGAAAAGGATATGAAGGTTTAGTTCAAAATTGTGCGGTAAAATCCAAGGTAACAGCTGATTGTTGGATAAACTTATTTGGAAGCATATATATATATATATATATATATATATATATATATATATATATATATATGAACAAATAATTAATAAAATATGTTAAGCTCTATTTCCTTTTCGGTTTTATTGAGCTTTTTACATCTGGCTGAGTTTATTTTACTTGTAAATATTAACTCTTTAATATTTATGATATATTTTAAGTTTACCATTTTGATTACCTTAGTAAACTTATTGTAACTTTTATTATATATATATATATATATATATATATATATATAGGCCGCCCTGATTTTTAATTTTAGGCTTATACCAACGCCTTTATCAGGATTGTTTAGACAAAACTTTTTTCTTACGAGCCACGATGATATTATGGTGCAATCACTAGTTCTTAAAGATAGAGGTTTTATCGTCAAAAATTAAAAGATAATAAAAATAAAAAAAAAACTATTGTCTAAATCATCCTGATGAAGAATTTGGTATGAAATTTTAAATAAATATTTATTTAAAAATGAAAATGCTGCAGGAGACTGATCTTTTAACCGTAATGTTTTAATTTCATTTTCATCGTACTTTCAAGTAGTGGATTTCTATTAATTTTATTCATGTTTATATATTTTAGACAAATGACCTATTTTAGATCTATGTGGTGAGGTAAAATAAAACCCTTTTGGTGATCTCAAGTTGAAAGAAAAATATATATATTATCGTGGCCTTATAAATAAAGCGTTCGCTTTCAGTTCAGTAAAGACGTCTTTTTTTTTTAAATTGTGGCTTCGAATTTCACACTAGACAATTGTTTATTTTAAACATTTCTAGTTATTCCCTAGGCAAAATCGATCATCTTTATAAGACTAAAAACTTTTTAATATATAAATGAATGAAACATATGTTACAGATATTCTAATTTTGCGTATAAAATTCAATAAAAGCTAATGAACGCGACATACATAGGTACTTTGGTGGTACTTTAAGGGTTGTTTTTATGTTTCTTTTGGAAATATTTTAATTTTTCCAATTTAAAGTTCATAGAATCGAATCCAGGACGTTTCAGTTTGAGTCTTGTGTGAGTATGAATAGCTCAGCTTGTGTGTATTTTTCTACTCATGGTTGCTATGATTATGTGATGCAAATAGTGTGTGTGTAGTTCAAGCTGCTAAACTGCTAAACCTCATTATATGCTATCGTAGTGCAGAGGATAATCACGTTGGCACACCGGTTCTCATTGGATCACCAAAGTTTAGCAACGTTGGGCCTAATTAGTATCAAATGATTGACCATTCGGGAATATCAAGTTTTGTATATAGGAGGACGTCGACACCTTCAAAACTGCAAAAATATAACGTCGTCATCTTCTGCGAGTTGGAACCGCTTGTGAACTTGATATTCCTATGAAATTTTCTCGTTTGAAGGAAGCTGGTTCAACTGCCTAGGGTGAATACCGCTGACATGTAGTGAAGAGTTACTGTACACAAGGTTAAAGCGGAGATATGTTTGTTTGACACTAAATATTTAATGGATATTTTTTATGATTTTGGTAGAACTATTTTTAGGTTTTCTCATTGGCTTAAAAATATTTTTCTATTCTATTTTATTTGAGTTGTAATCCGTTTTTGTTTGGCTTGGTTTGGTTGCTTTGTTTTACGGCATATCAATCAGTTTCAGGTTATTTAATGCCGAATTTGGTAATTTTGGAAAATAAGTTTTTATGCTTCAAGTTCTTTGTATTTTCAAATATTTATTAAAGATGTTTGGCGTGGTTGTTTTGTTTTATGGCATATCAACTATTTTGGGATTATTTAATGCCGAATTTGATAATTTTGGAAAACAAGGTTTCATGCTTCAAGTTCTTTATATTTTCAAATATTTATTCATGGTGTTTAGTTTGGTTGTTTTGTAAAGAAAATCATTGTTTTTGTTTTGCATTTGCGAAACATGGTTGAGTTTTGCAAAGGTAATTGAGCAAAAAATACAATAACATTAGTGCATTTTAAGTCAGGAATCCGATGTCTTCAGGTAGCCTGATCGTGTAGAACCGATGTTTGTATACAATATGCGACTCCCTCTTTTCGTTGTTCATTTTTCTTAATGGCTACACATTCATCAGGAGGATTTAGATACAATTGGACATAGCTAATTTGATTAAATCCTTATAATGATCATCAAAGATGTAGAAAAAACAAATTATTTCTGCTGATATCATGAAAAACGGTGGCAATACAAGTGAATTGCATCTAAAACTTCTAAATACAAAATCAGAGATAATGTTTTTTTATCTACAATGTTGGCAGACATAAGGATTCCACTCGATGCATTATCAGTTAATGCTACCAAAATCAGTCCAGTTAAAACTATTATATTTAAATTCAAACTTTTAACAATCTACCCAAGAACTATATCTGCAGATAAAAAGCAGACAAGATAGGGCAAA
>NC_136485.1:107932706-108020206 GCF_053919585.1 Euprymna scolopes
CATTTTTTTTTATTTGGAAAAAATTATTTACCATCGCCTGCCGTCACGTGACATCTCACCACTCACCTCTACAGGCTGTGGTGGTCTCGCTTAATGTAAACAAAATGTGTTTATTTTTGCTTTTTTATATAAATAAAACATTGTAATTTGTAACAATAAAAAAAAATAATTTTTACAGGAACATTACGACAAAAAGCCCCTAAAGTCCGTATTAATAAATTCGATATAACTCGAAGCAAAATGAATTTCTCGCACTGATGCTATTTTTAGCACAAACAATGTGTTTTCTTTTTTGATTTAATTCAATATCTTACGACTTTACTAATTATCTTTGAAATAGACACAGAAAACAAATATTTATCTCTAAAAGAATTTTTACAATGAATTTATTTAACTTCAAAATTTAGCTGAATTGGTAAGCTCGCCGGGAAAATATTTTTCATAACTTTTTTTTTTTTTCACGTGTACAAATATTTTTTTTTTTCCTTTGAGAAATTAAGTTTAGTCCTTAATCTTTCAAATACAATCAAAAAGCTGTCGGAAACCTACAAAAAAAAAATTCGTTTATTTTTGCCCGTACCTAAACAATGTATATATTAGCAGCAAATCGGCCATTATGGATCATCTTTTTACTATTCAGGAAATTTAAGATTCAATTAGATTCCTATTTCAGTCACCTAAATTATTTAGTGTGAAAGAAGTTTAGGAATTTATATCCAAACTTAAATGTTATTTTTACTTAAATAAAAATAACATTAATACACGAAGTTAGATAAATTTGCATAGAATGCTGTGCTTTACGGTTGTTGTAAAAATGGAACGGAAGTTTAGATTTCGTTCCCTTTTAAATTCAGTACATTTTTACATTACGTCCAACTCATCGTTCACATTCGACATGTCAACTTATATAGGTTTTCGGATATGCTGACAAGGTTAGGGGTGTCTACTCCGAAAGCCGTTCTTAACATGGGGAGGTTTCGGATGTCTATTCCGAGAGCCGTTCTTAACATGGCTAGATTGGAGTGTTTATTCGTTGTAAAAGTACCCGACAACCTATAAATGTTGACATTTCCAATGTGAACGGTAAGTTGGACTTATGTAAAAAATAATAAAAAGATATATCAAACTGACATTTTTCGCTTAAAAATGGAATTATTTCCCTTTCGTTAATAACTTTTTTTTTCTTTTGAATATTTTGTATTTTATATATATATATAAAGTACAATTGTTGAGTGTTATTCTTTTGATTATATTCGTTTGGGGGTGCACAATTAAAAAAAAAAGAGTAAAACGGAGCGAAATTTAAGTTTTCGTTCCATTTTTACAACAACCGCACCAATAAGGGGGGGGGGATTTGTATTAAAAGCTGAGCACTAGGTGTATCAGAATTTTGGGGGAATTTTTGGCAGATTTGCCGTTTAGTTGTACAAATAGCCTCGAAGCCTATTATCACAAAAAGGGACACGTTGTGTCGGCACCGATATATAGAGCGGTAAGCAAACGTTCGTTTATATTTACGGGATTATTGAAAATATAATTCTATGATTAAAATTTAATTTAAATTAATCACGTTGTTTAACAAACAAAACAAACAAAAAAAAACAGAAAGAATGCAAAATGAAGTTTTAAACACCATCTTTCATTATTTCTTTTTTGTTTATTTGTTAACCAACGTATTATTTGTATTGTTCAATGTTTTAAATTTTAAATTATAAAATAAAAATTTTAAATTATAAAATAAAACATTTAATCATTTTAAAACTTTATCTTTCATTATTTCCTCTTTGTATTTGTTAACCAACGTATTATTTGTATTGTTCAATGTGTTAAATGATAAAAAAAATTTAAATTATAAAATAAAACATATTTAATCATTTTAAAACTTAATCTTTCTTTCATTTCTTTTTTTTTATTTGTTAAAGAACGTCGTTCACATTAATCGCTATATACCGGTGTTGACAAAACGTGCCCGTTTTTGTGATAATAGGCTTCGAGGCTATTTGTACAGCTAAACGGCAAATCTGCCGAATTTTTGACATCCCTAACAGGAAACTGCGAATAAAATATAAAAAAAAAAAACTCGTAATTTCTCTTTTAAAAGTGGGTTCTTTATTTTCTTTATGGAATATACTTCCAAAATAAACGATAAAAGTTGTTAAAAAAATAATAGAAATATTATTTTTTATTAAAAAAAAAACAGTGTCTACAAAGTGCCGGCGTGCCTTCATGCAGCTATTTTTTTACGTAATGAAATCAATTGAATTTTACGAGTTAATTTTTTTTCAATTTTTTAAATTTAAAAATCTATCAAAATTTTTCTATTGGTTAAATTTTTACGATATTTTCAGGGTCAATGTGAAATTTTTTGCTCTTTCCAATAAACCAAATATAATATTTTAGACAAACGTTTTTTGTTTTAAATTCACCCACCCCCATTTTGAAATGTCCATTAAAATTTTAATAATTAATTTATGTACTAAAGTTTTATATATCACATATTGAAGATAAAAGATCAATAAATAATATATTGTAAATAAAAACAAAAAATAACTGTTTTTTTTAAATTTACCTGTAAAGTCTAAAGTGTAAAGCATTTTTTTAAAACCACGTTAATTTTTTTAAAATTGGAAGCCTATGTTCTGCTCATATTGTCCAGTAAGTAATGGACGATGACGACATTTTTTTCTATTTCATGCAATGTTTTCTTTTTTTTAGATATTAAAAAAAAATTTTCGCTCGACAGAAAAGAAGGAAAATATAATAAATCAAAAATTTATTTATTTCTTTAAGAAAAGAAAAGAAAAAAATCCTCGAGTGTCTTTTTTTAAAGGCAAAATCTTATAAGTAAAATGTGACTATTTTTAAACTATGGGAACACATATTTCTTCACGAACAAGGCTACACGACTAACGCGAACATGTGGTTTTTACTTCCCTCTGTCCATCCGTAGTTCAAAACAATAAAAAACTACTTCCGGTTTTCGAAAAAAACGTAAAGTTCTTGCGTCATGGCGTTTTTTTCAAATAAGCGTTTAAAAAATTATTTTATTTAAAAAATGAATAGATTTTAAAATATAAATATGGATAAATTCTTAACAATGAAGAATGGAACTACACATTGATTAGTAGTTTTTATAGGTAAATGATTTTTTGGAATTTACATCGAATTTTTATAATCGACGTAAGTTAAATTTCGTTTATTTTCTTCAAATCTTTTTTTTAAAGAAAACCGATTTAAAAAACAAATATTGCATAATTTGCTATTAAACCTGTTATTTTTTAATTTGGTCTTTGTTCCTTTAATTGAAAAAAAATATGGTTTGAATTACATTTTTCAAGTAGTTATAAGCTTCGAAAGATAGGAGGTCAAATTATTCAATATTTTTCACGCATTCGTAAGGTCGGTTTCTGACACACCTAGCTGAACACTTATTAAAATTATTAAATTGTTGAATTTTTTGCATTTTGATTAAATTTGTTAGTTGGCAATCGCTGATAGCCCACTCAAAAAATTGAACACAGACGAAATTAAAAAGAATGGTACTCATGCAGACTTTGTATATATATGTATATATATATATAAATATAACTACTTCATTTACTCACAAATTTAATATACGAAAGTATAGATTTATGCGTAAACTTTAAGTATTTACTTCAAAAGATCTCAATACGTAGGTAGAGCTAGTTAGTAATTTATAAAATATATATGGCGACTAAGCTAAACTGAATATTCTGCGTTTCATCCACTGTAGGATTTGTCAGGCTTATGCGCATAAGCCTGACGAATCCTACAGTGGATGAAACGCAGAATATTCAGTGTAGCTTAGTCGCCATATATATTTTATAAATTACTATATATAAATATATATATATATATAAATATATGTATATATATACACTAGTGTATATATATATATATATATATATATATATATATTAGCAGGCTATATTAATTATTGAAAAAATGAATAAAAGAACATTTTTCTCTAGAATTTAGGAATTTAAAGCTATAATTAGGACTATAACACTATTGATATAGTAGTTTGCATGTACGCCAGTAAGTAAGTAGATAGCAGTCCAATCCTTGGTTAGCTCACACTAAAGGGATACTCGAATACACTTTGCTAAATTCTCAGCATTGTAAGACGAGGAGTAAGGTTAATTGGAGTAAATGAAGGAAATTAATGATGCTTTCCTCGACAATTATTTAGTCATCGATGAAACGGGTGGCTTTAGGTCACGCTTGACTACGTTTGTTCTACTTAACTTTGATCCTCTTCGAAAATTAAATATCTTCTTAAACATTAATCTACGAATTGAAAAATAAAAAATAAATTATATTTTTCATTGTGTATGTGTAAATAGACTAGTTTAATAATTTAAATTAGGGGGTCACAGGGCATTAAAATCGTGTTAATGAAAGATTTCAATAAGGTCATATTGCAGACTCCATCATAATATGTTGGCTTTCTGCAATTTTGAAATACATTCCTAAGAAATGTTTGTAAATAATTGCTATAAACAGAGTTGTAGTGTGTGTGTGTGCGTGTGTGTGTGTGTGTGTGTGTGTGTGTGTGTGTGTGTAAATTACCTTTTAAAACAGTCCTTACGCAGAAAAAAAGGAAGAAAATTAGTGGTTTTAAAACTCTTCATAATGAATAGATAAAGCCAATCCTTGTCGTGCAGCCAACACATATATTAGCAGAGCTTGTTCTTCACCAAAGACAATTTTTCGTTTTTTCATGCCTCACAATTATTTAAGGTTTATTACATTTACTTTTTTTTTTTTTGTTAAATCTTCGGAAATTAAATTATCAAAAATCTATTCGTTGTAATGAGTTATCTTTTTGCGTTGTTTGTTGTTCATTTCTTTTGAAGTAAAACTTTCAAAAGTCATGTTATCTCCTGGGAGAATAAAAAAAAATGTAAAAAACCAAAAAAAAGGCAATCATTTAAGGGTTTCATTTTCTTATTAAATTCATCTTTTAAAATGTCTTTATTTTATCGGTATTTATTTTTTTAAATTGAATTTTTAAAGTTGTAAAGCTATTCTATTCGAAATAAACTAGCAACCATATGCGCCCTAAGGATGTAAATATTTAATAGCTTGAAGGATAAATACGAAAATATTATGGATCATGTGGACTATTCAGACTCCTATTCTAATCTTGGTTGTGATATTCAAATCGTTTCTGTCGATGAAACCTCTTACTTTCTTCCAGTGCATCCTTTTAAACATGCTAACCTAATAGTCGTAATTTGAAATCTTTATGTCAACTGTGAAAACCAGTAGAGAAATTCAAATTGTTGTTTTTTATTCAATTTATGGAGGCGGGTTGTTCTTATTTCCTCAGACTTGACAGAGTAGATGCGTCACATTCATGTTATTCTATATTATTTATAGTAAATATTAAAACTTCAATCCTCAGATCTGATTGTTAACTAACACTTACATATGTTACATCACGTCTCTACATGGACTAGTACAAAATTAATATTTTTACCTCGGGTATGGCTGACAGAATGAGAAAAATCTAATACCACACATGAAGTAAAGGCTCAAGCTCGAAGTCTGTACCCAAGTTAGAAACAAAAAAGTTGGAAATTAAATCGGCTGAAACGTTGCAAGCAAGATGAGAATTATAATCCAAATAAAACTATTTATCACTCCCTCATCTCAAATGAAAATATTAGTTAAAAATGGGCAAAAGTTATACCTGTTCATTTAGAATGAGTATTTTATGTCAAACTGATGAGTGAATATGGTTAAATTTTTGCTAATTTTTTGCATTAAATACTAATCTGTTCTAATCACTAATTAAGCATCTAACAGATACTATAATGCTTAGTTCGCTGCAATGCGAGAAAACTTCTAGAGTAAATGTGGTATTGTGGTGACTCATCCATTTTTGTCCCTAACTGTGCACTGAACAGATATCATATTGCTTAGTTTACTATATAAACTGGGAGTCAAGTGCTTAACGACACGGGCTGACTACCTCGGTGTTCCAAGCGTAAATCCAGTTTGTTCCACAAAAATCATTTTCACTTAAGATGTTGGCAACCTTCTTGTGATCTATCGCGTGATTACCCAATGTATTTCGACTACAAAAATATTGCGGAAATCAAAACCAACAATAGAATTTTTCGATTCATACAATATGATGATGAATCCTATGATAAGCTGCAATCGTAACTTTTTTGCAGTGAGGATTTCAGAATGATGAAACACTAATGAGTATTAAAAACAATTATTTATTTCTGCTCCTTTAAGAAACGTTTCTTAATAGTTGAGCACTCTCTGTGAAAGAAAAGTCGGTCAGTTAGCCTACATGCGAGATCACAACTTCACATCACTTTATCGCTGTAGATCGACCTTTAATAACGTTTATGCTTTTGTATAGGCTTAATTTCACTTGAATATCGTTGAAGTTGATGGTGGCCCTGGGGTTATGTTCCTTGAAAAATGAAGACAGAGATGGCTTCATTGCAGGGGTTCAATCCCAGGACAAGCAGCAATCATAACTTTCTGCCCAGATGATTCCGGAAAAATGAAAAAATGCCTGTAGGAATTAAAAATTATTGTTTATAATTATTATTTTATTTATAAAGTTTCTCTATTTTTAAATAGCGGTTCGGCATGACTAGTGTAATGACCAGTGAAGTGACTGTGAATGAGCAAGGGGAAACTTGGATAACGTTTAAAAGAATCCAAAATTAAAAAGCGTGACAACGTCATGCAGCAAAATTGTTGTTGGCGTTTTTCTCTTAGTTTGTTACATGAATACAGTTATGAGGAAATAGCAAGACATGTGAAATGCTACATCAGCTCTGCGAATTTATTTACTACACATCACTATCCAATGAACTAACAACTTATGTGTAGGAGGGACGAACAACTGTTTCTGTTCGACAGACAACGGTGACTACTAATCCACAACGGGGGTCGACAAAGCTCCATACACAATGTTAAAATTGGCTTATTACCACCGAAATGGATATAAAGGCTGATTGTATAATTAGTTATCCAATAAAATCTATAGAACCCTTGGAGTTTTGTCCGTTAAAAATGAGGAAAAGTTATAGACCGTTGATTTAGAATGGGTGTTTATGTCAAACTGATGAGTGAATATTGGTTAATTTTTTTGCTAATTTTTCGCATTAAATACTAAGCTGTTCTAATCACTAATTAAGCACCGAACAGATAATATAATACTTAGTTCGCTGCACCGTATCATAACAAATGTCCATACTAAATTTCACCCAGATTGGACTAGTAGTTTCCAAAAAATTTTTAGAGTAAATGTGGTATTGGGGTGACTCATCTCTTATTGTTCCTAACTGTGCATTGAACGGATACCATATCGCTTAATTCACTACACCACCGTATCATAATAAAGGTCCATACAAAAAATCAGCCAGATCGACTCAGTATTTTCTGAGAAAAAGTAGAATAGACTGGCAGGTCTACTGACACTCTACTAATATTTGAAAATATGTGGACACTTCCATAGGAGTAAATGGGATAAGAGGGAAAGCCACATCAACTCGGGATGAGCTACAGTATCAGTACGACTGCATTTACAATTAGACGGCACTACAGATAGAGCCAACTACATATGTGTCAATGAGAGAGGCGAAAATTAGAAACGTAACACAATAACAGACAACGTAAGTTGTTGTGCGAGTAACATCAGGAATTTTGCAAAAATATTAAAAATAATTTTGCAATATTTACTTTCCTTTGAGGGAGCAACGAACAAAAATAGGGGGCGATATTTAGAGTGATTTTCTTTTTTTTTTTTTTCAGCATTCTTTAATGTGAAATTATATTTGTGGGAGGAGGAGATGGAGTTAGGCAGGAGAAAGCGATAGAACTTAAAAAAAAAAAAAGATGGTACATACTTTTTAATTCTTTTATTTTGTTATTCATATCCGAGAGAAACGCCGTGTTGTCATGCAACTTACTAATACAGGAGATTTTAGCTATTTTTTTTTTAAAGGTGTGATTTTGTAATTTGAAATGAAGAACAAATTAAAACTTTGCCGAAATATATGTCTAATTCACTTTTTATCTGCACTAATATGATTTCGTTAAAAAATTAAATAAAGAAAACTAATTTTGAGAAAATTAGAAAACTCGAAGAATAACAGACAAAAATATAATTCCGTTCAAATTAATATAAAGAATTTAAAAAACATGGCTAAACATATGAGAATATACTTAGCTTTCTCTTAGAATGAAAAATTGTCAAATAGATCAAGAGAAATTCTTCGGAGAGGACGGTTTTCTTTCGTCTAGTTCCAGTTGAATATTTTTTATTCAAAGAAGATTCACTTACCTGCAAAAAATAAAAATAAAAAAAAATTTTAGAAGCAAAAAAAAACTTAATGTATTAGCATATAAACTAATATTTTGAAACATAATACACACACACACACACACACATATATATATATATATATATATATATATATATATATATATATATATATATATATATATATATAGGTGAATCATTTTCATAAAGAGTGCAAAATAGCCAAAGTGAAAGCTGATAATGATACGTAACATTAAACAACAAATCATATACAAATAAATATATATTATTATAAACACAACACACACACACACACACACACACACATACATATATAATGTACGAACCGGTAATTTCTAGTATGGTATTAGCCCTGGGTGAGCTATGTCAGTTTTTTTTTTCTGTGAAATTCTCAAGCAGTCTTTAACAGCATACATATCCCGGTCATGAGCAAATGACATGTAGTGCGCTTATATCAGTTAAAAAATAAAATAGAAAAAAAGGATGTTACATACCTTTTAATTCTTTTATTTTGTTATTCATATCCGAGAGAAACGCCGTGTTGCCATGCAAGTTATTAATACAAGAGATTTTAGCTATTTAAAAAAAATAAGGGCGTGATTTTGTAATTTGAAATGAAGAACAAACAAGAACTTTGTCGATATCTATCTATCTCTATATATATATAAAAGTGTGTGTGTCTGTGTATATTTCCCTACGCAATAACTCTGTCAATTTTTGGTCTACAGACTAAAAATTTGATATACAGGGTACTGAGATTTGGGAAAATCGATGTGGTTGGGTTTCGGCCAGAAATTTGGCTGATAAAGTGTCAAAGTTCAATAATTTGACCTTTGAGAACTCTACCAAACTCCTCCGAGAATTTGGGGTCTAAACACTTGAAATTTTAGATATAGGTTCGTTGGACATGGATCTAACTTAATAAGTTAATTTGAGTCCAAAGCAATAAATTTTTAGGGGTCATAATAGAGGTCAAAGTTAAAAAAAAATTGACCTCTGCGGTCTCTTCCAAATTACTCAGACAATTTCTGATCTAAATATTTGAAATTTTACATAAAGGGTATTCAGAGATAGGACAAGCTGTTTTTATCAGTTTGGGTCGAAAATTTTTAGTTACCACTATATAAATGTATGTATGTATGTACGTATGTATGTATGTATGTTTGCATGTCTGCCTTAAACTTTCAATAGAGGCGACGGATTTTACCAAAATTAGTATCGTTTTAAAGTTCGACCTTTCATACGACAAATATTGAAAAATTGGCTAAAAACATTAATATGTTCCCCTTCAACTAGGCACATTTCTACAGGGGGGATGGGTAACTTTTTTCGCCGATATTATTTAAAGTTATCCTCTCCTTTAGATTGTCTAGACTTAATTTTAAAAAATGTCGCTTCTGGTTTGGCGGTGATCGTAACAGCATAAACGTTAGGTTTTACCCCGTTCTTTTCCTTCTTTATGGTACGGGTTCGAGCCTGTCTTCCTACTACCACTTTTTTTTCTTTTTTGTTTTGCTCAACATACACATCCAAACACCCGGGCAACGCCGGGCTGAAATGCTAGTATATCTATAAAAGTGAACGTGTCTGTTTGTGTACATTTCCCTACGCGATAACTCTGTCAATTTTTAGTCTACAGACTCGAAATTTGATATACAAGGTACTGAGATTTGGGAAAATCGAAGTGATCGAGTTTCGGCCAGAAATTTGGCTGATAAAGGGGTCAAAGTTCAACAATTTGACCTTTGAGAACTCTACAAAACTCCTCCGACAATTTGGGGTCTAAACACTTGAAATTTTAGATATAGGTTCGTTGGACATGGATCTAACTTAATAACTTGATTTGAGCCCAAAACCATAAATGTTAAGAGGTCATAATAGGGGTAAAATTAAAAAAAAATGACCGTTTTTTTTAATTTTTTATTTTATTTGCTCAGCATACACCTCCAAATACCCGGGCAACGCCGGGCATCCATGCTAGTATATCTATAAAAGTGAACGTGCCTTGTTGTGTGTCTGTGTGTGTGTACATTTCCCTATGCAATAACTGTCATTTTTTAGTCTACAGACTCGAAATTTGATATACAAGGTACTGAGATTTGGGAAAATCTTTGTAATCCGTTTTCGGCCAGAAATTTGGCTGTTAAGGGGTCAAAGTTCAACGAGTTGGTCTTTGAGAACTCTACCAAACTCCTCCAATAATTTATGGTCTAAAAAATGAAAATTTAGATATAGGTTCCTTGGACATGGATCTAACTTAATAATTTGATTTGAGCTCAAAACAATAAATGTTAAGGGGTCATAATAGGGGTCGAAGTTAAAAAAAATTGACCGTTTTTTTTTTGCTCAACATACACCTCCAAACACCCGGGCAACGCCGGACTGAAATGCTAGTATATATATATATATATATATATATATATATATATATATCTATATATATTTATTTCAACCATTCATAAACTACATTTAACAACGTGCCAATAAATGGACTGACTAAGATACTTTCAGGCTTTAAATGCGGGTGAATAAGAGATATATCTGCCTTACTTAAAAAATGCTAGTTTTATTTTTCGTATTTTTAAACCCCCACCCACTCTTTCTGCTGATGAGGTGACTTTTTTTATCAAATCAAATGATAAAATTATTGTTCAAGACGTATTGTCAATCTCAATAAAAACATCGTTTCCGAAACGATCGTACAATTTATTGATTTTGTTTGTTCTTCCTTTTGAAACTGATTTTTAATTATAAATTATGAATCATTTTACTCAATATTAAAATAGATCTAGGATATCTATGCCTATCGAGCTTATAAAATATCTATATTACAACGGACACTGTTTTCTTTCACTTGTATTAATGCATTTACTAATACATTAAAATAAACTCCGCTCTTTAGACTGTTGTACTAATTCCCTTAAAATTATATATATGTGTGTGTGTATGTATATATATATATATATATATATATATATATATATATATGAGAATTTAAATTACCTACAAGACATCATCCTTAAGTGCCTTCAGTCTCTCTATCCAAGGGTTTGTCAGGACAACATGACATGAGTATACTTCAAATTCTGACTACATATTGAAAATAACATAGTATTCGAAGTCCAAATAGAAAATCAAAAATAAGGGACAGATAAATGAATAAATAATTTCGTTCTGATGAACCAGGATACTAATAATTTTTACTAGAAAAATGTATCAAATCTTTAGTACAACGACATAAATATAAGTGATTTTCAGTCGTATTGATTTTTAAAGTTGATTTCAATTTTCCTCATGAGAATACACATGAATTCCACGGATTCCACCATGTTTTATTATCTACATTGGCGTTGCAGTTACTTTTTTCAAAGAAAAATGAATGATACCCAACAAGTATCAGTAATAACAATCACTGACATTCTCAACAGCTTTATTACAATAAACGTTGTGTGTCCGTATATTTGTAAACTTGGAATACTATTAAAAGTGAATACAATATTAAGTTACATGAGTCATTATATTTAACTACACGAATGCATTAATACCAAAGTTATCTAGATAGATAAATGCTCTTTTTAAATAATATTCCAAGTTTTGGTTAGATAATTAAAACATTGATCAATTTTAATACATGATATGGACGCCAGTGACTTACGTCTATCACTTTACCAATATTGAGCTATGAAACAGCTAGTGGCAGCGGGATAAATTATATCAAATTTTAAATGATCCTATAATATATATATATATATATATATATATAGTTTTTTTTTTTGTTCTGACATTGATATTAAAAGCCTTTTTTTCTATTTAAAAATTATTAAAATGAATGTTTACTTGTTACAATTATTTAGATACAAGCACTTTAAAGAAAAGAATTGCTCATATCAAATTTTGAATTCTATTAAGTGATATATTTTTAAAAGAATGCACACGTGATCACCAATCAGAGGCATGTACTTAGTAAAATCTCAACTATTTCATTTATCATTATGACTTATGGAGTATGTATTCCAGGCAACAGAGTAGGTAATGTAGGAAGATAATGTATTTTACGTTTTAAACTTCTGCTATTAGGCTGTATAAGGGTGTTAGCTTTGGTCAAAATCAGACTGTCCCTTTTTTAATTGGACTTTTTCGATTGTCGATTTTCGATATTTCGAATCATTCTAATACAAAACATATCCAAGAACACGCCCAGTACATTTGTGTATTTTTTTTTAAATCCACCCTGAGGAAACAAACTCATAAGCACACACAAACTACTTTTTATATATAAGTAGAGATTACTTTTATACCTACAAGTATTAGTATTTCATGCTTACGCTATCATCAGTGTAGGAAGTGATAGTTACTGTTGGTCGGAAGATTCAAACCCAGTCATAAAGCCACCTTTAATTTGTATGCTAGTTTCTTACCTCAAGACTACCAGCAATTCACTAAAAAATTGAAAGGAACTAAGTGCCTATAAATGCCATATCAATGGACATTCACAGTAAATAGTAGCAGAGTATTTAACAATCGGAAATTGGAACATTGCATTCACGCTAGAGTTGACCGCTTTTTTATTTCCTAAAGGAGGCTCAACTTTAATTTCTTAAAAGGGCTTTGTAACTATAATATTATTCAAATAAATATAGATAATAATATATCATTATTTTTTTATTTTTATACCTACAGACACTAGTGTTCTATCCTTTCAGAATCATTAGTGCAGAAAGTCACGATTCCTGCTGGCCGAGGGATTGGAACCCAGCTGTGAAGCCATCTCTGACTCCATGACTAAGGAACATAATTCCTGGGTCACCGTCAACCGCAACGAAAATCAAATGAACATTTTCAAATAAATATTAAACAAAAGAAAAGCTTTCTTAAGTTATTTTCTTTGCTTAAACGGTTAGTTAAACAGGCAATAAATCAGTTAGTCAATTTAATTACTTGGGTTAATTAAGGAAATTAATAATAATTAAATTAGTTGAACAAAACATCAATTCTTATCTAAGAACAACTCCATTAGGCATAAGAATTTTAAGTAATATCCCCACCCCCGCCCCGAACGTTCAATCAATTTCTCAGGTCATCTTAATTGGAAACAGTTATAATAAAATACAAAATGAATTTATAAAGAAAAAGTTATTCACAAAATCATTTCTACATCAATATTTCATGTCGTACATGTAGGCATATGCAATTAACTAGACCTATGTAATTACATGGTGGTGGTGGTGGTATTATTATTATTATTATTATTATTATTATTATTATTAGTAGTAGTAGTAGTAGTAGTAGTAGTAGTATTTAAAATTAGTACAATAACTTGCGTACTAATCGGAATTTAATTAAAAATCAAAAAGACAAAAACAAAAAATGGAACAGCTTCTTCTCTTTGGATGAAATTGACAATAGGAATAATCAAAATTTTGCTCTGGAATTTGACAAAGTTTATAACTGTTAATTTATATTTCGAACTATTTTGTTATATATATATATATATGATTTTAATATTTTTTTGTTGTTTGGTATAAGCGAATTCACTCATAAAAAAGTAAAGTGGCCGAACATAGTCGAGGGCGACATAAAGACTCCCTTTTAAATAGCTACTGCTAGTGATGGGACGATTTCAATATTTTTCCCAATTTGGATACAATTACAGTTACTGATTCTGTTCTAAATTCCCAATTCTGATACGATTACCGGTTTCTATTCTTTTAAAACTCGTTTGGATCCAGACGTTAAAAGATTAAAAATACTGGAAGCACAAAACAAGCAAAAATAAATTATGTAAAATAGTAACATTTTGAAGTGCCTTGGTACGTGACCCTCCAATATATATATATATATATATATATATATATATATATATATATATATATTGGAGGGGCAAGTACCAAGGCACTTCAAAATGTTACTATATATATATATATATATATATATATATATATATATATATATGTTACTATAATATATATATATAGTCACGTGTATATCTATTTATATGTATTGTAATGTTTAGTAATAAATAATTAATATAAATAACAAAAACTTGAAATTCTATAACATATTGTAAATCACACTTTTAAAACCATTGTGCATTTATTCTAGCCATGTTCCTATCACGTACAAAAAACGTATATATATATATATATATATTTATATATATATATATATATATATATATATATATATATATATATATATTTACACACAAAACGCTTAACTAGTTCCAGAAATTTAAATATAATTTCAACTGAAGCATATAAAAGCATGAGGATTTTAAATGAACAATAATCAAAACTGCCTGGAGACGACTGTTGAAAACTCAGTGGAAAGTACTTGCAAAAAACAACCAAACAAAACAAAAAAAGTGAAGCATGCATGATACCCCCGTGGGATGCACAGTGAACAAGGCATAAAAAACGTCAGCATTTGTCTCCACTCCCAATTTAGTCCCAAACGTCCCCAGGAGACGTCAAATCCTGGTGAAAATGAACAAACGGTGCAGTTTTAGGACTTAACATATGTAAATTTGGGTTCTGCACCAAGCAAAAAGAAAAATGACTAAGTCCATCATTTGCCCCCTCCCCATTTAGCCCCAAAAGTCCCCAACGCCTCAAAATATTTAAATTTGAGTTCAGCACCATGCAAAACTGTTAAATAGACATACACAGAAAATTTTGGACAAATATGGTAAAATAGTCCCAAAACATGGAGTGTTTTTATTAGCCCTAAAAGAGCCCTCTGAGGAACATCCAAGAGTTATTCCGAAGTATAGACAAACAAAATTATATATAGTTAGTTACAACTTTTCAAGCAGTTTCATAAAAATCTAAGATATCAATTTTTTTTAATAAGCACAAAAATGTCAATTTTGGCCATTTTAACCTGAAAGGCACTCCTAGGTGGACAACCAGAGTTTTTCCAGAACATTCGTTTGGTTACTTTTTTACTCATATCATGTTTAATGTTTGTGCAAAATTTCACAAAATTCCAAGCCATAGTTATTGAGAAAAGTGCGGACAGCCAAACGAATGAACGAAAGGACAAGGGTGAATTTATAGGTCCACCCTCCTTTAGTCTGGATACCAAGTATATTGATAACATGAGCTAAACCTCAACATCTTTTCAAACGCATTCAATGGATGAATATAGGTTTGATAAATAATATTATAGAAACATTATTAGAACTATATGCAAATCGACAAATGTTTCAACATTAATATGCCTCGTCGTGACTCCAAGATGACTCCTAGAAAATAGATTAAAAATAAAATCTTTTTAATTTTAAATTGTTTTGCTGATTGCAGGATGCATTTTGGAGTTCTGATGAAATATGTTAATGTCAAAACATTAATCGATCCACTTATGTTCCTCATAACGTATTTATATACATACATACATTATATATACATATTTATATTTATATACACATATACACACACACACATATATATAAGAGCAAATAGTTAATAAAACATGTTAAAAAACACCTTGAAAAAGAGTTAAAAACATATTTAATCTGAAAAGGAAACACTTAATAAGTGGAGAGAGAGAGAGAGAGAGAAAGAGAGAGAGAATGACTCCTAAAATATAACAAGTGCACTTGGATAAAACAATAACTTTGATACACGTTTTGATTTGAGTTATGATGACCCTCCTCAGTCCAGGAGAAGCTTAAGGTTTGTGTGTGAAGACATCATCTTTGAGATAACCCTACAAATAAAAATCTGGGTGATAAAAGTTCGATGAGTGTGAAGCCCATTCATTGATCAAACAATCAAGAAAGTGCCCCTGCACCTATTCTAATAAGTCATTTTAAATGTGAGGAGTTACACCATCGTGCTGAGCAATTGTTCATTCCATATAACACACCGACTGTCCAAAATTTCTTAATGAACACTATGTAGCTCTCAGTAGTGATTAAGGTAGAGGTACACACTAGGAAAATATTATTGAATGGCAATAAAATAAAGACCGTTTGAAATTCATGACTGAAACTTGTTAGGCACAAACACAGCACAAAATTTATTTGTATTAAATATGGTTGGATGGCAAAAAGACTTGTGAATTTTCTTAACGATTCCATAGATGACATCCGGAGGTTAGCGTTTAGTCTCTATATGTAATCGTTTTATAGATTATGTATTGACGACATTGCCAAGGCTACTGCAAAGAAGGTGGGCTCCTTCTACCGTGTTAGAAAATTACTCACTTTCTAAGCAGAGAGCATCTTATATCTTTATAAAGCCGCAATTCGCCCATGAATGGAGCATTGTCGCCACATCTGTGGTGAAGCATCTCCAACCCCTTTTCTATTGTTGCAATGTCGCATCTTCGTGCTTGTTTTACAAGTACTTTAATGGAATATGCTCTGATGAGCTCCTAGCATTAGTGCCCCTCTCGACGTACATACTTTTGACTACTCCGACAAGCAGCAAAATCTCACCCCTTTACTTTTGAGGTTTCTGGAGGCCAGAAAGCCTTCTACTCTAATAACTTATTCTTTCGGACTGTTAGAATTTCGTCCCTGTTTCTTTTTGACTATACCAACCTGCAGAAGTTTAAACGTGATGTAAGCAGACATCTTGCTACTCAACTCTCCTCGGATTTATGCTAGACACGATATAAGCCTCTTACGTTCCGAATATTTTGTTTGGGGGTACAATGAGTACATATGGATATATACTTCGATTTTTAATCAGGTGTATTCTTTGAACTATTTTTCTTTCATCTTTCCAATTTCGGTTCTTATAAGTCTGCAGAAATTCCATAGGTTTCTTTTTGGATAATTGGTATTCTTTGAATTTTTCTTCATCAAACATACCATGGTTATTTTGTTGATTAAATAAAAGAACATTTGCGTTTTGAATCTATTTTAATGTTATATGCACACAACTGTAAACGACAGCACATGATCTACCTTTAAATGCATTTTGCTTTCAAATTTCTATTAAGTTTTATTACAAGCGTATAGTATTATTACATATTCTTCCCCCTATTCCGTTTGGAGGTGGAAAAAGGATCTCTAAAAAAAAAAACACGTCTTTCATATTTAATAGATAATAACCAAGAGAAAGATCAGAAGTTCTTATTTGCCTGTATCACTCAAGACTTTTTGTGACTTTACTTTTTCAAAACATAATTTCTAATAGGAAATTTATATATATATATATATATATATATATATATATATATATATATATACATATATGATTGTACCTAATATACACATGTATTGATTCAATGAAGTGAAACTGCATGGCCGGTTCTACCATTATAGTTTAAGTTGCTTAAGGGTGATTCTATCCGTTACATTTCTGCATTACTCTGCCTTTTATAACCCTACATTTCTTTTATATTCCTTTCCCTAATACTAACATCTCCACATATCATATTACTGCAATCTGATATAAAAATTATTTAATATTTGACATACTATTAAAAGAATATTCTTTTCTTGCAATATAACTTAATACATTTTTGATGTTATAGTTATATTCTAAACTACGGATATATCACATATGCTGCAACACACAGATCAACTACTTGAGCTGAACGCTATTTATAATGGGCATTGCGGTTAAGAAAAACGAAAGATTGTTTATAAAGAGAGAGAAAAAAGCGACACTTGAAACCAAGACGCTAAACATTAAATCGTCCTCACAGATATTGTACATAAAACATATATTATTTTAACATTTGCTTTCTCATGTCTTTATTGATCGGATTTAATGGTTTGAACTATGCCCACCATATCCACTAATATTAAAACAATTATTGATCAACAAAATAACTATATGGTACTGATGCAAAAAAATCGTATATTTGAAATTTTATACTCATAATATCCACAATTTATAGTGAAACAGCAAATAAGGTTTATTTTTAAATAAGTTTTAAATTTTACGCTTTAAAAGACTGAAACAACGTAAAGATGAGCTAAAAAATTAAGAATGAACGAACTGGACTACAGGACTAAAAAATGAGAAGTTGAACGAAATGGGCAACGAAAGTCTGCCTCATTCGCCATAATCTCCAAACCTCTCACCTACCGACTACCATTTTTTCAAACATCTCGACAACTTTCTCTGTGAGAAATGCTTAAAAAATCTAAACGATATCAAAAACTTTTATTCATCGCCACCAGAATGCAAGATTTTTACATTACTATCATAAATACACCTGTTTGCATGGCAAAAATGTGTTGATTTTGATAGTGTTTGTTTCGATTAATTAAATTTTGTTTGAGCCAAGATATTTTCATTTTAATTTAAAAGTTAAAAACCATAAGAACTTTCTTACCAACTTAATATTATTACTTTGACACTTTATCCGTTATGCCATAGGTCCTTGCAGGCGATACTATGAATACAGCTCCGAATTACTAAAGAATTCTATTCAGTCATAACTCACAAAATGACAACAAGCTACGCATGAGGATTAAATAAAGGGTTCCGTTTGAAATTCCATAAAGTTTTACAAATATTGTGAGTATACATATTTGAAAAGGAAGTTATATCCTCGAAATATTTTCAAAACTTTGATGTTATGTTGCAGAACTTTTTAGATGAGGTTTGATAATTTTTGTTATCCAGATCATTCGAACTAATCTTCTCATCTTGGATGGTATTTTCAGTGTTTTGGCTGATGGAACCTCCTACCTTCTTCCGGTTTATATCTCAGGGAATCTGTGTAGAATTTCAAACAGTATGAAAAAGTGGTAGCAATGCTGTTTATTTATTTCATTTATCTTTTATTACCTAAGGTCAGGTAGCAATTTGAAAAGCCACTACTATACGAGGGGCGTGCAATAAGTAATGCTCCTGACCCACTTCCAATTGTCTGATCTAGCTGAAATTTTACATGTGCAATGATTTATATGTCTACGGGTAATGTGGCAAATTTCAGCCCTGAACTAATTGTGATTTCTGTTTTACAGATGTTTGAACTGAGTCAGGTGTGAAATGGAGCCTGTTGAATGTCGAGCAGTGATCCGGTTTTTGTATTTGAAAGGATGCACACCACAGGAGACTTTTGATGAAATGAAAGAAACTTATGGTGATAATGCCCTATAATATGACCTTGTAAAACGCTAGCATCGTAAATTCAAACATGGCTGGAAGTCTATGGAAACAGCTCCCAGACTTGGTCGCCTCCCCTTCTGGCATTGATGAGGCATCTGTCCGTCAAGTTGAGGCTGCCATTTTGGAAGATCGGCGCATTACTATTCGCCAAATAGCCCAAGATATCAAGATTAGTACAGGGTCTGTAGAAACTATCATTCATGACCATTTGCATATGCATAAGGTGTCTGCCAGATGGATTCCCAGGTTGCTCACACCATTCCAGAAGCGAGAACGCGTCAAGTGCTCGAGGATGAATTTGGAGATGTGCCAAGAAGATGAGTCAAATGAGTCTGATTACACAGGATGAAACCTGGGTACATCACTATGATCTAGAGACCAAAGCCCAGTCAATGCAGTGGAAGCACTTGGACTCATCACCTCCAAAGAAGGCAAGGGTGCAGCCCTCTGCTGGCAAGGTCATGCTCACAGTCTTCTGGGACCAGGACGGAGTAGTGATGACAGATTTCCTGACAAAGGGTACCACAATTACAGGAGCCTATTATGCTTCACCTTTGAGGAAATTAAGGGAAGCTATCAAAATCAAGAGGCGGGGCAAGATCAGCAAATGTACCCTCCTCCTGCAGGACAACACTCCGGTCCACAACTCGCATATCACCAGATCAGAAGCACAGGTGTGTGGTTATGGAATCCTTCCTCATCCTCCCTACTCTACTGACCTTGCACCCTCCGACTTTCACCTCTTCCCAGCCATGAAGTTGTTTTTGAAAGGAAAGCGTTTCCCAGATGATGCAGCCTTGATTTCTGAAGTCACGTCGTGGTTGAAGGACCAACCTGGGTTGTTGTACAAAAACGGTCTCCAGAGCTGCAGCAAGCGATGGGAGAAATGCATAACTCTGGGTTATTCCTCTGTAGAGAAAGACTAATAACTGTGCCAAGTTTCGTTGCTCTACTGCTATGGGAAGTGGGCAGGGGTATTACTTATTGCACGCCTCTCAGAAAAGAAGCAAGCTCTGACCTACAAAAATCTCTGAATAGTTCTATCAGCATTTCCTGGTAAGAGTTCATCAGGTGATTAGAAATTAAATAACCCCCTCTCAAAGAGAGAACATTATACGTGGGATGGTTGATTTTCTACGACTAAACAGAATCATATCTAAGTCCGATAAAAGCAAGGATACAATGTTTTATATATATGAATATGTTCAGACATTTCTTATTGTAAACATTTTTCGGATATCTAAGAATTAGAGAAGCCTATTCTTATCAATCTATAAAATCATTCCTTTTACTTGATCCATATATATATATATATATATATATATATATATATATATGCATGGATCCAACGACAAAGAAGATTATACATACATTATATGTGTGTGTGTGTGTGTGCGTATGTGTGGCTCTCTTTAAATCAGGATGGAATGCTGTATTTTTTGTTATCATACACGGATTTGCTTGACAGCTTTATGCTACGTAAGCAATATAAAACACAAAAATAATGGAAATAAATTATAATATGTATTCCTACAAAATAAAAATGGAAACAAAATATATAATATGCAACTGTAAAAGTAAGAAAATAATGTTAAAAAAAAACATGATATAAAACTATGAATCTGAGCTTCATTTCTATTAAATTCTGCCGGAAATCCCTGACATAGATAAACAGATTTTATGGGGCTAGATGTAGATTTAAGAGAATATAAATCCGTTCAATGATCCTTTTCCTGGAACTACAAGGAAGATATAAAAACTGATTGAAAACACACCAGGGAAAAATGAAATATTTGCCATAAGAAAGACTGCGTTTATTTTGCAAGTTTTTGTTCTTGTGAATGTATCTTTTGAAAAAAAATTTTGTTGTTGTTTTCTACAAAAAAGCTTATCTTTTTAAATAATTCTTATCTTGAAACCGTTTGGTTGTAAAATAAAGAAAAAAGAACTTTGGGTGAAAAAAAATGGGTTCCACTAGCTCGATCTCCCTAAGAATGCAGAAGAATGACATGGATATAATTCAGTGAATTTGTTGTTGGCACCTTGACGACAGTTAGTTCTGACTCTCTGCTGCTAATGAATGGTAAATATACCTAAACTTGAGTCAGCTGTACGTTGCAACCGTCTGGAGGGGGGGGGGCTATTATTGCCATACAAAAATGATCCAAAAAAGATTGGCAAAAGAAATGAACAAAATTATCCAACTGGGAATATTAAATGTAGTTGTCCCAAGTAAAAACTGGCAGTATCAACCCAGTTAGTGAATCTTATAATCGTAAAAATTCCAGGTAAAAAATTAGGAGTCCCAATCCTGTCAAGATCAGCAGAACGTAGCCCTCTTCTTGTGTCAAAACGAAAAGCTATGTATATTTTATAAAGCAATTCTAGTATGTGATTGGTTCGTCCTTATCACCCCTGGTTATAAATATAATCGTCCACATATTTGTGGTCATACCTTCTAATGATGCAAAAATAATGCAATAAACCGTCTATGGTAGTATAGACATGTTGAACAAAGCGTTGGTTGAATAAACAGATGTACACACATTGTACTTGAGGGTAAGCGAGAAAAACGTAGATCAAGAAAATCTTAGAATCGCTTAGGCAAAAATTACCTCAAGCAATTGCACATCAAAACCATGGAGAAAATTATTTCATGCTGCCATGATTGATATACAATCGACATCTAATATAAAAAGGGCACTTTGAACCAGGTATGTCAAACACAGTCAGTTTATGTTGTTATTAGAGCCATGCTCCTACAGTTATAACTAAAGTCGTTTAGTGAAACTTATTTGAGAATAATTTCCTTTTAATTAGTTTGCTCATATTAAAAAATGAAAGTCAAACGAATATGCAATTTAAAAAAATATATAACAAAAGAAATTAGCCCGAAATATGTTCTTTATTTCAATATAATGAACATTCTAATTAATGGTTCAATTGTGTCTGAATGCAAACACAACAAATCCAATGACAATACATTGCAATAGTACAAAATATTCAAATATTTTTCATATTTAGGCCACAGGATTGGCACCTGTTGTTTTCGACGACCAAGTTATCTGCAAAGTTTTGAAATGAATTATCGTAAATCCTTCTTGAAATTTCATAACGAAACTGCCTGTCTTTGATAATAAAGATGATAACTCGAAACCTATTGCATAATATTTTCTTTTAATCTAAAACCACGCAAGAATACAAACGTACCAAAGAATGTAATGAAAGAAATTAGAATGAAATATACAATTTTATTTTTATTTCAATAAAATAAGAATTTAAATCAATCGTTCAATTGCGTCTGAATGCAATAGCAACAAATGCACAGGCATTGCATTAATTCAAAATAGACAAATATCCAAACACTTTTCATGTTTTGTCGCAAGATTTGACATCTCCTGTTGTTGACAATTTTTAATATGTCAAGCTGAAATTTCTGTACAGTTCTGATTTTTATCAGACATGTCACGTGATGATCAATCAACCTTATTCTTTGAAAGGTTTTAGCATGAATGATTGTAAATCCCTATTAATCTTTCATAATGTAACTGCCTATAACTTCTTTGATAATAGTTATAACTCGAAAACGTTGCATTTGTGATGTTCAAAAATTTCGAATAGTGGACTCAATGCCAGAAAAGAGTTTCTTACAACGAGAATAGATAAGAAATACTCATTACTTTTCCGAAACTATTTGTATGTTTGATATGTTCCTTCTCCTCTCACTTTTCCAAATACGCTATCTGTGCAGGCTGCAAATAAGCTTGCAATGGGCCACATGCTGCCCACAAACCGCATGTTTGACATGTCTGTATCACGGTATTGAAATACTCCAATAATTAATTATATTTTCATTAAATAAATTTCAATATTGCTTTTTTTTTCGGTTCATTTAATAAATATTTTCCATAGTTATGTCTGTTTAAAACATTAAAGGGTTTAGTTAGAATTACTCTTACCACCTCACCACACAAATGCTTACAAACGAATATAAAACGGTACTAGCTTGTATAAGCTACTCTATTTCTTCTCCATCCGTTTATCTTATTCCTTCTTTGCCATCCGCGAAATAAAAATAAAAACACGGTTTCACTTCTGAAAATGATTCCCACTTCTTCAAGACAATAAACTTAACAGGCATGTGTGAAATACCTATTTCTTCTAAAAACAGCAACCCTACAACCCCGACCATACAAAGAGTTCAAGCCATTATATATAAAAATAATTTGATAGGTTCTCTACAGTGCAATTTAAACTACAATGTATTGTGGACTAAGTCACTACAAGGAGGCATATAAAGCTTCCTCATGGTGCACCACAATGGGTCTCCAATTAGAGCAGACAATCAATCGATCTAATTGAAAAATGGGCTATTTCACTGAGTTCGATGACAATAAAAATATGGGAGTGTGAAACATTTGTTGATCCCATGCAATACGGAGTCTGTTGCTAGTACATATTTATATATGTATTATTGTTTTTTGATTCCGACAAAAGGAAGGGTGACCTGTAAATTCACTCTTGTTCATTTGTCTGTTCGTCTGTCCGCACTTTTCTCAATAACTATGCCTTGGAATTTTTTAAAATTCGACACAAACATTAAACATGATATGAGTAAAAAAAGTAACAGAAGGGATTTTCCGGAAAAAACACCAGTTGCTCCCCTAAGGGTGCCTTTCAGGTTAAAATGGCTAAAATTCACACTTTTGTGCTTAAAAAAAACTGATTCCTTGGATTTTTATAAAACTTTCTGAAAAGTTGTAATTAGCTGATTTCTATATAATTTTGTTTGTCTGTACTTCACAATAACTCTTGATGTGCCCCAGGGGCTCTTTAAGGACTAATGAAAACACTCCATTCTTGGGACTATTTTACTATATTTGTCCCAAATTTTCTGTGTATGTCTATTTATTAGATGTTTTGCATGGTGCTGAACTCAAATTTAAATATGTTAAGGCATTGGGGACTTTTATGGTTAATGGGGGGGGGGGTAAATGATGGACTTAGTCATTTTTTTTTTTTTTTCCAAGGTGCAGAACTCAAATTTACATATGTTAAGGCCTAAAACTGCACCGTTTGTTCATTTTCACCAGGATTTTTGGAGCTAAATGGAGGGGGGGGGGAAAATGGTGAACTTAATCAATTGTTATGCCTCGTTCACTGTACACTCACGGGGGACCATGCATGCTTCACTTGTTTTATTAAAAATTATGTTCGCATTATTTATACATCTTGTGTCTTGTGTTGTCATGATGATATCCTCTCATGATATTTTCGGTTATGAAATCTTCCCCCATATTTGTTATGTAGTCATGATAGCAACCTCCTACTTTTAAGGGAAGAAGGGACAGTGCATTATTTGTTTGCTGTTGTGAGACTATCCTCCCAGAGATTATCACCACTCCACCATTTTTGGTGGGAAGGAAGGTAATCTTTTTAGGCATTCTTCTCTTTTCGGAAGAGGAGAGATATTGCCATATGTGTTCTGTTGTTAGGAGACTAACTCTCCTACCATACATCTCATCTTTTTTTAAGGCATTGTTGTTTAGTATCTGTTCTGTGTTCATGAAACCATTCTCTTAGGAAATACCATCTATATTGGGGATCAGTGTTGAATTGTTATCTAGAAGGTAAACGTAGAAATATATATATATATATATATATATATATATATATATATATATATATATATATTCGGGTTTTTTATATTCAAAAGTAATGGACTAATGAATTCAACGAGGTTGTTAGATAGTGCTCAATAAAAAGAGCTGATAATACTTGTTTATTGTTATATAAACATGCTCACATCCCGCTGCTACAAATAGCCACTTGTTTCAATCAAACAACAGATATCATCAGGCAGCGACTTGACTATTCAAAAGTTCAATGAATAAATAGTTTATTCATTGAACTTTTGAATAGTCAAGTCGCTGCCTGATGATATCTGTTGTTTGATTGAAACAAGTGGCTATTTGTAGCAGCGGGATGTGAGCATGTTTATATAACAATAAACAAGTATATATATATATATATATATATATATATATATATATGTCTAAATTCATGGTATAAAATGTTCTACTGTTGTATGTGTGTAAAATATTTAATGCGCTTCTTCACAAATACATGGCATTAACAAAAGACACATACATTTTTACAGACAGCTTTTCTTACAATCAAACGATAACAATATATCTGCTTGTCTCAGACCAAAAGAATCAAATACCTTCTCATTTGGCCAAACACCCAAAGAACGCCAGCCATCTCAACGAGTTATATTTTACATGGGTTTTATTTATGGATTCCTTTGTCTGAGTTTGAGACACTGAGTCTCTTTCTATATTTTCATTTGTAACTCTTTCTGCTTCTAACAGGGTCGTCCACACATATGTCTGCTAACACATTTCTCGTCAACTCCTTTGTTTGATATCTGCTAACTAACTATTAGATCAGCAAAACAGATCAAATCATGTGTCATTCACGTCAGCTAAAACGTTGTTTACTAAACTTAACCAATTTCCAAGCTACTTCAAAATTCCTAATTCGACTTTATTTTATTTCTGAGTAAAATTTCTGAATTCCATGTTTAAAAAAGTATGTGTCCTCTATAGTATCAGACCTGACAGAATGTTTAATTGTAGGTATTGACCGTTTTATACCATCAAAAAAGTTCCAGCGAAAACCTAACAGCCAGCCGTGGTTCTCCCCAGAATGTGCTCTGCCATTGCACACAGAAATTACTTTTTCCATAACTTTAAACTTAATAGATGTACTGAGACTAAAGCTGCTTTTAGAACTGCCAGCAACCATTGTAAAAAAGTAACAAAAAATGCAGGAGAATTGTATCCTCAGTCCGTCAAGTTCAAAGTAGCTGAGCAGCGGCTTGGTTCCCACCAGTTTTGGCAAATAGCAAACAGAATCCTGAAAAGAAACGTGTGCTCTATCCCAACTATCATCAATTGACCTGAGGTAATCTCGTCAGCATCAGACAAAGCCAAACTCTTTGCCAAGAACTTTGCAGCTAATTCTACCCTTTGCAACCAAAACCACCAACCCAAAATATTTCCTCCTGTATCAGAAAACACGCTATGTGATATACAAAATATCTGTACATGATGTTGCCAAGCTAATCAAAACTCTTGATTCCAGTAAAGCAACTGGCCCTGACGGTATTCCAATTATAGTACTCAAAAAACTTCAACCAGAACTAGCACCCATACTTACAAAACTGTTTAAACGTAAGGAGAATTGCTTCCCATCACCCTGAAAAATCTCATCAGTTTGTCATGTGTTTAAGAATTCAGGTGATCGCTCATCTCCCTCTCAGTATAGGCCAATAAGTCTCCTGTTCACCATGAGTAAGTTGCTGGAATCTGTGTTAAATAGAGAAGTAATCAACCATCTCAGCAAAAATAACCTTCTTAGTGACACACAATATGGTTTCCATTCTGCCAGATCTATAGCAGATGTGCTTACAGTTATATCTCATAGGATTAGCGAATCTCTAGACGGAAGCTACCTTTCTAGGGCAATTGTTCTTGACATATCTTTAATAGGGCATGGCACAAAGGTTTATTTCACAAGATCTCCAGCTATGGTATAGCTGGAAATGTCTTCTCAATTATCAAATCATTTCTCTCTGATAGGTTCATAAGAGTAATAGTTGATGGGGAGAAATCAGAAGCTCACAGTGTTAATGCTGGACTCCCTCAGGGGTCCATCCTGGGCCCAACTCTAATAGTAGTTTTATAAATGTGATTTATTTTGCAAATTACCCACGTGATTTACTTATTTGCATACTCTAAACAGCTTTGGCACATGCTTGAAAACGAAAGTTTTTATGTTTCAAGTTTTTCAAATATTTATTTGTAGTGCTTGGTTTGGTTGTATTGTTTTATGGCATATAAACCCTTTTTTGGTTATTTAATGCCAAATCCAGTATAAAAAAGGGGGGGGTATGCTTCACGTTCTTCAAATATTCTTTCAGAATATTTAGTTTGGTTGTTTTATAGAGAAAAAAATTCTTGTTTTTGTTTTGATTTTGGCTTTACAGAATATGACATATGCAAAAGAAAAGAAAAAAAAAACAACATCAATGTTTCGTGTGTTTAAGGCAGGAAGTCGATAGCTTTAGACAGCCTGATCTGGTAACATTTCTTAAATCTTCTTAATATGATTTCTTTTTTTTTATATAGCTCGAATCTGGAAGGAAGGAAGCATGCCTTAAACATATTGGTGTCTTTGTCTCGAATTACGTTGTTGTTAAATTTGTCAATATTAAGCCCAGTAATTGGTTAATGACTAATTAAAATTTTTTAAAATAACATCTAGGTATTGTATTTGTTCTTTTTTAAGTAAAAAAAAAATCAGAAAATCTAGGTATTGTATTTGTTCTTTTGTAAGTAATCTCATGTTGTTTCACTAATATAAGTATCGTTTGATGAAAAGCAGACTCTGCAGTTTAACTAAATCAATAATTTCTCTTTGGATTCATCTGCTGCTAAATAGCTGCTTGTGAGAATGGTAAAATAAAATAAAAGACGATAAGTTATCAAAAATCTTTTCCTTAACTTCTTCCTTTTCACTCACACAATTTTAATCTCAGCCAATTTATGAAGCATGAAGAAGAATAGATAAAGCAAAGTAAAAGAAATAAAATTCAAGTCTTTTAAGCACCAATATTGATTTTTCGGTAATTACCAGGAAGCAGAGGACTTAATCGGTTTGATGCCATTTAATACTTCTACCGCACAATCCTCGACAAAAGTAACTTTTTTTTTCTCTCCTTTCTTTTGCGTTTTGTTTAATTTCTAATGCAACATTTGAATTCTAATTCATTTCGCATACATATTTAGATACCTGTGGCCTGAAACACATCATTAATTTTGGATTTTATCATTTTTTTATTTGATGATTAAATTATGACAACTTTCAGGTAAAAATCTTGACAAAATGTGTTAACGCAAACAACTAAGGCTGCAAATAAGTTTAGAAATTATTTCTTTTAAAGCAAAAATTGATAATGGTTTAAAACAAAGCAAAAGAATACACCTATCATCACTATCTCTCTCTTTCTCTCTCTCATATATATATATATATATATATATATATATATATATATATATATATATATATATATATATATATATGTATGTGTGTGTGTGTGTGTGTGTGTGTGTGTGTGTGTCTGTGTAAGCGTGGTGGCTGTATATGACGTATAAGCTTTACAAAAAAAAAAAAAGATTCCCTGTCTTTTTCTCTCATGCTTTCCCTCTCTGTCCTGCTCTACCCAAGTCTGTGGACCTGTTCCACAAACCCCAAATCCTCAAGATGAAATATCTCCAGAAAAAAATCACGAATAAACCTAGAACCCTATCCTCCAACATAGACCCCTACTACTATGTCTCCTTCTCCAACATGAGGGGTCTACGTTCCAACCTTCCAGAAGTTCAAACCCAATTACAGGAGACAAAACTGGACATATCTTTCCTAAGTGAAACTGGCATAGGGCCGACCACTTCCTTAGATGAGTTCATAATTAAAGGATACTCTAACTTAACATCTAAATCTGACTGCCAAGATCGCCATGGGCGTAGAATATGTGCCTACATTAAAGATGGCTTTCCATGTGGTAGGGATATTTCCAGTGAAGATCCTAATTTACCTTATATGTGGTTCTGGGTTGCACTTGCTTACACCACTACATTTATATTTGCCCTCTATCGCCCCCACAACAGCGGAGTTGCTCTCTTTAAGAGGATATCTGAGAAAATTGACCACGTCCTGTCTGCTCATCCTTTGGCTAACATCCACATTTGTAGTGACTTCAATGTCCACAATGTGGAATGGCTGACACTTTATCAAATCTCAACACTAACGTACTGTACACACAATAACCCTTATCTCCGAGTGGCTTCCGGGCCTTGATAAGTGATGACCACCTTGTAAAAAAAAAAAAAAAAGAAAATATAAAATACTGAAACATAATATCAAATAAAAAATAACATGGTGGCTTTGATAAAAAAAATAACATGGGGATTTGATAAAGTGTCTTACTTAAGGGGGCGGTTCATCAGGAATTTGTTTATGTTGGACTTGAAGGCATCCAGGTTGTAGTCAGGTAGGAAACAGGCAAATGGAACAGAGTTCCACAGGCATGCAGTTCTAAGAAAGAAGCTTTGTTCATGGAATCTACGTTTTGGTTTTGGCACAGATAAAGAGTGGGGAAAAATTTTGACAGTGGTTTCAGCTAGACAGGTGTTTTTGTGAAAGATTGGTGAGGGGGGACCACGGGTTGGAGCTAAGACGAGCACTTGCCATGGAAGTAACAATAAAACAAAGACAAAGCTCACAACGTCTCTCCTGTGGGAGAGAGGTTGCAGGGAAGAGAAAAGGGCATCCCCACTAGGCCACAAAGCCTATTTTGTACTCTGTCAAGGCAGGATAGGCTGTTTTTAGCAGCTCCTGCCCAGATGTGGCTGCAGTACTCCATCCTTGGACGTACTTGACTTTTATATAGATAGAGAATTGCATCAGCAGTGAGATATCTTCTGGAGCGGTAGGAGGATCCCACCATTTTTCCAGCGTCCTTGGCAACAGACTTGATGTACGTGTTCCATTTCAGATCAGGAGGAAAGGTCAAACTCAGAAGCTTATCAAAACCTCGGGCTTCCCCTAGACAAGAGCCATCCATTTCAATTGATGCCAGATGGGGATCAGAGCGTTGATGATGTAAAGATAGGAATTTGGTTTTAGATGCATTAAAAGTAATCAGCCACCTCTTCCCCCACTGTATCACATGCTCGAGATCAGAGGAGAGAGAATCAGAGAGAACTTTATCATTTACGGCATTTGATGTCATAGATGGCCGTGTCATCACCATAGATGTCAATGAATGATTTAAGTATGTGTTCTGGGAGATCATTGATGTAGATCAGGAAGAGAGTTGGGCCTGGGATGGACTCCTGATGGACTCCAGCATTAATACTGAGGGCCTCTGATTTCTATCCTCTTATGAGCCTATCAGAGAGAAATGATTTAATGATTGAGAAAACATTTCCAGTTATACTGTAGCTGGAAATCTTGTGAAGTAGGCCCTTATGCCATACCTTATCGAAGGCCTTTGAAATGTCAAGTGTAACTGCCCTAGAGCAGAAGTCTTTGTCAAGAGATTCACTAATCCTATGAGATATAGCCGTTAGCACATCTGCTGTAGTCTGCTGCTCAGTCTTCGGGGATTTTCAGATTTTGTGCTTTCGTGTATCAAGGACAAAATACTCCAGAAAAGTCCTTTTTACAGTGAAATTAAACTCTCACAAAATGCACTCTACTTTTTGAGTGAGGTACATTGAATGCGATGATTGGTCTGTACCAGAATTTTAGTCCAAGTTTACCTTCTTTTAGATAGGTTGCCTTCACACCAACCAGAAGTCCTGTCTGCTCTGTTAGCTCTGAACCAATTACATTATCATTTCAGAGTAACAGAGGATCATCATCAAAAAGAGCTCGGTTTTTTTGAATGAATTGCATTTACCATGACTAAGGAGCTCCTTCCACCTCCATATGTACACACACACACACACACACACACACACACACACACACTTTCTTGTACTTTAGGCAGCATTCAGCTAGGATAGGTTGAGTTGGCTCTTCCCATAGAACATGCAATATACTGGATGAATACAGACTGTGCACAATTGTCCATAGCAGACGAAATAGCAGGTCCAGAGACCAGTGGCCAACATTACATACCTGTGGACCAAAACTAGGTTTAACACCTATTTTGATGTTGTGCAACCATGTCTTCAGCAAAAGTAAAATTTTTTAAATTTTGACTCCTTGGCAGCCAAATTGTTGGCCAAAAAACCAATTAAAAAGCTTGCCCTATGTCTGAATACACTTTAAGTAAAATTTCAAATGTTTAGACCAAAAATTGGCTGAGTAATTTTGTAGAGACCTTAGAGGTCAAATTTTTTTAAACTTTAATCCCAATTTTGACTCCTTAACATTTATTGTTTTGGGCTCAAATCAAATTAAAAAGTATGCTACATGTCCAAGTAACCTACATCTAAAATTTCAAAATACATTCTCTAATATATGAAAATATCACCAGAGAAACCCATCCGATGAAGTAGAACAGAAAATGTAATAATCATTTGGCCGTCCCAGCAGGGGTTAAAATCAAGGTGGCAAAAAATAGCTAAGTAAATACAAGAAGCTTGCCAGAAAACGAAAGACAATATTGGACATGAAAAAAAAATACTGTAATGCCAATAAGTGTAGAGGTACTGTTGGATAATAAGCCACAGCGATGCCGATAAAATCAGTGGTGAACACACACACATTCCAGATGGATTTTTATCTACATTCTTATATCCTATAAAAATGACCTGAATTGTAATTATCACCAAAAACAAAGAAAGGCTTACATTCTATGTCAGGAAGTTAGAATTGCATAATACAAAATAATGAATCTCAGCTGTCTGTTTAAATGTATGTATATATGTTTGTATGTCTGCCTAAAACTTTTGACAAAGGCGATAGATTTTCATGAGATAGATATCATTTTGAAGCTCGACCCTTTGGACGACAAATATCGAGAAAGTGGCTGAAAACATTAATTACTTCACTCTCAACTGGGTACTTTTCTACAGGGAGGGGGTCGCTTTTTATGCCGATATTTTCGAAAGTCATTCCCTCTTTTAAATTGACTAGCCTTCATTTAAATTTTTGCCACTTCCAGTTTGACGATGGGCGCAATGGTTAAAGGTCACGCTTTTTGTATTGTTTTTTTCACCCTTCGTGGTATGGGTTCGAGCCTGCCTGCCTACAACCACTTTTTTTGTTTTTTTTCGTTTCTCAACACACTTCAAAATACCTAGGAAACGCCGGGCACCCAGGCTAGGGCAAAATAAAGAAAAATTAAATATTTTAAATATTTACATTTCAGGAATATCGTCGATTGATATCTTTATAAGACACAGATAACATAAACAAGTAAGAAAGTGGAAAAGAGAAGGCCGTGATTGACATTTTTTTGTCGTCGCTTGCCACACACACACACACACACACACACACACACACACACACACACACACACACTATTATCGCTAAATGTAGTTATTCTATTCCGTCTCTTTCGCTCTCTCTTGTCAACGACCAAAAGTAAATTATAAATAAACATGTATGTTGACAAAATTTGTGTGTGTTTATTTTGGAAACAATAACAAAAGAATTGTCAGGTGTATATAATTTCACAAGCATTTGAAAGGTGCAAATTAGAAAATATATACGTTCAATAACGCAACAGTACTACTAACAGTTCCAAAATCTAGGGGAAAGTGGAATCAAAAGGAAGATTAATACCATAAAAATACGCCACTGGACATATTAAAACAGCCATAGAGTTTAAAAATCAACCAATATAACTAGATGACACCGACCAACCACAAGGTCAATAATTGTAAGAATACAAGGAAAAGTTCTGAAAAACCTAGAGAAAAAAACTCTAGAACAAATTGGAATCAAAGGGAGGATTGATACCAAACAATGCACAGTGCTGATGACTGATTTCTCCAAATTCGTTCTGTAATTTTGTTCTGTGTGGTGACTGCTACGAATGCTGGTGTTGCTATTATTATTATTATTATTATTATTATTATTATTTACTCACTAGGAATTTGTAATTAGTATTATTATTATTATTATTATTATTATTATTATTATAATTATTATTATTATTATTATTATTATTTACTCAACTGGGAGTTCTCACACAGGCCATCATTAGTCATTACTAATAAACTGACGTTAACCAGTAATGCTCCCTGGAATCTGTGTAACGTCAAGTCTCCCCAGATTTCTAATGTTCATCATCTCTTTTGACAACCTCTACAAATGATTTTGCATTATCACAACAGCTGTTTACCATTGATTTCTGAATGGCAATGACCATTAGTCGTTTCTAGGGTTTGCATGGCAATAAACCTGTCCAAGGTGCCAGGACTCTGGACACCCTTCCTTATTGGAGTTCTGGTTATCTCTCTTTACTTATCCTCATTGACCCTCCATGGATATTTTGTTTGTTATCAACTGATGCTGGTCATATCATATTGTTGCTGTTGACAATTTATAAAATTTTCTGCAGTTTCAGTTCCTTGGGTTCGTCTGATGGTGTACTATATTTTTGTTTTATTTCTATTACATCTTCCAAATTAATGGTTACCATTTGCAGTTTGCATCGGTTGGTTTCCACATTTGAGGATTATCTTTAAGACGTTCAGCTGTTTTGCTCATTGCTATCCATTATATAGTCTTAGTCTTTTCTTTGATTCCAGACTTTTTTCTTAAAGTTTTTTAAACTGTTCCAAGTGCTCCTACAACTATTGGTATTATTTCGACTTTCTTCATGTTCTATATTCCTTTCAGTACTTTGGCAAATTCTGCGTAATTGTTTTGTTTTTATGTCTCCTTAATCTGTAAGGATGACAAAATCTATGATTTAAGTTTTTGCTTCTTATTAACTATTATAACAGCACAGGTTCTTCATTTTTTTTTTTTTTTACATAGGCATCATCACTTATCAAGGCCAAGAGGCCACTCAAGGATAAGGGTTAATTTAGAATAGTTATAGATTTTTACTTTTACATCCTAAAGAATTTTGTGATTTTCATTTTCCAGTACTGTCTCTGGTTTGTATCTGTACTGTTTGTATGCAGCAGTCGTTTACGTAGTCCTCAGGATACTGCCTTCCTCACACAATCATCTCAATTCTTGTATTTTTTAAGAGCTACTTTACTGCATTCACTATGTAACCTATTGTTTCGTCTTTTTATCCACAGAGTCTACATTGAGTTCTAATCACATATTATTATGATTTATTCACTAAAATATCTTATTTTTTTTAAATTAATTATTTATTTTATATTTTTTAATTAAAATTTTTTTAGAGGGAACTGTTATTATTATTCACTCACAAGCGATCACACACTGAATGCCTACTAGACACTGTCCTCGAGTGTTTAAGCTCTCTCTGTACAGGGGTTTGCCAGAACAATCTGATATGAGGATACTTTTTCTATAGAAGTAAACCCTGACCAAATATTCAAAATCACATAGTATTCGCAGCCCAAATAAGATCTCCTCACTACGGCTACTCCACAGCTTTTCCGAGGAATGGTGCACCTTCTCCAAGTGATATTACCTCAAGTAATAGCACGAAGCTGGATACTCCACCAGACTAGATAAATTCTTGTCCTGGAATCCAGTAAGACCAAGAGACCAACATGAAAGATATACTACAATGTATAAAAATGGTTAATTGGGGAGAGGAAAACTATGTTCTCAATTTCTTTACTAACTCAGTGTTTGAGAGATAAAGAACTTTAATGGAACATTCGAATATCTATGTATCTCATATAGACTTCAAGTGTTAGCCCCTGGTTGTGGGTCCCTTGATTTCTGAGAACTTCGACTGAAGTAAAATAAAAAAAAAAAAGAGGCAATAACCTGTTGTGTTCCCTGGAACTTGAGTGACACAATTCTCTTTAGATTTCCAGTACTCTCTACTTCTTTTGATAACCATTGCAAATGCTTTCTTCTTATCATGACAACCGATTACCATTGATTTTTTTTACGGTCATTGGTGTTTCTTGGAGTTTAGGTGACAAAAACTCTTCCTAAGATTCTAGCATTCTCTGCATCATTCTAGTGCAAGTTTGGTTAGTTCTCTCTCTCCTTGGTACTTCTATCCTCACTGACTCTTCACAATGTTTTGGTGTGGCACGAACTGAAACCATGTCACCAGTTTTTTGTTTTTTTTTGGTGGCGTGATTAACTTACAATTTTGCGGTTTTAGTATTCTTGGTTCCCTGTGTCCATTTTTTGTTTGGCTTTTATTTCTATTGCAAAATCCATGTTACTTGTTGGAGTCGCAGTTATCATCATTATCATCAGTAGTACGAATAGTAGTAATATTTCACCTCTTTCGTTAACCATTGCAAATGACTTTGCATTATCGCAACAACCACGTATCATTAATTTCTCACTAGTAATAGTCATTAATTGGGGTGAGAAAAGGCCTTCCCAAGATCCCAGTGTTCTCTGTATTTTTTGAGTGGAGGTCTGGTTAGTTCTTTCCCTCCTTGGTACTTTTATCGTTCCTGATCCTTCACAACATTTTTTTTTGGGGGGGGGGTGCTTAATTTACAATTATGCAGTTTCAGCTTTTTTTTTTGTTTTCGATGGTCGATTTTTTTTTTCGATTTTTTTTATTTTTTATTTTTTTTCTATTTTTTTTTAAATTTTTTATTTTTTTCTATTTCAACATCTATGTTACACAATTATCATCATCGTCATTATTGTTATTGTTGTTGTTGCTATAATTATTATTATTATTAGTAGTAGTATTAGTAGTTGTAGTAGTAGTAGAATTTGATGCCCTAATTATTATTGTTATTGTTGTTGTTGTTGTTGTTATTATTATTATTAGTAGTAGTAGAATTTGATGCCCACATTATTATTATTGTTGTTGTTGTTATTGTTATTATTATTATTATTATTATTAGTAGTAGTAGTAGTAGAATTTGATGCCCACATCTTTAAAATTTTTCATAGTTTTTGCTATAATTTTTCATTTTAAATTTGGCGAAATTCTGTCAAATAACTTAAAAGTTTATAAGACTATGTATATTACTAAACAACTAGATTAATATAGGCTCCAAAAGCGTTGGACAAAATTTGGTAGGAAGCATCTCCGGAATGTCGGTTGTGCCATGAAAGTTATGACACCAGCTTCTACTACAGTTAATATGACACAGCTAAAAAGTCCTGGATGGATGGGTAGGGGTATTTAGTTGTCGACCACTACAAGAACTGTGACACCAGATTCAGAAAATTGAAAGTCTTGGGTGACTGCTTAAGCTATTTTTTATTAACAAGTGCATTATATCTACAAACAAAATACTCCGATATATGGCTACTGATACAATGAATCTTCGTTGGATGAAAACAACAGGCGTAACCCCTACCCCAACGACAACACAAGAAAGAGGATAAAAAACACACTTCATTATCACCTAAAAGATCATTGTAGGTCATCTACGATAACATCATGTTCATTGATTCCGTCTGGGGATTTTCAGGCTACAAACAAACTCAAACACGTTCAGACATTTTCTTTTTTCACACAAACATGTCCGTGTGTGTGAATATATATATATATATATATATATATATGTATATATATATTAGGCTGGTGCAAAAATAATATCGTTTTTATACATATATTGAACGTCAAAAAACGACATTATTTTTGCACCAACTTAATATCTCCACTCTTAAAAGTCACATTGTGTGTGTGTGTGTGTGTGTGTGTGTGTGTGTGTGTGTGTGTGTGTGTGTGTGTGTGTGTGTGTGTGTAAATATATATAGCAATTAAGCTTTTCAACGACATTATCATTATTTTATTTATTTATTCATTTTTTTTTCAAATTAGTCCATCGGACAAATTTTTTTCTCCTAATATAAAATAATAAGAGGATTAACTCTATAATAATACATTCGCAATCTGCATGAATTAAAGTATCATGTTTAAACGTATTGTACGACTGGGCCACACCAGGCTTAAACTAGTATACCTATAAAGATAAGTTTTTTTTTCTCGCTCTGACATTGATATTAAAAACCTACTTTTTCTATTTAAACGTTATTAAAATGAACTTTTTAATATACTCAGTCATGGATATGCGAGCGACTTCATGAACGTTAACTTATTTGCATATTTCTTTGAAAAACAAAGGTTAATTATCGATTTTTTTTCTGATTTCTTATGCGATGATTAGTTTTATTTCATTATTATACTGAATTCTATTCATGCATAGTTCTACATTCTGCATAATTGTGTAGAATTTAATATGAAAACATTTTCGCTCACAAAATATACATTATATATATATATATAAAGATGACCTTGTTGGTGTGTGCTAAATGTCTCTACCAAACTCCTCTCTGACTTTGGTCTACATAGTTCAATTTAATATATAGGATATTTGGACATGTAACACACTTTTCATTTTATTTTTATCCGGTAAAATAGCTACTAAAGGATGCAAAATGAAAAAAAATCTATATTGACCCTGGCCTGACGTAAGTCGACTATACCCATTTTTTTTTGTGCATGCGCTATTTAAATTTTTTTTTTTTACAGTTTTTGTATACGGATAAGGCTGAAAAGCCATATGTTTTGGTTTCGATTCTAGCTGACGACACACAAGTCATTTCTTTTTTTACTTTGGAAATCATTAGTATATATATCAGGTACAATATTATAAATCGATAGAAAATTGGCTCTCTATAATAATAAATATGGAATCTACACGAATTAAAATATAATATTTAAACATATTTCATATCCATACAACGCCGGCGGCCTGCTAATATATATATATATATATATATATATATATATATATATTATAAGGTAAAATTAAAAGCCAAGAACAATGCGAGATTTTTTTTTTTTTTATATAGAGTAAAATTAAATGCAAACAAAAGAAATAAAGTTCTTTTTTTTTGTTGTTTGTTTTTTCTTTTTCACACAAATTTTAACTCTAAACAACAGTAATTTTTTTTTCTGTTGTATTCAATGGTGATATAAATCTGAAGTTGAGATTTATATCACCATCGAATACAACAGAAAAAAAAATTACTGTTGTTTAGAGTTAAAATTTGTGTGAAAAAGAAAAAACAAACAACAAAAAAAGAACTTTATTTCTTTTGTTTGCATTTAATTTTACTCTATATAAAAAAAAATCTCGCATTGTTCTTGGCTTTTAATTTTACCTTATAATTTTCTTCAACAATGCTTCAAGCAAACTACAACCTACTTATATATATATATATATATATATATATATATATATATATATATATATATATATATATATATATATATATTATTTTTTAAAACAGTAATCTACGTACACGCGTGTTTCAAGGTTTTTACCTCTCATCAGCGTAGTTTAACCTCAGACCATGTTTACCACAGTCCGGTGCCTTAACCGTTAGGCCATAATCGCTAGATTAATTATACTGTTTATTTTTATCGCTTATAAATTTAGATTTTGTTATTGTTGTTATTTTTCAAGCGATACATACGGTTAATATTGGCGCCGCCTCGGAGCTCATTTTTTTAATTTTTTTTTTATTTATTTACTTAGAAAGTCGCCCTTTTTAATTTGGACGTATATAACATTTTTATTTATTTATTATTTTTTAAAACAGTAATCTACGTACACGCGTGTTTCAAGGTTTTTACCTCTCATCATACGTGTACGTAGATTACTGTTTTAAAAAATAATAAATAAATAAAAATGTTATATACGTCCAAATTAAAAAGGGCGACTTTCTAAGTAAATGAAAAAAAAAAAAAAATGAGCTCCGAGGCGGCGCCAATATTAACCGTATGTATCGCTTGAAAAATAACAACAATAACAAAATATATATATATATATATATATATATATATATATATATATATATATATATATATATATATATATATATATATATATATATATATATATATATATCAGGTACAATATTATAATCGATAGAAAATTGGCTCTCTATAATAATAAATATGGAATCTACATGAATTAAAATATAATATTTAAACATATTTCATATCCATACAACGCCGGCGGCCTGCTAATATATATATATATATATATATATATATATATATATATATATATATATATATATATATATAAGTGACCTTTTCTGTATGTGTACTAAACTTCTTTACGAAACTCAACTCTGAATATTTGGTCTACAGACATTAAACTTGATATATGGGGTATTTGGACCTCGAGAACACTTTCGATTTTGTTTCTAGCTGGCAAAAATAACTTATGGCACAAAGTCACTTTTTTTGTAATTATGAAATAATTACTATATATATTGGGTACAATAGAGAATTTGCTCTATAATAATAAATACGAAATCTACATGAATTAAAATGTCATATATAAGCATATTTTGCAACAAGGCAACCGCAGGCGGTTTGCTAGTATATATGGATATCTTTTCCACTCGCGGAGCAGTCGTTTTTATATCAGCTGGCATGTTGCATAAAATAGCGTCCAAACGTTGTTGTTTAGCCATGTTTTTCTTGAGCGCTTTCTATCAGTGCGCCCGATTATCATTAGGAGCGATTGTTGCTGTTGTCGTTTTTTTTTCCAATATCTCCACATCAATGCACGTGAAGAGATAGAAAACTTCTGTCAAGAAGTGGCAATCATCATGTATATGCTATATTTTTTTAATAAATATTATTTTTAAACCTACGGACACAAGTGTTTCATGTTTATATAATAGCAATCAGTGCAGGAAGTGATTAATTACTGCTAGCTGTGGAACTCAAACTCAGTAAACAAAGTAAAACTTGGTTTTGCAATCTAGTGCTCTTCCCCTCAATCATCAGGAATTGATCTTTAAATAACAGAGAATTAAGATGCATAAGAAGCGATATAAGCAGGCGTTTCATAGTCAATCAGTGATGAGAGTATTCGAACGAACAGAATGTTTGTGAATGATACACACAAAACAAGCACACACACAAGCACACACACATATATATATCCACTCTTATATAAAAGTGGCATAGTGTGTGTGTGTGTGTGTGTGCGTGTGTGTGTAATTTCCTTCCTCAAAGGTTCCGAAACGATTGAGCCTATCTTTTGTAAATTTCACACAAAGGTAATTTATATGTCTAGCAGTGTTCTTAGATATGTTTCGTATAGAAATTCATCTGATATGTATAAAAAAGCGAAAAATCCGATTTTAAAAATGAGTCTTTCTCTCTTATAGATAAAAAAAAGAATAATTTTTACAGAGGAATATTTTACGTTACACCTACCAAAGGAGATAATAAAATCTCAGCAAACCATTTCTTCTTAAAAAATAAACAGAATTATTGTTATCTGTAAGTATATATATATATATATATATATATATATATATATATATATATATATATATATATATATATATATAAGTGGTAGGGTATTCAACTACATATCGAATGATCCCCTATTCAAGCCCAGGTGTACCTCACCATTTTAGTTCAACTGTTTCTTATTAATGAGTTCAATTTATTATAAAGAACAGTTAGCATTTAAAATCGCCGCAAATCGTTTCTCTGTTTGTATATTTTCAAATTAAACATTAATCAGAAGTGCAGAAGTGACTTTTCCTGAGAATTCATTGATCAGCTCAAATATCAGCTGACATTATATTGTAAACAAACACAAACGAAATTTGATGTACAACATTATCATTAAAAAAATTTTTTTTTACAAATTAGTCCATTGAACAAATTATTTCTTTTATATATTTTATATATATATATAAGTGATTTTATCTGCGTTTCTGCCTGTTTGTTTGTTTGAGAACCGGTCTCTACCAAACTATTCTGTAAATTTTTGGTCTACAGACTTGAAATTTGATTTTAAAAAATTCGAACCTATTTAACAAATCTGAATTGGAATTGGATTTTAGCCGGTAAAAATACCAGCTAAGGGGGTCAACATCGAAAAAAAACTGAAACTTGGCAAGCATAAGATGACTTCAAGTGCTTTTGTACACATGGACAAATATACATTTATACATTAATGCCGGTTTTATTTTTTTTTTAGAATTTTGATATCAGAATAAAATCTTGTCTTTTTCTTTTTACTAAGGAGTCACCACTTATCAAGGCTTGAAAGTCACTCAAACAAAAGATAACTGAGTGTCAGGTAAGACAACACTAAGATGATAATGATGGTGATGATTAGGCCGAATTTGATTATTGAAAGTTTCATTTAATTTTAGATAGAAAGCGAGAAAAAGGGAAATTATTGACAGTGGTTGTAGCTAGACGAGTTCTTGTTGTGAATGTTTTACATGCATAAGTTGAAGCTCAGTTGAGCACCTACCATAAAAATAACAATAGGGTAGAGAAAGATTGGCAACACTTCTTATCTTTTCATCATCACTGCTCAAATCGCCACTTGGCCCCAATTGAAATGAATGGCTTTCATTTTCAGGAAGCATCCTGGTTTGACAAACTTCTGGGTCTGATCTTCACCTTTGACTTAGAATGGAAGACCTACATTATATCTGTTGCCAAAATCACTGGAAAAATTTGTGGGATCATTTTACCGCTCCAGAAAGTAGCTCACTCCTAACGAAATCCTCTCCTTGTATAAAAGTAAAATATGTCCTAATGACCTAAAGATGGAGTACTGTTGCCACATCTGGGGAAGAGCACTTACGAGTATCCTTTTTTGCCTTGACAGCCTACAAAACCATCTTCAAAATTTAATCAGTAAGGACCTTTTCACCTCCCTACTGCACTTTCTCGCAGAATAAGCATTGCGAGCTTATCTCTGCTCTATCATTACTTTAATGGTAGGTGCCTGACTAAGAATAAATCTATGATCCTCTTTGTAAACATTTCGAAACACTTGTCCAACTACAACAATCGTCAACAATTTCTCCCACTCTCTATGCATGAAACTAAACGAAAATTTCATGGGCATAGTTTCTTTCCTAGAACTTTTCTTCTATGGAACACAATACTGTGGGAATGTTTCCTAGCAGATTACAACATAATTTTCAATGTGAATATTCATATTTTATACCTTTTTATGATGTTACACCAATATAGAAAGTACTTAAATAAGTTTTTATTATTATTTCAAACTATATTAGTAGATATTCCTTGTATTTTCCGTTTTGTGAACTCAAGGATATAGTCCTTGCTTTAGAACCAAATATAAAATCCAAATATCATTTTGAATCTTACTTGAACAGTTTCCCCTATTCTTATACTACTATAGCTATTAACAATTTTTAACCATATCTTAATCCTTTTTTTTAAGTTAATACGACTAAAAAAATATTTTTATTATTTCTTCTTTTTATTATTTTGTTTACCCCCCCCTTATTCCGTGCTATCTACTGACTTACAACTTTTCCCCTAGATTTCCATCTCACGTGTCCTCTTGTTTAAGTATGCAATATACGTACAATAGGGCTGGTCCATTTACCACTAGTCTCTTCATCTTGGGTAGGGTCCAAAGAAGTCTTAAATCTATTAAGTCCTAGTTTGTCAACTAAGCTCCAACCCCTGTCCCATCACCACAATGTTGCATCTCTATGCCTGTTTAATAGAATGTGCTCTGATGAACTCGTTGTATCCTATCCATCATTTATACATATGAGAATTCCCAATTAAATTTGATCTTCTAAGAAATTTGGAAGTCTAATGATTTTTTTATCAGGGGGATAACTCTGGCCCTGAAACTCTAATACTGGCAGTCTTTAAAATGGAAAGCAAAGCTTGTAGGACTGAGAGAGATATATCAGTTTCTTACCAAAATCCAATTAAAAAGCAATATATGTTTTTGGGTTTTTTTTTTTTTATATATCAATAAGGTGTAGACCTTGATTTACACTTATTTAAATCTGACCATCTGGGTGAGTGGGAGAGGTTAGCAAGTTTTAAATAAAGCTAGCGGATGTGATACTTAGGTCAAAGGTTGAAGAGGGCAGTGATGGTATAAAAACCTCAAATAGATCAAGAGGGCGTGTATTCAGACAGAGAACACCAAAGAATCTGACTTTTGAGGCATAAGAAGTGCTAAAAACAAGGAAAAGAAGAAAAAAAAAACGGCCACTAGAGGAATGGTGCTGCCAAGTTAGAAGAATAAAAATACCGAAAAAACAATAAACTGTTTTAAATACGATTCCTCTGAAGATGCTTTTGTTCAATCAATCATTCGAAAAAACATTGATCTGGACTCTCCGACATCTTTTTCGTCTACATCAATGAGAAAAGCAATTACATTTGTTATGAACAGAGAATCATATGATTTCTTCCTTTTTATGCCCAATTGTGTGTGTGTGTACGCACACACACATTATATATATATATATATATATATATATATATATATTAGACTTTTGAGCCTGTTAAAGACATTGATTAATAAACTTGACTTTTTGGCCCAAAAATGGGCCAAAAGTTTTATCCCATTTATTTACAATGAGTTCTTTATGTCTTTATGTCAAATTGATGGTTGAATATGGTTAAATTAGTGCTAATTATTGCATAAAATAATCTCTAACTCTGCGGCAAACGAATAACATAATACTTAGTTTGCTGCATCTTATCATAACAAAGCGCCATACAAAATTTAACCCAGATCAGCTCAATAGTTAATGAGAAAAAGTGAAATTGAGAGAGACAGACAAATATATGCATATTTGGCTGTCTGGTACTAACGGTACTTAAGCTTTTATGCATTTTTATTCTAATAAAATTTATATGCTAATTAACATGTCGCAGAATAGATCTTTAATCTTATTAATTTTAATATTATTATTTTATTTTTTATATTAATATAAATAGTTACTATATTGCATCGACATTTTCTTAATGAGAAGTGGCATTTTACAGCTGTCCTGTTTTTAAATGTCGAAAACATCTACATGGTAGACAGCTGATGATCCCGTTTTCTATTTTACAATTTTAATTAAGGTTTTCTTTTTTCATTCTATATACTTGAATTCTCTTTTATAATTGTAGATTTTTTAGAAGTTGGCTTATGCTAGTGCTAAGTTTATTTCCATTCAACAATTTTAGTTAATTTTTTTTGTTCATCCGGATATAGTTGAATTCTCTTTTGTAATTGTAGACATTTTAGAATCGGATTTTACAAGTGCTAAGTTTGCGATAGGTTAAATTTGTTTTTTATTCCACGGGAATTTAAATTGCTTTCTTTATTTTTACATTTTTTTTACTCAAAGCTTCTTTAGACTATATATATATATATATATATATATATATATATATATATATATATATATATATATATATATATATATATATATATTATGTATGTTTAAAAATAATTATTGATATTATTTTTTTTAAATATTACTATAAGACCCGTTTAAGAAAAAGGCAAACTTTGGAGTTTTTTTAAATTTTTATCAAGAATAAGCGGCCAATTTTAGTGCAATACATTATTTCAACATCTGAATATTATTTGTCTGTTTACTATTTCTACCTGCCTAACTTGAATGCCGGCTTTCGAAGTCAATGGTGACTTTGTGACTTTGTTTTAAAACCCATGACTGACCGTAATCATTGCTCCCTACACTGATGCGAACATAAGTATATTAATGTTTTAATATATATATATATATATATATATATATATATATATATATATATATATATATATGTATGTGTGTGTGTGTGTGTGTGTGTGTGTATATGGATGAGCGCAAACACTGAACTGGATGATACAACTTCTATCTTCAAGAGCTAGAGTGCACCAAAACACCGTCATGGTAAGTAAGAAAAAACGTATGGTCTAAACTATTCTGATGAAGGCTTTGGTATAAGCCGAAAATTAGAAATTTTAAATAAATATATAATTTAAAATAATTCTGTACGCATCTGATTTTTTAACCGTCGTGCTTTTAATTTCATTTTCACCGTGCTTATAAAGAGTTGATTTCTTTTAATTTTAATATATATATATATATATATATATATATATATATATATATATATATATATATATATATATATATATATATATATATATTTACTTCTACTATTATTAATTCTGAATGCATTTGACTTTGCCCAATGCAATAAATTCAGACTTAAGTTTTGAAAGCAGATTTTACCTTAGACGTCTTACTTAAAACGTTTCATATAGTGAATAACTAAAAACATTATATATATGAGCAAACAGTTAATAAAATATGTTAAAAAACACTTTGAAATGAGTTAAGAACATATTTAATCTGAAACGGAAACACTAGATAAAGGGATAGTCCTTAATCCGCGGAGTTTCGAAGAAATACTCTCCTTCTCATCAGAGGGTAGGAATTAGCAAAATGCGGGATCGGATTTTGCATGCAGAAGTATTTGATGAAACAACAAGTAAGTCAAAGATCTTACTTGAAAACAAAAAAAGTGAAGCAGAGGGAATATGGTAAAGAAAAAGGTGATTACACATGAATGGATAGTCTGGTGGAAGATAAAAAATCCAGTGACAGTAAAATCCAAATGTAAAACTTCACGAAAGTTAAAAGAATTTCCATTTGTACAAGTAAAATCCAAGGAAATCCCATATTGGAAGAAGATGGTCCATAATAATCCAAAGGCAGAAATCCATGGAATAATTCACAAACATGTGTACAAGAAAAAAAAAAAATATTAATAAAAGAAAAATAAGATGTGCTTTTCACTCTACTTCCGAGACATAACTATAAATAAAAAAGATCTAGGAAGAAAAAGGAGAGAGAGAGAGAAAAAAAAAGGAGAGAGAAAACAAAAAAAATGATAAAGTTAAATATAAAATAAAGGGAAACAAAAGTCAAAACGACCCAGACAGGAAATGTTAAAGGCGCGAAAATATATATAGGGCAAAATAATATAGGTCAACTGAAATGTACAGGTTATCACTTAAAAAAATGTCAGCAAGAGTTATTAAACGACACTAAAAGGAAAATAAAAATAAAAAATAAAAAAGGAAAATAAAAATAAATAAATAAATATATAAAAAATAAATAGAAAATAAAGAATAAATAAATAAATAAAAAAATAAAATATAATAAAAAATAAATATAAAATATAATATATAATATAAAATATAATATAAAATATAATAAAAAATAAATATAAAATATAATATATAATATAAAATAAAATAAGGATAAGAAAAGAATAAAGATAAAAAATAAAAATTATTTAAGGGGAGAAGATGGCCGGTATCTGCAATTTCAGGAAAAAAAAGTAAGTAAATTCATATAGTAAAATTTAAGTAAATATACATACAAGATATGAAAGTGTGGGTAGATTGATATATTAGATAGATAGGAAAGTTTAAAGAATAAAACAGAAAATGCATATATATATATATACTTTTCTCTATATATTATATAAAAACAAATTCGCGTGAGTTTTCCCCTTATTTGTTTGCCCAGTACAGTTTTATAAAGAAAAAAATGTCTGAGAAAAATCTAATTCTTTGACTTTTGCGAGATAATAAAAACAGATATCGATCGATAAACATTCCTTAAATTTCAATTTCTTAGGTGTATTTTTAAGGGGTTTAAGCGACATAATATAGACGCAACCTCCCATTCGAAAATCTAAGTTGTTCAGATTTGCATTGGATTTGATCTATAGTCATTAGACATTATATAAGCATGCATTAAATTTTCTTTTTAACCTTAAATTTTAGATATATTTTATAGCATACAAAATATGTAATAGATTTGGATCAATATTATAATGATGATTCTGGATTTGGATAAGTCTTATAATGATAATTCTAGTACTGATTGTAATCATGGTAAGGTGACATAAACATGATACAAAACTGTTTTGTTCAAGGAATTAATTTAAACAGTCCTAGGACGGGTATTTTTCTAGTATTAATATATAATATATATATATATATATATATATATATATATATATATGTATAAGACATAAGCATTACATACTATTTAGCAGTATTTATTTATTTCCTCTCTTGGAGGTTAGACACAAGGTCAGGTGTGAGTTTGATGAAAGCGTTTCTGTGGAATGAACTTGATTTGAACTTGATACAGCCAGGTTTTCAGTTCATGTTGTTAACCACTAAGCCACTGTCACTCCCATGCGTTTGAGAAGTGGAAATTATTTTCCAAATTAATCAGATATTATTGTAGAGTCGCTTGCTCAATATAAGGATCTAATTATTAGGTTGGTGCAAAAATAATGTCGTTTTTTTACATAAAGTTGAACATTAAAAAAAGGACATTATTTTTGTACCAACGTAATAGTTACTCTAGTGTGAGAATCATTCAGCTATAAACAACTTACTGTTAAGGAAAATGGATCAATAGATGATATAATAAAATAGGTGGTTTAAAGATTAAATTGTCTTCTTTAATCTTGTTTGATTCTTACATACAATGATTCTTACATACAATGATTCTTACACGCAATGTATTAAAAATTTGGCAATACACGTTATTTTGTTCCACTTTGGAACTCGCCGTGTTTTTTAGACAAACATTTTATTTTCGCTAATTTTCAACCGAAAATATTTTGTTTAACATTTTTTCTACATTATCTTTTTTATATTTATGGATATATATTCATTACTTTAGCATGACAAGCAGAGACCATTGAAATTCAATTTTATTTGATAATTTGGAATTTAGCTATTAAAGTGTAGTTGCACACATATCTCTACTTGTTATTGGGTATTATTTAATACACGTCGGAGTTTCTTACACTAACATCTGAGAAAGGAAACAAGAGAACTGTGTTAAAACTTGACCACCAGAATGATAGGCGTATATCATCCATAACTCCCTTAGAAAGCTTAGACAACAGCCCTGTTGCTCCCCATGTCTGGAAGATTTGCTATACTTATTATTGTCAGACACTGTTCTAATAAAGAAATCCAGACAACTGTGAACGAGAGATTTCAGACCTGAAGGGACAAAGGTGAGGGTAGATGGAAAAATTGGGTTGGCATGGAATCGGCATGAACCAATTTCTTTGAAACTCTTGAAACCAAACAAAGAAGCAATTAAGATGGCACTATTCAGAGCATAATGAATGCATCAACCTTTCAGGTGAAAGGGCACCGGGAGGGTGGGTCACGCTGGCTTATGAGTGTCCAGTTGAGAGGAAAGGAGAGCAGAATCTAAGCAAATTACATACAGTGGAAGCCATGTTAATTGAGTTTAATGCATGATCCTACCTTCCCCACAATGATATTACCACTTCTACCCCCCTCCATCTTGTTAGGGGCGAGGTTGACCGGACATCTATTCATATGTGAAATCAATGGCGAGAAATACTCAAATGATTTCTGCAGCCAGTCATTGCAACTCTTGGCTGAAGAACCAATGAATTGTAATATTGTGTCACTTGAAGATGCTGATCCTGATGATCTATAGGCATTATCACTACCTTCAACACCATCAGTGTCTTCATCAGTATTATTAGCATTAGTTTAGAGTTATTTCACAAGTTGTCTGATAGTTTTGAGTAGTGTTTAAGTAAGAGTTAGTTTTCTTAGTAATCTCCCTTGGATGATCTTCAGTCAGATTTAGATGTTTGGATATTTTTTTGATATGATAAAGTCATGTGCAAAAAAAAAAAAAATGTTTGCTTTTGATTTAGAAGCAGACTTGAACCAAAATACTTGACTATATCTTTAAGTGTTTATAAAAGCTCCCAAAAATTTATTTTTCGTCACCAATTTTCATCCCTCAAACTCAGTTTGAAAAAAACCATAACAGTATAGATTCAATGGCTCATTTTAATACATCTACTATATAAAGTGAAGTTAATCTCTTTGTTGTTTCTTTACTATTCACGACGTTTTCCTATAAAATCAATATTTGATTCTAGTTCTTCAATTTTTTTTTTGTAGAAAAGCGTAAATACAAACAAAAAAATATGTTATGTTTCTGAAATTTTCAGATGAGGATTGATATTTTATATTATTTATATTATATAGTCTGCAAGGATGTGTAGCGTAACGGATAAAGTACTAGGTTGTAAGTGGTATTGGAGGTTGAAGTTTCAATCCATAGTACGGGTTATATGAAAGAATACACTTGCAAATGACTTAAAATACCTACTTGGTCATGGCTGATGGAACGCGAGCATGCTACTCTCCTAACATAAATTCTTCAAAGTCATTTTCGAACCAAATGACTACGATATTACATATTCATTTCAATACATCTAATATATAAAGTAAAGTCTTTTTATCATCCATAAGTTTTTTCTATAAAATCAATATTAAATTTTAGTTTTTCAATTTCTCTTTTCATTGCAACATGATGTTAAGAAGAATAAATAAAATTCCTTCTAAAAATAATTTATTTGGACCAGAATTATCTTAATCAACTGGCAAGGGGTTTTAGCCTTACCCGGACCATATAATAATAAATAGAAGTTAAATCATGTGTCTAACATCGTTATATTAAAACTTCTCTCTCCCACTCTCTGCCTCTCCTTTACTTTATCTTTTTCTCTTTGCCTCTTCCTCATTTTCTGTCCTTCCCATTAACTCTTTTTCATCCATTGCTTAACCTATTCCTCTCTCTTGTTTAAAAGTGTTGAGAAAAACGATAACGTAATTCTTCTACTGGAGCTATTCCTTTTAAATGTAATACTATAATCCCATATTTGATGTTCATGAACAGCACCGAGTAGAATAAAACAAAATGAAATTATAGATCCCGGGTAATTCCATTACCTCCGCCTGTTTTCATCATAGTATAAAGAGACATTATGTTGATCATGAAAGTATTAAAAAGAAATAAATATGTCGGAATTTAAATAACAGAGACACAACTCTTAAAAGACCGCCACCAAAAAGCAAAAGACATATTCGTCCATATTACTTCCCTTGGATCTAAAAATAATTAATATTTTGAAAAAAATCCAAACAAATTTTAAGTAAATACATTACCGGGCAACGTCAAATAGGGCTAATTAGTTTATAATAAAGAAATTTTATGAACAGTTTGTATCATCGCTCCTTCTGGTTTTAAACTGGTTTTAAAGCCTTTAAACTGCTGAATTTTTACCTAAATTAAGTCGTAAAACCAAATACAATGTTTGTAGTTCACTGTGTTTTCTCCCTAAAGGAAAGCAACACTCTTATATAAAATAACCAAGTTGAGATGTGAGAAGCTCTTTAAATTCTACAGAAATATTACAAAAAATTCTTGGATAATAAGAAAAATAAAAAATAAAAAAAGATAAAAATATGAGATCAACTAGATTTTCTAAAAACATATTTTAAAAATGGTTATGATTCTGTATTTTCCCTTAGAATAAAAATATTTTGAAAAAAGTAAAACAAATTGCAAGTAAATGGATGGATGAGTCCCTTAACCCTCCGGAGTCGTGAGGGTTCAGAAATATTTCATACAGCATGTGTTAGTCTGTACGGAATAATCACATTGACACACTGGTTCCTGCTGGATCACCGAAGTTAAGCAACGTTGAATCTGGTCAGTACTAAATGGGTGACTGTTTGGGACTTTCAGATAATATATGTGCTCTCTGCTTATCTCGGCATTGTTTCCAGTCGTCCTGAATTTCTCCTTGCCACTGGACTCAAACAGTGCCGATTCAGGAGAGGTGTGGTTGGGGATTGCACAACCCTTGCCTCACAATTACATGCGCAGCTGCCCCTACAGGAAGTATCCTTTGTCTTTCGAGGCTGAACAAAAGCATCTTGGTCAACAATAGCCTATTGGTGCAAATCTGTCTCCAGGCTCCGAGCACATACAGCACCTAGATTTAACAAAATAGTCACCCATTGTAGTATTGACAAGGTTTAATATTGCTTAACTTCCATGAACTAACAGAACCAGTGTGTCAACATAATTATGCCATATATAAATATGTAAGTAAAACCTTACCGGGCAACGCCAGCTAGGGACAGCTAGTTTCGAATAAAAAGTCCAACACTAGTTTGCATCATGGCTCGTTTTAAATTTGAAAGTAGATGTTTGCCTTAATTAAATCACAAAACAAAATACAAATTTATAGTCAGCTGTCCTACCTGCAAACAAGAAACACATTTTTGCAAGCAACACTGTCGTATAAAAGAACGCCTTTGTGAAACCAGAAGCTCTTTAAATTTTAGAGAAATATTACAAAAATTACTTGGCAAGTAAAATGGCAGAATAAAATGTGCGATTAACTACTTTTTCAAAGAAAAATGTGTCTCCAAAGACTGTCTGATTTTATTATTCTCAATTTTATTGGCAAAATAATTCCAAGTGAAAAAAAAAAAAAAAAAAAAAAAATCTTATTACAAACGATGATGAATACTCAGCCTCATCAGTCTTATCACACTCGCAGTTCAGAAATATTAAACCAAATCTGTTCTGATGCTACATTTAAGCTTCCTGTAGGGAAAACTCTTTATACTAAGACAATTTATATTTTTGCCTAATTCTAGAGAGACACTTTTGGGGAAACTGGTTCCCCCCTCCTATTAAAAACGACTTTGTATCACATTTTGCTTTCGGATGGAAGCAAATAAATACCAATAGAATAATTGTTAGATATGTATCGCACAGACAATAATTCTCAACTGCAATTTACTTATTCAGCTCGCGTTAAGGGAAGTAATCACGAAAAAGCAAATTTTCAAATTAATATATACATATATATGATGATTGCAACGTCTTGTCAGACGAGTGCCACTCCCTCAGACATTTAAAATCCATGAGCCCAAATGCCTGAGGGAATATCTATACAAAGATGATGTTACAGAGTCTTAGCTTTGTACGACAGCTAAGTCTCTCTCTTGGTTCAAAATGTTGAGATTCAGCAACAAGCAAGAGCAAGATAGCCAGCAACAAATTAAACTGCAGACCAGCTTAATGCGGGTACTGGTCTCCCGCTTTATGGTTTTTTAAATCAGAGATTTGCTTCTCCTAGAAAGGTTGCCTTCACCACGGCTTACGGGAGCCCTCTCCACCCCAACACATATATACACACACACAAATATACACGGTGCTAGTTGGCCGTTGACCCAGAAAAGAGTTCATTCGCCCTTTGGAAGGTCTTGTTTTTAATCCTCCAGGGAGACTAGCCGCCCTCCTCACCAAACAAGTCTGGTCGGGGAACCAGTTTAGTCGCCGGTGACCCGATCATGAGGCAGGTAGTACTGGGTTACATGGTACCAGTAGCATATGACATGACCTGACAGAAATATAATATATATATAATATGTATATATGTATATATATATATATATATATATATATATATATATATATATACATACATACATACATATATTTTTTATTACCGTTTTATCTGCTTAGTTACACATGTTTCGGTTACCGAATTGTATCAACGACCCAGTAACTTCATCAGACTTTAACAGAAATGGTTATTTTGATTGGAAAAACGATATTAGAAGAAGCCAAAAAAGAGGGGGGGGTTTCAATTCTGATTCGACAACATTTAAGTTTTAAGATTTAATAATTAAATAAACATTGAGAAGGGGTGAGGTGGAGTTTACAATATTCAACCAGACACCGATAGAAGGAGAGAGAGAGAGAGAGAGAGAGAGAGAGAGAGAGAGAGAGAGAGAGGGGGGGGGGTGGAAAAGAAGGGAAGGGTGTAAAACGCATAAGACTTTGAAGGCGATAGTAGGGGGGAGAAAGAGAAAGATAAGGACTGAAGGTAAAAAGGGAAATACAAGCAGTTAAGGAGGTGGCGCTCAATGAAATTTGTGGAATTTTTAATAATTTATGTAACATGTATAGTTAAAATTTAAAAAAATCAGAATAAAATATTCAACCAGACACCGATAGAAGTAGAGAGTGAGAGAGAGAGAGAGGGGGGTGGAAAAGAAGGGAAAGGTGTAAAACGCATAAGACTTTGAAGGCGATGGTAGGGGGGGGGAGAAAGAGAAAGATAAGGACTGAAGGTAAAAAGGGAAATACAAGCAGTTAAGGAGGTGTCGCTCACTGAAATATGTGGAATTTTTAATAATTTATGTAACATGTATAGTTAAAATTTAAAAAAATCAGAGCTATCTGCACTTTTCGCCCCTTTTTACACCCTCTGCATAAAATAAAATTAAATATAGCCTACATTTAGATTCTTTGTCGCCTAGCAGCTGTGTTCCCGAATTCATTATGATTGTTTCATTAGCTTACGAGTGTATCTTGCACATGTAAACATATGAGGAGAATAAAAAAAAACAATGGGGAAAGGAGTGGCTGGTTACTTTTAATGCATCTAAAACCAAGCTTCTATCTTTACATCATCAACGTTCTGATCCCCATCAGGCATCAATTAAAATGGATGGCTCTCGTCTTCAGGAGGCCTCAAGTTTTGACAGGCTTCTGGGCTTGACCTTTACTCCTGATCTTAAATGGAATACGTACATCAAATCTGTTGCCAAGGCTACTGGAAAAATGGTCGGATCCTTCTATCGATCCAGTAGATATCTCACTGCTGATGCAATTCTCTATCTATATAAGAGACAGATACGTCCAAGGATGGAATACTGTTGCCACATATGGACAGGAGCTGCTAGAAAAGACTTGCCCTGCCTTGATAGGGTTCAAAATAGACTTTGTGGCCTGGTGGGAGATGTCCTTTTCTCTTCGCTGCAACCTCTATCTCACAGAAGAGATGTTACGAGTTTGTCTCTGCTTTATCATTATTTTCATGGAAAGTGTTCGACTGAGCTTCAATCTATGGTCCCCCCCCGCGCCAAACTTTCATAAGAAACACTAGACTAGCTGAAAACATTATCAATAATTTTCCCCACTCTTTATCTGTGCCTAAACTTAAACATAGATTCCATGATCAAAGCTTCTTTCTTAGAACTGCACACCTGTGGAATTGTCTTCTGTTTTCCTGCTTTCCAGCTGTCTATAATATGGTTGTCTTCAAGTCCAACGTGAACAAGTTTCTGATGAGCCGTTCCACTTAAGTTAACAAATTTACCGAACTTCCATTACTATCGATTACTATGTTGTCCTTTTGACTACTTTACACTCTTTAACCCTTATCCTTGAGTGGCCTATCGGCTTGATAAGTGGTAACGCCTATGTAAAAAAAAAAAAAAAAAAAAAAAAACGTGGATCTTGGTTTTACTTTTGCTTCCCTTATTTTGTCCTTTAGTTGTCACATTGCATGGGCGATGTTTCTGCAAAAGGCGGATGAATTATTTTTTTCTGGGTCACAATCTTTTCATATAACATTGACTTAATTTTGACCTTGAAGTAATATTTTTGTTTGTTTATTTATTTTGCTCCTTACAGTGGCTTTATACCTAATCTAGAGCGATTTCCGTAATAAAATAACAAATAAACGCACGTAACTGTATAAAAGATGGAGTATGTTCAAGCAGTATCTATTGTAAGATTATTCTCTCCAAAGTTAGCTCAAACTAGAAAGAGCAAAATGTCAGAGAAAGTGATCTTTTGATTAATTCTATTGAATTGTTGGAATGTGTTTAACAAAGAATATCTTGAATGCTTTCCAACAATTAAACTGTGCTTGTAAACATTGAATTCGCGTGTTGTGTTGCAGTTACTGATATGGAAAACAGAATCACTGGAGCAAGTTGAAGTTTTCGGCTGCGGTTGCTTATGTTCACTTTGGTCTATTGCCCCGGGGAAACATATAAAACACACCACTGTTACCTACCCTCCCTCAGTGGATACATAGCAGGTTCATTTGAGGCCATTAGACCGAAAATAAGACATTAAAGAAAAGCGATTATCTTAAAAGATAAACTGATCATATGCCAGTCTTTTATAGCTGGTCTCAAGGTCAGCTGAGTAATAAGAACAAATGGGTCTCCAGGCTAACACATCTAGACATCGCAAATTTAACACTATATAATGTAAAAACACACACACACACACGCACACACACATGTGTATAAAAGGAGTTTTTTTTACATAGGCATCATCACTTATCAAGACCAAGAGGCCACTCGAGGATAAGGGTTAAAGAGTGTACAGTAGAAATTGGACAACATAGTAATCGTTAGTAATGGAAATTCGGTAAATTTGTTAACTTATATGGAACACAAATTATAATTTGAAACATTTATCAATGAAACAAGTGTACGAAATTAAATTAATTATTTCCTTATTCCATGAAGTTTCAAAGAATGGACCTTTTCTTCAGAGGAAAACAGCAAGACAAATAGCTTTTTAGATAGACTAGCTATAATTTTGTAGGTTAGTACAAGATTTGAAAGCTTAAAAGTTTGAAAGAAGATATACGGATCAATAAAGGATATTCATTTTGAAAAGTAGGATTATATAAACATCAGAAATTTTCTATATAGATTAATCTAGATTACGACGATGTTAATCGTCTTGTCAAGAGTTCAACGTTTGTTGAGCCCCTGAGGAGACGGATAATATCATCATAACAGATTAATCTATGTAGGAATTTTCTTATGCTAATATAATTTTACTTCTCGTATAATTAAAAGTATATGTTGCTTTTGTTTATATCTTAAGGAATAAAATTCGATTGTTTGATATGTTCACATTTAATTGACTTTTTGGATTTCAATATAATCTATTCAAATTTCGGATACCAGAATCTTCATTTTGAACATTACTGTTTAGAACTTAATTAATTAATTGATCGATTAATATATTAATTAATTATTGTATTTTTACTAATACTCTTTTATTCTATTTAAAATGCCTTTTGGTTCAGAAAAACGTTTTTGCATATATATATATATATATATATATATATATATATATATATATATATATATATATATATATATATATATATATACATATATATATACACACATTCCGACGAGTTGTTTACGGGCGTCGATTCCATGGTCGAGTGGGAGAACTGGCGACTGTCAACACGACGGTTCTAGGTTCAATCCTTGGCTTGGGAGTGATGCTAGTCTAGCGGCACTGATGAGTTGTGATATAACGAAACAGGACTGTATGTCGATGACTACAAATATATATATATATATATATATATATATATATATATATATATATGTATGTGTGTGTGTATAGAAATGCTTTGTGCATGTGTGAGTTCGTTCCATATAAACTCGAAAACGACTCGGCCGATTTTTATTAAGTTTCACGTAAATGTAGTACATATGTTTGGGAATGTTCTTAGATATGTTTTCTATCGAAATTCTTCCAGTTAGTATCAGAAATCGATAAAAATCCAATTAAAGCAGGAACAGTTCGATTTTGACCAAAGTTAACATCCTTATACAACCTAACATCACAAGTGCATTTGGGAAGTTTTACCATCACATAAACAGAAGGGCCCGACGTATAAAATCAATAGTAAATGTTTTGATAAGACAGAGATATGTTTGGAATTAATGTTTTCGCTTAGAGCACAATTGAAGCATGATACATGACTTTTGAATGTTAAACTTTAATTCAAGCCATTATATATAAAAACATTTTTTTATAAAACCAACAGTAGGTTCTCTACAGTGAAATATAGATTACAATGTAGTGTGGGATAAGTCACTGCAGGGAGGCATGTGAAGCTTACTCCTGGTGCACCACGGTGGGTCCCCAACTAGAGCAAGCAAGCAATCGTTTTGGTTGAAAAATGAACGATTTCATGGATTTGAATGACAATAAAGGTATTGAAAGTGTGGAATACTCATTGATCCTCATTTGATCTCGTCGGATCCCTCTGCTAATATATATATATATATATATATATATATATATATATATATATATATATATATATATATATATATATATATATATTTGGCGGGATGAAAAAAACTTTATTATAGCTATAAAAAAGGGAAGACTGAGTTTTTTTTTTTATCCAAGATAAAAAGAAGGACGGAGGGGAAATATTTAATGAAAAAAAAAAAAAAAATAGATAATGGGGTAGAGTTGGCGGACCAGGTTTCGCCCTCTGTTTTCAAAAACTAAATCGAAGGTTTTCTATTTTTATTACGACCGGGAAACGAATTTAAACGTGGGGAGCGATTAAAATAAAATTAAATTATCAGAGGGAAGAGAAAAAAAATGAGAGGAACGACTAAAATAAATCTATCATTATGATATGGAGAGAAAACGCCTTAGAGACAAATCACGTCCAAACCTAAAAGACAATCCCTCTGCTTACAGAGAGAAGGTCTCCTTAACCTGACGTGAATAGTCTCCAAGACCTTCAAATGAAATAACGAGTGAACGTGACTCAGGATAGAAAATGAGTCACTGCTGAAATTCATTTCACATCGCGGGTTTTTAAACAAATGGTCCGTTATAGCAGAACCATACGTATTGCTCAAAATGTCCGTTGGTTGGTAGATTCCATTCTGGATTTTACTAAGTACGTGTTGTTGGACGCGACCGTCTAACCTGGGGGTTATTCTGCTTACGTAGTTAGCACTGCAACTACATTTAAATTGATAAATAACATTATTCAAATGATGAGGGGGGGGGGCAGAACATCCTTTTGAGAGTATGGCAATAATGGTTTTGTCGCAAACACCACACGTACATTGGAGGCAAATTAGCAATGGTCTACAGCTGAGCTAATCTGTTTGGCGAATTTTTCACTTACTATCCCTAATCAAGGTAAACGAATATAAATTGGATATTTACCCGCCATCTTAGATTTTATTTGGGAAAAATTATTTATTTTTCTTTAATCACATCAAGAGAGTACCCATTATTATTATTATTTAGGTAAGCAAAGTTACTATAAGTCGTTATAGACATCGTCAGGCGACAATATACCTCTGTTCTTACTTGAGGCCAGTTCTTTTGATGAAAATGAAATTCGAGTATAAAAATAAAAAAAGACAAAAATAAAAAGAAGACAAAAAATGAAAAAGAAAAAGGGAAAAAATCGTCTGGACATAAATTAATTTTTTATATAAGAAGGCGGCGCCAGTTAAATTCATTTTAAATGAAAGTGGCCTGCATTACTAATATATATATATATATATATATATATATATATATATATATATATATATATATATATATATATATATAAAATGTCTGTGTGTATGAAACGGTTTTTACCAAATTACTTTGCCAGGATTGAAACTTGATATATAGAGGATACGGACCCGTGGAACGAGTTGTTTTTTAGCTGGAAAAAATAGTTGGTAAATGATCTAAATTGAAAAATTGCGCAAATATACATTTATGTTTAAGTACATTATTTTTTAAAGTTTTGATATGCATATAAACTTAGCTCAGAGCATAACGAATAACACTGGAGAGCTACATGTTTTGGTTTCCATTCTAGCTGATGGTATCCAAGTCATATATATATATTTTTTAGATTTTGAAATCGATAGTATATATTGGCTATAATATAATAGTCAATAGAGTACTGACTCTATAATAATAAATATAAAAACTGCATAAATCAAAGTATCATATTTAATCGTATTTTAAGACCGGGCAAGTCTGGGCGGCATGCTAGATTAATTATAAATCTGTTGACCTTATACATTACGCACTTTGCACACATATACACAATCAAAACTCATTCTATACTAAATGCATACTTATTTAAACCAAAACATTATATTCAAAAGCTAGGATTGGTCTCCCTAGAGTTTTAAATAGAATCGCACCAGTTATCTCCCTTACATCTCTGAAGAGAGCTTTATTAAACAAAGCATGAACCGTTCCTATTGATAGTTGAAATAAGCGTCGAAGGTTCATAATACAAAATGATCGGGTTAATAGCGTACAATGTAGAACTTCATTGAAAAAAGACATTAGTCAAAATGAAGATCGTTTTCAAAGTGAGTCAAAACAAAAAAATCAATATCAATTGATAGCAAAGTGACTAACGTTAACAAAGAAATGAATCAATGTTTAAAGTCGTTCTATCTCTTTACAGATCTTAGTCTCTTTTACCTATCTGGTCTCAGCTACTACACATAGTGAGGATAATGATTTAACCTTCAACACTTAGTTTCTTAAATGGTATTAGCATTAATAATAATATTATTAATAATAATAATAATAATAATAATAATAATAATATACCGAGAAGTGAAAGTACTTACCAGACTTCCACTGAATAGGTGAAGAGGGGATTGGGACTTTGGGAGGTTTACTCCACCTAACTTCCAGTGTAGATCTATGGTCATTGCCAGCAAAAAAATCAATGGCAAGCGACTGTTGCGATAATGTAAGTTTATTTGGTACGATTATCGAAAGAGGTGAAGATCTGGGGGAGACTTGTTGTTGCACAGACCAAAACAGAACACCACCAGATTTTATCAGTGAGCAATCTCTGATCATGACTTGTGTGAGAACTCCTAGTAAGTGAAGAAATAATAATAATAATAATAATAATAATAACAATAATAATCATAAGAAGAAGAAGAAGTCATGAAAGGTCACAGAGAATTGAGGACCGAGTAAGGAGAGCACTAACCAAACCTCCACTGGATAAGTTTGAAGAGTACTGAAAGCTTGGTGATCCTTATTGCCATCCAAATTCCAGTGAAGACCATATGCTGTTGCTAGTGAGAAACCAATGGTAAGTGACTGTTATGATAATGCAAAATTATTTGCAAAGGTTATTGAAAGAGGTGGAGAGTACTAGAAATCTAGGGAGATTTTTTTGTTACCCAGACTCCAGAGAACACCACCGGTTATTACCAGAAAGTAATCTCGGATGTTGAGCTGTGTAAGGATACCTAGTGAGTACAATAATAATGTCATATGTCTTGTGATAATGGACACACTAAGAACCATATAGGTAAAATATGGTGAGACAACAGTTGTTTTTTTATATATGTAGATATATAGGTACATCGGAACATTCAATCAGTCTCACTTGATAATTGCAGAAGGATAAAATAAACCTGTTCTGCGATGGAGTAATTGTAATAGTATATACATCTTGTGTGTGTATATATAAGTATATATGGGAAAATTAAATTTATAGAATGCAAGATAATGCACAGGTGTAACGGATAAACACAAACTGTAGCAAATTAAGATGTAATGGTGGAAGAGCTTTGCAGGTTCACCTTTATATATATATATATATATATATATATATATATATATATATATATATATATATATATATATATATATACTGTATTACCAAAACCAAGACTTCAAAAAAGGACTTGATAGCAACAGAAAGTGTATTTCATTGTAAGTTACAATTTTTTTTACATAGGCATCACCACTTATCAAGGCCAAGGATAAGGGTTAAAGAGTGTACAGTAGAAACTGGACAATATAGTAATCGTTAGTAATGGAAATTCGGTAAATTTGTTAACAAGTGGGACGGCTTATCAATTGTTTCAATACCAGTTGGACAATTTTAAGCATTATGGCGTTTGAAAATTTTCACATAACCAGCATTTCTTCAGACTTCTTGAATAAAAAACACTTTGACAATAAAACATTGTTTAAAGAAAATTCCCTTAACGGAAATGAAGCATGCGAAAATATTTACCCTGGAGGCATCCTCCGTCAAAAGCCCATTCAAATATTAATATATCACCTAATTTTCGTATCCTTATTTAAAAACCAGTCATAAGAAGTTTCCACAAAAACCCGTAGCCATTTAAAATCGTTTAAAAATACTATTCATTGAATTCCTAAATTAGATTTCTATATTTCTTCATTTCACATAATTAATTTTTAAAATTTTATTTCTATATTTATAATATGGCCAGAACAACCTTGCTATAACGTTACGGTTAAGTTTTAGTTTCGTATTTGCTCATTTGTGGCATCAATGTTTACAAAATATCGATTATCTTATTACTTAGATTTAAGACCAGTTTAGAGTTAATATTTTATTAAATAGGAAAATAAAGAAAAACAATACCTTATACTTATTAATCCTCATACAACATTCTGAGTAATGGATCCTATTCTATTTTTCATTATTTAATATTTTAAAATTCATTATCGCTCTAATCAAATATGGTTCTAGATAGATGTGAAAAAACTAACTACGAAGGGAGATAATCCATTACGTAGTTAACTACTAGTTAAAGAATTATGTGGAAATAGAGGTCATATTTAGTATTAAAAACAGTTAAAGGGAGACAACTAAGGCCGTTGGATGTTTCAGGTCTAGTAAATACTAAAAAAGCATCGATGATTTATTAATTAATTTAATTAAACAGATACAGAAAAGGCTACAATAGCTTAATTAACACATTAAGAATGTAAAATATATTTTAAATCTTAAAACTGATTACTTACCCGCGAGTTTAACCTACATCTGCTATTCATCCATAATCTACTTGGCTCCAAAACCAAAATTACAATTCGCGTATTGTGTTCTTGGATACCTAAATAAAATAATATATATCTTCTAATAATTATTCTGACAACAAAACCACCCAATAGCTACAAGTGTGCTTCACTCCGATGAGAAGGTGTCTACCCTTGCACACACACACACACACACACACGCACACACACACACACACATATATATATATATATATATTGCGTTAGTATGGTCAGGTGGAGGATCTATATTGTTATATTTTGTTGGGAAATCTTTCTTCATCAGACATATAAATACAACTCTGTATTGAAGGTTTATATGAATTTAAATTTCCTTTATATACACAATAAACAATGCGCCAAGCAAACTACATTAAACCTTATATTTATATATATATATATATATATATATATATATATATATATATATATATATATATATATATATATATGGGGGGGAGTTAAAGGAAGAGAATAAGATCAATTCTTTAAGAGGAGACACATCAGGATAATGCAAAGCCCAACAAATTGTTTTGGAGCTTATATAGAAACCAGTAAAGAAAGAAAATGGCGATATAAAACTATATACTATTATATATAGATTTTTTAATTTATTCAATAATGTCATGCATCATTTACGGGTAGATGCTATGTATCATAATTGGGATACGACGTCTAGCGATAGTTACATTAGGAATGAAATAAAATATTGAGGCTGTTTAGGGGAACTGAATTGATCTCTGTGATATATAGAGATCTATTTCGCTCCCTCAAACAACCTCTATCTATATATTAGTATATAGTTTTAAATTGTCATTTTCTTATATATATATATATATATATATATATATATATATATATATATATATATGTGTGTGTGTGTGTGTGTGTGTGCGTGTGTGTGTGTGTGTGTGTGTATTACAGGTTTGGCAACTATCGGTTATTTTTAATTCAGTTTGGAAATTCAGCCGAGCGGTGCAACGACGTGTTTATGGTTTGTTAAATATATGCATGAGTGAGTAGCCGCTGTATGCGGGACGTGATTACGTGCAAAGTGCGTGACTAATTAAAAATTACGAAAAAATTTACCTGATCTTGCTAAGATAAATAATTTCAAATTTAAATGTTTCAAAATCAAATTATGTTGTCATAGCAACTAAAATAATACAATGTGAAATCAATTTTAAGAGTGATTTTCTTTTATTGATTTAAAAAAATTTTTAAATGACAATTTTTTTTAGATAGAATATTTACCGCTTTGCTACAAATTAAAATAAATTACTTATTCGTATTATTTATTTAACTGACGGTGGCAGTTTTTATGAAAGAAAAGTCATTTTTTGTTTATAACAGTATTAATCCTGATTGTTATTTCAAAATGTGTATTACTTTAAGCTTGAAGGGTGCCAAGCCTTGTGCAGTCATAAAAGACACTTAAATATATTTTAGTTCATACAGATTTCGTATTTATTATTATATAGCCAATTCTCTATTGGTTATTATATTGTACCTGATATATAGTAGTGATTTCAAAAGAAAGAAAAATATGGATGACATCAGCTAGAATCAAAACAAAAACATTTAGCGTGCCAGTCTTAGTTGTTACCGTTTGAGCTTATCATCACATGGATAAGAAATATTTAATATTTTAATAATATGAATAAGAAATATTTAACAAATATTTAATATTTTAATAATATGAATAAGAAATATTTAACAAAGACTTTAAGCTATAAATGTATATTTGGGCATGTTTACCGGCTAAAACCCCATAATAGAACGGTTTACTAAAAAGGTAATCATTTGACTTGTGTAGTGTCGCTCTGCGACTTTGTATGCCGGAGGAGATGCACTTTGAAAAAAAAAGAAATAGGAACAAACATAGTGAGTTTTGTAAATTAGATTATACATATGGATGTAGAAAGTAATATAGGAATTATTAATCGGAATCAAAACGAGAATTACGTAACTGTAGGGGGTATCGGAATCGGAAAAATTTGAGTCTAATTTTCGATTCCACAAAAATTTTCTTTTGTTTAAAATTTAATTTTCTATTACTGATACTAATGATTAACTGATTCATATTTATTGATTTTTAAACTACCAGTAAAATTAAAATGTATAGCTCATGGAAACGAATTTAGATAAAAATGGCATCGGAAAAAATGTCCCGGTTAAAATTGCAGAGGTGAAAATGCCGCAAATGGATGAATAAGAAAAATAGCACAAATAAAAATGTAAATTACAATCTTACAATAATGTTTTCCAAATCTTGGATGTATTATAAAAGGAAATCATTAAAAATGTTGTCAAAGTAAAAAGAACATTCTATTTAAATTTAAACGTAGATGAAGACTTTCTACTTACCCCCCCCCTTGCAGAAAAATAAAATTTTATCTTTTTCGGCGATCAAGCGATTTTAGAATCAGAATTGAAATCGGTTATTGCATCAGAATCGGGAATTTAGTATTGAATCGGTAATTGTATCAGAACCGGAAAAAAATATTGAGAACGGTCATATCACTAGGAAAAAAACACCATGGAATTTCTACAGAGTCACAATAAATTTAGTAGGATTTGTACTCGGCATAACCGCTTTCATTGTCCACTACGGTATCCATTAGACGTAGCATACAACCCTCTTCTTTGTAGTCAAATTTTGTTCATTTACTATGAATACTTTTTTATTTATTGATATATTTTGTTTACCTTAAATAGGGACTAACTTCTTTACTTCCAAAAGATCAATGAAGGCCTGGGTGCTATGGCATTAACCTCACGCTTTGATTTCTTGGCGAGGTATCTCGTTGGTTTTTCTCATTTCCGTTTGAGACAAAGCACAGCTATCCATACAAGTGCATCTTTGCTACGCACGCACAGGAACATTCTTGGTAAATATTATTGGCAGGAAATGTTAGCATTAATCATCGCCTCTTTAAAACAAGTATTTTTTATTAACTTATGAAACAAATATTGATTCTATATTAGCACACCCTATTCAGCATTGTCCGGGATTATTATTACTTTTTATTCCTTCGTTTATTTTTGTTTTTGCATTATACGAAACAAATTGCGTGTCATATAATATTAAAATAAAAATAAGATAAAAAGGAAACGGCAGTAGTTTTTGAAAATCTAAAACATTGGGGGAGAAATCTATTTTAAATGAGAAAACAAAATTTTCAAAATTTTATTATACATCTAACGGAAGTTAAACCACGAAATCACTTTGTTATAAGGCATAGACCTTATCCACTTGGCCACTGAGGCGTAGGTTTTACAATGTGATCAAATAAAATATTAATAATGTTGTAACCTTACAGACCGGTAATAATCAAGACAAATACAGTGGCATAATTAACTAAAAAAAACAACAAACAAACAAAAAAAAACGTATTAACGAAAGGATGCTACAAAAGTACACGTCATGATTCTGAAGCCATAACTGTCACGAATCGCTAGTATTTGCTTCCTTCCAACCACAGGAAAATGTGATATAAGATCAGAAGTTGGGGAAAGCCGTCAGCACTTCTAAAGGAGATGGTCTTTTAAAAATTGCCGGGCCGCTCCGTCAGAATTCTCCAATCAGATCACCTCAGGTAGTAAGAAATTAACTTACTTTACTCCAAAGAGTGAAGACTGCGTAGAACAAATTCCTCAGCCCGCCAGATAAAATCCCACTGAAATGACTGTTTCTGTTGGATTAATTGTCGAAGTTAAAATCTTGACTAGCAGGTATCAGTGATCGAAGTGGCCAAATAAAGGATTGTAATCGCTGGTCAAATAATGGGTTAAATATAGTTATACTTATAGTCTCTGAGTAAGTCCATTACTCCAGAAATAGATTTATCAGTTCACCCCGTAATAGTAACAACTATTTTTCAGAATAGTATTTCTTTTTGCCTCTATGTAAAACCTAATATATGAGCAAGAAAAACGAACAAACAGGAGGAAATATTCTTACTATGAATCTATTCTATATATGAAACAAATCCAATGCTAATTCATGTGCTACTACTAGAGAGCTTCTTTACATTCTTGATAACAAAATTCTGCCCAGGGATCGATTTTTTTGTTGTCATCACATGTGTTAATAAGTATATTATACTAAAGTAGTTGCTAAAGTAATATTTAGGACTGGATATGTATATGGCTTTCCAAACCTATATATTTGGTGTTTTTATGGTTCTCCATGGTTGAGCAGTGTACGTATTTTTCTGTTATTCTGAATAATCTTCCACAAAGCTGTGATGTTTCCGAAGTATCAAGTTATTGAAAGTCGCCACTGAAACTACAACCATCCATAAAGAGTAAATTGATTTTTGTTCAAAACTCATTCCTCTAGATCAAGTGTGCTCTGTCTACGCAAATGTATATAGTTTTCAATAATTGTTATGCATTAGAATTAAATGTGCATCGATAGTTGATATGCCGTAAAAAGAGACAAAACGAATTCGCATTTGCATTCCATTCTTCAGGTTTAGTTTCATCTCTTTGCAGAATGTTTCCATTTTCATCTTTTAGTTTGAGAGAATTAACAACACCTACGTGGAAGAACTACCGAGTTCAGATGACTATCTTATGATGTTCCTTGTTGTCTATGCATATATAACTATCTTTCAAGCGATCTGGGAGGCATCCACAATTCCAAATCCATCATTCTGGCATCACTCCAAGAAAAATAATGTACTTCCTTCTCTTCAACAGTGGAATCGAGGCATCATTATTATAGATAATGCTATCTATTCGATATTATTAGCTAAATCAGTCAGTGCCAAAGATATTTTATCAGCATTTCATATATTGTATAAAGAGCAGTTGTGTGTGTGTGTGTATAGTTAAAAGTAAAAAACTACAAAACAATGACCCACAAAGTTGTTATATTCTTGATCATGTTGCCCTGGATAAATATTTTTAAAATGATTCATTCTCTGAGGATTAAATTGGCCAAATTTGTCAGGCGGGGCCTGTTTTTTCAGCCATTTCCTACTATGTAAAGGACAGGTGAATAGCTTATATTATTATTACTTTCAATTGATTAAAACAAGAAAGAGAGAAAAATGGGTGTGCGCGCGTGAAAAAGGGGTAGGGAGAATGATGTGGAAAATTGAGAAAATGCGAAAAGAAACAGATCGAGAGAGGTAGCAAGGTAGATGTTATAATACAAAGATGTTGCACACACTTTTAAACCTCTTCCAATTTATCTTTATTTTGGCACTGGCAACACCAAGTAACCTTGATAGGTATAACTTTTTAAAAAATATCATCTATGGGTTTAGCTAGGAAAATGCTATTTCAAACTAAAAGATGCATGACAGACTGATAAAAATGCTATTTATTTATATTATAAGAGGATTGAAAATGATGAATACAATGAACAAATTTAGATTATTTATGAAGACGATTTATGATAAGTATATGTTAACATTGGATTTGAGTGTATGTACACAGAGATAATTGACCCTAAAGTATTCCTATCATAGTGCTTAAAAAGCTACAATCTATATCTTCCTTTGTAATATTATTCTCTCTAACTGACCACAACGTCTGTTAACTCTTAATACTGGACACCAGACTCAGCTGGCCCTCAACTCGGCACCAGACACAGCTAGCTCTCAATATCCGGCACCAGACACAGCTGACTCTGAATACCTGGCACCAGACACAGCTGGCTCCCAGTACCCGACACCAGACACAGCTGCATCTCGATACGCGGCACCAGATACAGCTGGATCTCAATATTCAGCTCCAGACAAAGCTGGCTCTCAATACATACCTGGCACCACACACATCTGGCTTTCAATACCCGGCACCAGACACAGCTGGTTCTCAATACCCGGTACTAGACACTGCTGACTCTTAACACACGATACTAAACACAGCTGGCTCTCAATAAATGGCACCAGACACAGCTGGTTGGCGGTCCGGCTCACTTTCAAAGGTGGTAAGAGTAAGCGTCTCATATGCTTGTCGAGCATCATTTCTTAATCGCCATGCGCCTTTCCCTTTTTTATTCTCTTTGCTTTTCGTATCCTTTCTTTCGATCTTTTTGCCAATATATGCATTCTATTCCATGACGCTAAGCTCAAGTCAAGTTTTAAAATGCTGACTCGGCACGTGAGTCGTCATTTAATGGCAGAATCAGACTATGCTACACCATTCTTGAAAGGCTTTATGTTGTTGAAAGGAGAAATGTCTGGTGATAAGTCGAGTCCTCACTGTGCCTGAGGAGAAACCAGAGATTGAAGCTCAGCCGAGTATCTTTAATGGAAATAACTATAGAGTAGAGAATTACTAGTCACGATTCTTCCTTAAGCTAAATTGCATAATCAATTTTGTACTTTGTCAAACAAAAATAAATGAACTGCCAAATTTTGAGCGAAAAAAATCTACACTCATTTGGAATTGTACATTAAATGTATGTAAAAACAAATTAGTTTAGTGATCACCATTTTCAGGAATTGATTTTGGCTCAACTGCAGTGAATGAAGAGAGAAGATCATACACATAGAATACTTTTTGACAAAAGTTAGAAACTAATTTTTATTTTTCATTTCTTCATGGTGTTTTTTCCACCCCAAAACGAAATCTACAACTCTCTCTGCTTGTGGGAAATATTTTATTTAGAAAAACATTTTGATTTAATCATTTTTCTCCAAACAGCCGAATCGTGTTTTTATTTCGCGTTTGATCTCCTCTTTTGTCTACTTCAGCTTCAAATCTTATATATATATAAACAAACAAGGCCACCCGGCGTTGCCCAGACCAAAAGTGTAACATATTTATATTAAAACTTCTATCCTTCTACCTCTATGTTCATCTCTTCCTCCTTCCGTTCTCCGTCTCTCTCACCAAACTTTTCCATTTCTCCTTTGCCAACGCATTTCTCTTCAGCTGGACACACACACACACACACACACACACACACACACACACACACACACACACACACACATAGAAAACTCTATTTATAGAACAGATTCTTCGTGAAGTTAGTCGGGATTTTATTTCCAAATTAGTAGACAAAAAACACTGAAAAACCGCTCCTTTCTAACGAAACCCGGTTCAGTTGGCCCTCAAAGAATGAATATAAATGTATATTTTGAAATTTTTGATATTATTCATCCGGGCCAACGCTGACCAAGAAGATGACAACTCTGTGTATTCTTTTTTTTTTTTTTTGTAGTTTTTGACTGTTAGTTGGACTTTAAAACATATACACACAGAGAGAATTGGTCTTTATATAATAGATTAGTTATTTCCTGCTGTCTTTGTCATCACTAGCTTTATTTTGCTACAAGCAAAACAATAAAATGTTTTTGTTCAGTCGCATAGCTATTCACGTGAGTGCTCGTTTTAAAATTCTACGAATTAGAAAGTGAAAAAGAAATCAGTAAAAGAAAAGTTAAACATAATATAAAAACTAGTATAGTATTGTATATGTAAAAGTGACCTGGTCGGTGTGTGCGGGAAAAGTCTCTGCAAAGAAAATGAAAATTTATTGAAACATAACTGATCATATTACGAGTGAATTTGTGTAATGATCAGCACAAATACGACGATTGAATAAATGTTGACCAAATTTTGAACTGAGAGTTTCTCGCAAGTATTAACATGATGGTATTTTAGAATCTGCTGCCCGATTCATACACAGGCGCGCGCACACACATACACATATATATATATGTATGTATGTTTATTAGGTACAAAATTTATACAAACATTAAAACATGATAAGCGGAAATCTCTCGAGAGCTCTTTCAAATATCATCTCGTCAGGAGAAAATCGAAAAATTCCCCCAGTGCTCTTTATTTTCGCCAATAATATTATTTTTCATTGTATTCTATCGATTTTCTCCTGACGCGATGATAGCTGAAAGAGCTCCCGAGAGATTTCCGCTGGTCATGTATATATATATATATATATATATATATATATATATATGTGTGTGTGTGTGTGTGTGTGTGTGTGTGTGTGTGTGTACAGTTGAGCATTTTAGTCGCACTCACATTGATATTAAAAGACACTTTCTCTATTCAAAACTTATTAAAGCAAACTTTTAAATATACTCATTCATTGATAAGCGAGCGACTACATGAAGGTTAACTAACTTGCATATTCCCTTGAAAAACTAGCGTTGATTGCTTATTCAGTTTTTATGGTTTCTTTTAGATGATTGGTTTCATTTGACTCTTACCTTGAATTTCATTTATACATAGTTTCTACATTTTGCATCCTTATGTAGAATTTAAGATGAAAACGTTTTAGCACATGGAAATATTTTTGTCTGTCTGTGTCTCTCTCTCTCCATATATATATATATATATATATATATATATATATATATATATATATATATATATATATATATATATATATATATTATATAAGTGACCTTGTCGGTGTATGTGCCAAAAGTATCTACCAAACTCCTCTCTGAATATCTGCTTTACAAAGTTGAAATTTGATGTATAGGGTATTTGTACCTGTATCACATTTTCGATTTGATTTTTGGCCGGCAAAAGTTGTTTTGTAACCCTTGAAATTAGTAATAACACAGGGGCCAAGTCATAAGAAAATGCAGAAAGGGCAAAAAATCCTCAACCAAATTTTGCTAGAGGAGTTTTGGTGAGTAGTGCTGTGTGAGGACGAGCATTATCATGATGGAAGATGACTTTATTTCTATTTAGATCAACATGGTGAAAATGTTGCAGAAAAATATGATTGATGCTTTACTCATCTGAGAGAAAAGTTATAAATTAATCGTGGTGATATACATAAAAAGAATCAAAATGATTTAAAATTCTAAAAACAAACAAAAAAACTGACAAAACCTATTGAACCGACCTGACAGCATCTGCTGCTTGATTCAACCAATCATTCAACAAATATAAATTCATCTCATTTAAAATGCTATTAGTGTTGAAATAACAACAAAAACCGAAAAAATACTTTAAAAAAAACTAAACAAAATTTTTTAACATTAAAAAAAAAAAATTCTGTCGATTTAAAAGCTCTTATAGCTTAAAGCAGCTGTTATATATAATCATTTAATCAAAGTTCTTGAATCTGGATTTGATAAAATATTTCGAAGAGCTTAGCATTTCTGATCTTTGTCATTTACTTGCTGCCAAAATCTGACAGACTGAAAATGGTAAAATCTAAATGAGAAATAATTCTAGGATTTAATGTTTGCAGAATTAATTTCTAAGCTGACATTTCTTAAATGTATTTATGTATTTTTAATTGAACATATACTATCAAATTATGCTCAAACAGAAATGTTATGTATACAAAGAATTGCAATGAAAGTTCTACTTGTTAAGTAAAAGACTTCCTATTTTTTTTCTTTATAAAAATCACTCTTGACAAGGTATGAAACCACTTGAATTAAAAAAAAACTTCTTCAAGATGAAAAATTAATAAGCAATAAATATTCGATGGATAAATTCTGTCCACAAAAACAGCAATTCTTCCCTTTTAGCAGAAACATCACTCACGGTATGTGATGTTACATGATAAGGGCTGCCCCCTTTTCATGTAAGTATAAAAATAGAGAGATTTAGTTAAAATGAAAATGAAATAGAATAGACGAAATTCGAACCTCATAAATTAGGTCTAGAAATAGATTACGAGAGAGAATTAGAAAATGGAATGTAAAACAAACCATTGTTTAGCTTAGAGATAAAATAGTTTCAAGAAAAGAATGTGCGTTGTCAATTCTGTTATGAAAAATTCAATTGAGGAATGCAACTATACAAGATAATTTAATAAACATGTTTTTAACATATTGGAAAAATAAGTTACTGGGAATATAGGTTAAAATTCCTTTTGTAAACAAAGGAAAAAGTTTTGGACACGCATGTCCAGAACACGTGAAAGAAGACACATGTTTTAACATTTGTATGACGTCATGGAAAATGGGAAGTTCTAGATATAGTTAGAAACTTGAGAGAAACTGGAGGAGAAACTGGGAGAAAGTCAGAGAGAGTCTGAGGACGACAGACGACAGTCCAGACATGGACATTCGAACGTCTAAAAGCGAGACGGTCACTTTTGAAACTTAGAATGTGAAGCTTTGAATTCTTGACTCAGAAAACCACGGCCGGTCGTGAGAAAAAATAAACCCATCATGTGTTTTTATAAACGTCGTCTTTGAGTTGTGATTCTACCAAAAAGGTAAAGTGAAAATTGTTATATATGTCTTATCTATATCATGTTTTAGACAAAATCAGTTCGTGTATAAAAAGTCTACGACGATGGTGGACGAATGAGAACTCCAATGATCAGAGTGTATCTTTGGATTGTGAAATGATCGAGATTATTCAAGAGTTTCTTGTTATCTTGGTTATACTGTAGGGAGAACAATTCATTTTAAAATAGGTAAGTTCGGAATTGTTTATGTTAGCGACATCAGATTAATCATTATAAAGCACATCTTTGTTGATCGGATGACCTCATTTTTTTAAGTGTGTGAAAGGTGATAACGTACGTACACACATGACACAATAACACATTATTTTATAGATCTTGTATTTCTTAAGAAACATTTTATAGAGATGCATATTTCGAGCTATTGGGGTTATCAGATATTCTAGTATAAAACACCTACTCTTTTACACAGATGTTTAACTCCTTTCAACCAAGAAAGATGTGACACAAGGCCGGAAGGAAGAGGTAAAGGACAGTGCTCAAAGGTGCAGTCCCTCTACCAAAATAGCTAGAAACAGACCCGTCAGTATTCTCCAATAGGGTTGGCTGAGGTAATTGGCGATAAACCGACTTATATGTTACCTAGCTGGATTAAATGAGATAGATGAATATATATATATATATATATATATATATATATTTATATACACTGAGAGATTAGAGAACATAACATGACTCTTCTAAAAGAAAATTTTAGTTTCAATAACATGATAAAGAAATTAAAGACGTAACACAAATATTCAAACAGAACAGATATTCGTATTTGATAAGGTTTGAATTCGAGTAAATTGAGAGCGCTTCAGTCATCACTAACCAGCAGGGCGTTACATGATCAAGCGAGAGAAAAATCTTCTAGGCATGTGCACATAGAGTGATGATGCACAGAAGTGAAATCAAACCAATGAGGGTTGAGGACATGTGTTGCATGGAGAGAAATAATATGGAAATGATATTATGAATGCGTAATATGAGTCTTAAGAACAGGCTTAGATCTGATAATCTCAGAGGAAGATTCCATCAAGACAGTAAGGAGTAATAGTCGAGGGAGGTAGGGGAAAGCAAAAGAAAACACAGGATAAAATGATGGATTTAAGAGATAACAACTCTTTTTGTGTTATTTAATGCCAAATCCGATAATTTTAGTAAAAAAGAAAAAGGTTTTATGCTATATTTTTTATATCTTCAAATATTTATTCGTGGTGTTTAGTTTGATTGTTTTGTAGATGAATATTGATTTTGTTTTGGCTTTACAGTACATTATTGAGTTTTGCAAAGGGAAAAATACTAATGTCAATAATTAATACATTTAAATCAGGGAATATATCTTCAGACAATGTAATCTTGTAGCAGCAGAGTTACATGCTGAAAGATAATATGAAAATGAAATGACAGATGTGTAATGCAAGTTGTAAAGACGAGCTCAGATTTGATGACCTTAGAGGAAGATTCTAGAAAGCATAGAGAGTAGTGTAGGTGTAGACAGTTGACAGAAGGATAAAGAAAACATTGGATGGAAGTGATAAAGATCGATTTAAGAGACAGATGGATAAATAAAGACCTGGGCAGAGATAAATTAGCTTTTACGAAAAATTTTAAAAGCTGTCCAACACATGTCAGCATGTCAGCATGTCAGCATATAAACCGAGTATTAAACTAAATACTATGAGATTTTAATTTCACCTGACATATCTCACGTGTCTGTATGAATGTATGTATGCCTGCCTAAAACTTTCGACAGAGGCGACCGATTTTCACAAGATCGGTTTCATTTTGACGATCGAAATCTCGGATGACAAATATCGAAAAATTGGCGAAAAACATTAATTTTTTCACCCTCAACTGGACATTTTTCTACAAGGAGGGGTCGATTTTCTGCGAGCCATTTTTGCAAGTCGTTTTATTGGTTGGATTGACTTTGCCTAATTTTAACGCCCCGAACTTCCGGTCGCGTCATGGAGTAGCGATAACACATCACATTTTCATCCACTGTCTTTCCCGCCTTCACGTCACGGGTCGAGCCTGCCTGCCTGTTTTTTTTTTTTTTTGTTCAACACACACCTCCAAACACCCGGCCAACGCCAGGCACCCAGGCTAGTTTGTACATATTTCTTAAATGTATTTTTAATCACATACTTTACACCAAATTATATTCTGGTGTTAAATTATCAAATGTTAACTTTACTTCAATTCCAATTAACAATTTCTGGGTTAAATTGACACACGTCTGTTAAAACTCAGTACTCCAAAACACGGACCTTTGTTGTCAAAACTCACTACTCCGAATCTCGAAACATTGCAGCCAAAACTTGTTACTTCAACATCCAAATCGAGTGTGTCTCTGAAAAATTAGGCATTTTATATTTAAACCTGAAGCATCTCATTTGCATATGAGGTGGCAAGATGGCAACATATAAAGAGAAGCAGCAGCTACTTTATTCATTCTTTTTGTCTGTCCCATACACTGCAGGCTGCTAAGAGAACAGGTTTGTACCATATTTTACCGGAAAGTAATGGTGGTTCAATGGCTTACGATGTGAATAATGAAGTGTTATGGTGTGCCAAGTTCGAATCCAACTTATACCATCGCCCTACTTTCACTTATGGATGTTGGCAAACTTCAAGTGGTAATTATCGAAATGATAACTTCATCCCCTAAACAAGAGAAAGAGGGGGGTATTTTATTCAGAAGAACGTCTAGATCACTGAAGATCTAGTAGCATATAAAAGTAGATGTAACCTTAGAATATAGCATACACATTAGGAATGAGGGTTGTGTTTGATCGACATTAAAAGATCGTTAAAAATTACCGAGCAAATAAAATGTGACAATAAAAAAGAGGAAAACAGAAAAAAGAGTAATAAAGAGAATAAAGAGAAAAAGTTTTTCAAAATGAGAGGAAAAAAGGAAAAGAAAAGTATGGATATAAGAAAAAGAGAAAACTGGAGAAATACTTTTTTTAAAATATGTAAAAGGAAAATAAATCTAATGAAAAACAAAAGATAAATAGAAGAAAGAAAGAAAGGATAATAAAAAATATAAAAACATCGAAGATAAAAAATAAAGAAAATGAGGAAGCATAAAAGGATAACTATAGAAAAGAAAGAAAGTAAAAAAGAATGTGTGTGTGTATATATATATATATATAACAAAGACCAAAAATACAAAAGAAGAAAAACAAAAATAATAAATGGAAAGAGAGAAAGAAAAGAGGGAAGGAAGTGAGAAAAAACAAAGAGCGGAAACATAAAAAAGAAAACTATAGAAAAAAAGAAACTATAAAAAATATTTAAAAAATAAAGAAACACAAAAGGTAAAACTAAAAGAGAACAAATCAAAAATATGAAAAAGAGAAAGAAACTAATTTCCCTTGTGTAATCTTGGTTGGGAATTTAAAAATGAAAAATGTCATGTCTCTGAGAGACGGAATAAAAAAAAAGAGAACCAAGAAAAAAAAAACAAAAAAAAAACTATACATCTCCTAAATATGTTATACATCTTCAGTTGATTTTCAAAGCTATTTTTTCTTTGAACTGAAAAACAAAATCAAATATAAAAAATCGCTTTCAGAAACACTTGAGGAATTTTGTACGAAAATAAATATCCATATTCATGAGTGAGGAATTCTTTGGCAGCATTTAACACTTTTCGCCACCAGTAAATCAAATCAAATCAAATCAAAAACTTTTAAAAAATATATATATAGATTTTTCTTTTATATATTTTTTTATATTTAATCATCATAAAATTAAATTTATGTCTCTTTTTATTAAAAAATATTCCCTTCCTGAGAAAATGTCCAAATCACTTTAAAATATTGTTTCATGTCGGATTGCTGAAGTTAAGCAATGCTGAACCTGGTTAGTGCTTATGTGGGTGATCGTTTTTAAACATGACGTGCTGTAAGCAAGCATTTCACCCACAGTGATATTTTTTTTTTACTAAGGTGTTACCGCTAACCAAAATAAAAAGTCACTCGAGGATGAGCTAATAAGATGGATGGTCAGTTAAATGTTGAAGTATATTACGAGAGGATTGAAAATTATCGATGGAATACAAAATATTTGACTATGTATATTATACTTCTCTTAGTCTGTCTTTGTCCTTTGCACTTTATCTCAGAAACTACTGAACCGATCTAAATCAAATCTGATATGGACCCTTATTATAATGTGCAGCGAACTAAGTACTATAGTATCTGGTCGATGTACATTTAAAGATAAATAGGGATTAATAAACGAATAGTAGAGCAAAATAGAGCACAAATTTAACCGTATTTCACATCAATTTAATTTTTAAGACTACAGGCTATAATTTTTGCCTGATGTTCTTGTTGTTTTATTAAATTGTAACGACCTCAGAAATAAAACGCTATTTTATCACACAAAAATACGAAAAAACATTTTCGTATCCAAAAGTCAAGAACTATTAACTCTATTCTCTCTCTCTCTCTCTCTCTCTCTCTCTCTCTCTCTCTCTCTCTCTCTCTCTCTCTCTCTCAGACACGCGCAAGAAGATGTGGAGGACACATATGCTTTTGCTCTGCAGACAATTTGGCAATAAATAATAAAATTAAAAGGCTAATATTCGTTACGTTAATTCTTCACGCTTCTTTGGAATAATATTCCATAAACGTAACAAAATAATGCTCCTTTTCTATTAACTAATAATATTCTTGATATAATGCCACTGAATCGCAGGTTCTGATTGAATCATTGGTGTTAAGTAACGCTGTGTCTGATAAAATGTAAACGAGTAATCATTTTGGAACACTACATGCTTCATCCACATGTATACATGGGTAGCAAACTTGCTGAGAAAAAAAAAAACAGTAACAGGCCAACGTATTGTCAAGAGATGATTCAGTCGATCCATTATGCCCAGTGGTACAGGTTTAAATGCAAAGCAGTAATTTTAATTCCAGCACACGACTTAGGGTTACTACGTGCCACTGGCTTAAAGAAGAGAAACGGGATTTTACCACCAGGGACGGTTACGCGACTGGTCCACAATCCAGTCGAGTGTAAGCAAATTTCATAGTTTATCGAATTCTCCCGAGTCGGCAATCAAATCAGTGGGAAGCGAGCATGCAAATGGCAGCAAAAAAAAAAAAAACCCAACAAAATAATATGAAATAATGAGGAGGTCGGAAGCAGAAACATATATATATATATATATATATATATATATATATATATATATATATATATATATATATATATATATATATATATATTCTTTTATATGGGCTTTATTTATCCTTTTTTTCTGTATAAAACAAATAAACAAACAAACAAGCAAAATAACCCAGGATTGCAAGAACACTTTTTGGTGAGGGAACCGAGGAGGAGAAATTCACGAACCTCCATGGCTAACTCAGAGTCAACCGCATAACGGTTTTTCCTTTTTAAAGTATCATTCCTTGTTTCCGCCTCTCACTCCACGAGCCAAGAAAACGAAAACATTGCCTTCCCTCGCCGAAAATGCCAACTCAGACTGATTTTTTTCTTTTTTTCCTCTCTCTCGACGCAAATCCTGACTGAGTTCCTCTCTTTCTTTTTCCTCTCTTTTCCTTTCCTGCTGCTGCTAGTGTTCACTATGAGCTCGGCATGACCTCACATTGACTCCCCAAAATAACTTGTCCTCGACAGCCTGCAGTCGTTTCCGCTCTGCCATAGACTTACGTCCACTGTGACTTGCATCCACTTCAGGATCTCCATTTTCTTCCCACCGCCTTTTGACCGTGACACTGACGATAAGCACTTGTCGTACGGGTTTTCTGGCTTTTCAATGAACTGTAGAAGTGTCGTTTCTTTCTCCTTGTGCCTAGCATTTAACGGAATTTTCATAAACAGTTTTTCAAAGAGCTCCTTATATGTGGGACACGTTGTGACAAGATTACTTTCTTGAGAGCAGCAACATATCTCCTTTAGATCTAATTTCATAAACAACTCTTATAAATCATTAAGTTTTATTCTCTAATGGTTCTTAGCCTTGATAGGTTATAACTACAGCTATGACAAGAGAATATTCTTTTCATTATTTTGACTCTCGAGTATATATCAGTTTATATCTTATATGTTTTTTAGATAGTGATGTGGTTCTCGATTGATTAACTGTATCTAACTGTGTCGGATATATACTCGGAAGTCCAAACAATGATAAGAATATTTTCTTGTCACAGCCCTAGTTATGACGCATCAGTAAAAATAAACTTCAATAAAGAATCAGATATTATATTATTTTATCGTAGTTTTATTCCATTAATTATTTATTTCATTAGTTTTACAGCTAAATATAGCTGGTACGGTATAATATCTTTAATAATCTCGGGAGTAGATCTCTCTTTTTCAAAAAGAAATTAAACCAAAAGTATGATGTAAAAACGGAATACTGAATACAAATGCACGAGAGATTAGTTTTATTCTATTTATATAGATGTTTGTGGATTATTTTATTTTTGGTTTATAGGGGTTAATCGAATGAAAGTAGAATATTTAGAAAATAATGCCTAATAATAATTACAGTTATATTTTAGTATATTCTTATTTATTTATATGAACATTATGATTTAAATCTCATTAAAGTTTAAGGTAAGATATTCTTAATGTGTGGTTTCAACCTTTCTTGCGTAAGTACCCTTATCTTAAAGGAGATGTTGTCTCTTGAGATTACACTGATGCTTTTTAATATAAGCACGTAGCTTATCTCTTAATATAGGCTTTTTTTGTATTTATTAATCATACTAATCGATATTTTTAATATAGTTCATGTAAACTCATCCAATCGGCAAAACATAAACATGAGTGTCTCTATATGCATCAATCTATTCAAATCAATTTATATACGTTTGTTCACATTACTTTTGAATTTTTACATGTTAGTACAGTCAGAGAAACAGGGAGCAGCAAGAAAATTCCAACGGTCAGCAGTCTGAACAAAAACCTAGTACTAGTAGAAAGTTTCCAGGCATCTGGGGACTACAGTGCAGACATAGGATTTTGCTGCTGGTTGGGGGGGGGGTATTTACGTTGATGAAGTACAATGCAGTATGTTCATCAGAGTACATTCTGTTGAAATACTTGTAAAAGCGAAGACAGGGATGCAACATTTCGGCGATGGGATAGAGGCTGAAAGTTAGCAAATAATGTGTAATCTATTTGAATAAAGACTAATTTTTTAATGCATGTCCGAGAACATTGGTGAACCAACTCATATCTGGTCACAGTATCCCCTAAATTGGTGAATAGTCGTTTTATAGAGATATAGAATATGTGATAAGTTTTCTAGCCGGCAGAGGAAGCACACCTTCTTTGTAGCGGGATTTGCAATATATTTCATGTATTTATTCTAATTCATGTTTCCTCTGAATAATTAATCAAGAAGTTTGAACCTTATATTCTCGAAAAGGGTCTTATCAGACATGGCCCTCATTGATTTGAAAGGTTTCTTCTAATTGTTAAAGGAAACGAGTTTTATCTTAGTAGAAATAAATGTAACCATCTATTTCCTAAGTCCATCCAACTGTGCACATTTATCTCTCTGTATCTGTATACCATGTTTATTTCTACTTATTATGCAATCATCTTTGTACGTGCCCATCGTATCTTCCATGGACTAAATATATAATTACTTAAAAACAATTAAATATTACCCAATTCAGCAATTTCAATTTGGTAAGGGAGTATATGTATACTGTTATTATTTTAATCAAAACTGTTTATATATTTGATACAAGTGTTAAAAAAGGGGGGGGCAACTAATTTTATCTATTCGATTCCTATCAGTGCAAGTATTACTTCCTCGCAAAAAATGAGCAAGACATTTTTCCCCCTTTTGTTAGAAAAGAATGCTTTTTTTTTTAGCAAGTTAAATTCATTTACAAATGAACAAACCGGTCTCAGACCTGTGAAGTTGTGGCATATGAACTTTATTTTCTTCTCCAGGAATTAATTTGTTTGTCAAGTTCTCTCCTCAGCCTCACCATCAACAGTTTTTAGTTTGCATCATTCAACGTTAGCCCAGTCGAAAATGGCGGTGATTCGTTTCTCGATCATATCTTCATCATTGCTTTTCGATCGACTTATATAAATAATTCACTGCTTTCTTTATTATTATTATTATTATTATTATTATTATTATTATTATTATTATTATTACATTGAATTAGTCTGCAAATGACTCAGGTTCATCCTACTTAGTATCATTACATTTCTACCAAATTTTAAGTTCCTGGGTCTAATAGCCTAAAAGAAGTTTAAATAGAAAAATACATGTGTCTTATTTGATTTGCTTCAGGATTACCCATATTCGCTTGAAAAAAAAAACAAAAAAACAAATAGTGAATAAATGTTCACCATTTTTTAACTTGTATTGTAGCCAATTCTAACTTTAGTAAAAGACGAAATGAAAATTTTATAAAAATTCTTTTATGTTTTATATATATATATATATATATATATATATATATATATATATATATATATATATATATATATATATATATATATATTTGATAATACTCACATTCTGACAAAAACTTTTAGTGGAATAATAATAATAATAATAATAATAATAATAATAATAATAATAATAATAATAAAAACATTTATAAAAGTTATTTATAAACTTTGATTCACAAATATATACTAGTTCCTTTACATTTGTGTTTTGAACCTAACAATTGTAGTTATTGTAATCCTGATATATGACATTATTCCAGAAACGTAATAAATAAAGGGAAGTATTTTCAAGTGTTTCAAAAAACTGAGTGAACATCAAAGGTCGATCATTTCTGATAGAGTCAGTTTTATGAGGAAATATGTTGATAGATCTGATTGTCATATTCATATTCGGTTTAACATCCATTTTATATGATGGCATGCATTGGCCGGTTTTTAGAAGTTGATTTCCAAACCAACATATCTGGTCAGATATTTCGTTTTCTGTCACGTCCATCCATATTTTGTTGGTCTTTCTCTATGAATTGACCCAGCTAACTTAAATATTCTATATGTACTAAACCAAGAACTCTCATTAATTCATTCATTGTGACCAAACCAACGAAGTCTCCTGTTCTGCATACATCTCCCTATGTTGTCCATATTTAATCTTCCTCTGTAGACAATACGTGCAAACTGCATTACTGACGGTACCCACAAGTGCCTAAATTAAGCCAACATCTACAACTTTACCAGTCCCAACGACTGGGTCCGTAACTTATCTGAATGGGCTTCATGTATCATATATGTGAAATTAACCTTAGCACCTATAGCACCAACAACGAGCTAATTGGCGTATATTGAACGACACTGTGAAAGCTGTTTGTTCCAGATTCATGTCCTACTTATATTGCGTGGTGAAGGCTTAAGGCAGCTTCTTTGAGTTAACTTTATTTCGCCAAAGATCTAAGAAATGCATTCTGAGAATAAAATCATTAGCCAAGATATGACGTTTATTCTTATTATGTCCGCAAGGATCCGTGACATTGTGGATAAAGTACTTGATAAAATTTAATTGTGAAGTTACTCTTATAGAAGGTGAAGGTTCAATACTGAGTAAGGGAGATATTCAAAATACAATTGCCTATTACTTAGGGCTTTTACCCAGTTATGGCTGACAGAACAAGAGCATGCTATCCTCGTGGATTAAATAAAGGGTTCTGTTCAAAATTTCATACAGATTTGATAAGTAAAGAAGATCCGAGGTTACATTGACCATAATCTTGTGGAAATAACACTCAAGATGAGAACAGTCCAAATAATACGAATGATGTTTTTCATTTCGTTTCCAAAAACTGTAAAATTCGTTTCCAGCACCCCGTGCATGTTTATAGATAAACTACAATATACAAGGTGGAACGATAGAATTTTAATCCTAGAAAAGACGATATGATTCCATTTCCATTTGATAAAAACCGGTTTTCTTTTTGTGTTGCAAACCATCTACTATTTAGCTAGTTGTGTACGAATCCCAAGAGGGATAGGAACCTTCTATCATGTCAGATACAATGTTCAATGAGCGAGATCGGAGATGCGCCACTGTACAACTCCTGCTCTCTACCGATCCAAGTTATGACAATAGTGTTAATGTAGACATTGGTTACCTCCCTTGCTTCAGTTACATGGTTACCTCCCTTGCTTGTGGTGATATAAATAGGAGTCGGCCATCTTGATTTAGTCAGTTCGTTCGTACAGTTTAGACAGACTACAAGTGTCTCAACAAATGGTAGCAGAGATATCCCTCTGTGTGCGACAAAAAAAAAAAAAAAAAAAAAAATTTTTTTTTTTTTTTTTTTGTACAGCTTGTCTGTAGCACTAGACAGATCGGATATCGGATATGGCAACTTCGAACAAACAACCTCCATTGTTGGAGGGGGAGGATGTTTACGAGAACTGGAAACAAGACGTTGAAATGTGGTCGTTGTTCACGGATCTTTCTGAGGAAAAAAAAGGGCCAGCAGTGTTTTTGACGCTACCACCGAATATTAGGGAATGTGTCCGTGAATTGCCAACAAGTGACATCGGCGGACGAGATGGCTTGAAGATCTTAATAAAGAAACTGGATGACATATATTTAAAGGATGAACACACGCGCGCTTACATGACTTTTAAGGAATTTTACACTTATAAAAGATCGTCAGGTACGAGTATAAATGACTTTCTTGTTCGTTATGAGTTTTTGTACCAAAGATTAAAAAAATTCTACATTATTCTACCGGAAGGAGTGCAAGCTTTTCTTGTTTTGAACGCGGTTAACATATCGGAAGAGAACGAAAAATTAGCGCGGACAACGTGTTCTGTTTTGACGTATCAAAACATGAAGGAATCGATAAAGAAAGTATTTGGTGACATTTATCGTGATGAAAATGTACCGGCAGTGAAATCAGAGCCCGAAATCGTCAACTATAATTATTCTAAACCGGGTAACAACAAAAGGCGTTTTCGTCGAGGACAATCTAATCCATGTGACCGAAGTGGAAACGTGTTGTTGTGTTACAAATGTCAGTCTCCGAACCATCTAATTAGAGAGTGTCCTAGAAATACGCCCAGGTTTACGGAAGCGACAGAACAAATACACATTACGTTGTTCATTCAAGAAAATATTTATTTGAACAGTACAAATGAAAAAATCTCAAATCTTGTAAAGGAAACATTTGGAATGGCAGTCTTGGATTCTGCTTGTACTCGCACACTGGCTGGCGAAGTGTGGCTTGATGTTTATTTAGATACTTTAAATGAAAGTGACCTGCAACTAGTGAAGTATACGAACTCAGACCGGAGTTTTTGTTTTGGTGATGGAGTGGCTGTCACAGCAATTAAAGTTGCTAAATTTCCGGTTACACTCGGAGGTATAAGAGTTTATATCGAAGCAGATATTGTGAAAAACGACTTGCCTCTTCTATTAAGTCACAAATCAATGAAGACAGCAGGAATAGTGCTAGATTTCCGGAAAGATATGTGCTGGATTTTTGATAAATGTATTGAACTAAAGACCACAACTTCAGGGCACTATTGTCTCCCCTTAACAAATAAGTTGTTGGATCATAGTGGTACTAAGAACATTGTATTACATGTTCAGAATTTTGGTCAGTGTTCTTTCACAGAAAAAAAAAAAAAGCAGAAAAACTTCATCGACAGTTTGCTCATGCCTCGAAGGAAAAACTTGTTTCCTTGGTTAAAAAAAGTGGCAAATTCAATGACAAGGAATTTATAAAGGCGATTGAGGAGGTTTGTGAAAACTGTCAAATTTGCCTTAGATTTAAAAAAACTCCACTGCGACCGGTTGTGGGATTGCCTCTTGGCAATAGATTTAATCACACAGTTTGCATGGATTTGAAAGAGTTCATCCACAATGAGGTGTGGATACTACATCTCATTGATGCCGCTACCAGGTATTCAGCGGCAACATTGATCAAAACAAAGAAGAAGGAGGAGATCATCAAAAACATCTTTATGATGTGGATTACCTATTTCGGATCTCCTGTTCGTTTTCTGAGTGATAATGGGGGTGAATTCAACAACGAACACTATAGACAGATGAATGAAAAACTCAACATAGAGACCTGTACTACTGCCGCAGAAAGTCCATTCAGCAACGGTACTGTAGAACGTCATAATTTGATAGTTGCTGAGGCAATGAAAAAAACAATTTACGATGAGAAGTGTGAACCTGAAATTGCCTTGGCATGGGCTATTTGTGCAAAAAATGCCCTCCTCAATTACTCTGGACACAGTCCAAATGAACTTGTATTCGGTTTCAATGTAAATACACCCTCAATTCTGACAGACCAGTTACCTGCTATGGAGTCCTCTACTACAAGTGACATGGTGAGAAAAAATTTAAATGCTCTCCATAGTGCAAGGAGAAACTTTTTGGAAGCTGAGTCCAGTGAGAGAATTAGGAGAGCTCTCAGGTCTAATGTCAGAACTTATGCTGATGAAGATTATGCTACCGGAGACCAAATCTATTATCAGAGGCAGGGTTTTAAAGGATGGCGTGGTCCAGCAAAAGTGTTAGGCAGAGAAGGCCAGTTTGTCTTAATCAGACATGGCGGAGCATTTTATAGGATGCATCCGTGCCAATTGATGAAAGTGAATAAAAACAACGAAAAAAGAACAAAAAAAGCTGAAATGCTGGGAAACACTACAGAAGGGAAGAATGAATACCTTTCAGTTGAGGAGGAGGAGTTGCAGAATCAAGTGGTAGAAAGTGAAGATATAGACAGAGAAGAAGTTGTTGATAGTTCTACCAGTTTAAGAGATAAGACTGAAAAACCTGGCCGAAATAAGACCATAACTTATAAAATAAATGGAAGTGGGGAGTGGAAGAAAGGAAAGGTTATGTCAGTACAGCCTAAATCAACTGGCATATATAGTCATTGGATCAATATAGAACCTGAGGATGAAAACGAGGATCAAGTTTGTATCAACTGGAATCATATTGATCATTGGAGAGAAGTGCCCCAATATACTGAACAGGAAAATGTAGTCCTGCTCACCGCTGAACAAGAGCAGTCGAAAGCTGTAATGGATGCCAAGCATAAAGAAATAAAAAACATGAACACCTATGAAGTATTTGAATGTGTGCCATACACAGGTCAAAAAACAATATCCACAAGATGGGTGATTACTGAAAAATTCAAGGATAATCAGAAAACAATGAAAGCTCGCCTTGTAGCACGAGGCTATGAAGAAAATAGTAATCTGAAAACGGACTCCCCAACATGTAGCCGTGAAGCTATGCGAATGGTCATGCTAACCGCATCAATAAAGAATTGGATGCTGCAGACCATAGATTTTACCTCAGCCTTTTTGCAAGGTGGTATTTTAGAGAGAGATGTGTACCTGAGGCCACCATCTGATGTTTGTCCTAAATCTCAAGTGTGGAAATTAAAAAGATGCATCTATGGATTGAATGATGCTCCACGGGCATGGTACAAGAGAGTTACTCAGGCTTTGATTGAATTAAAAGGAGTAGCAAGTGCTTATGATAATGCATTGTTTTTGTGGCATGATATTAAAGGAAATTTGACTGGAATTCTTGCTATGCACGTGGATGATTTTGTTTTCTGTGGAAACACAGAGTTTGAAAGGGATGTGATTGCAACATTGAAAGAAAAATTTAAGGTGGGATCTCATGAAAGTGGAACATTCAAATATGTTGGACTGAATGTTAATCAACAGGAAAATGGGATCACTGTAGAACAAGATCTATATGTATCTTCCATATCTCCAATAGAAATAAGCAAAGGGAGGATACTGAGGAAAAATGATGAACTGAATGAAGAAGAAAAGCATGAGTTGAAGAGACTTGCAGGTCAGATGATGTGGGTTTCAACTCAAACACGCCCTGATATAGCTTTTGATGTGTGTAAAATGAGCAACACTGGAAAGCATCCCAAAGTAAAAGCCTTATTTGAGGCGAATAAAGCCTTATCAAAATTGAAATCCAAGAAGGGTTCTATAACATTTCCAAAATTGGGAAAGCCCTCAGATTTACACATTTTGTGTTATACTGATGCCTCTTATGCCAGTCTGGAAGATGGATCTTCACAGGGTGGTTTTGTTGTCTTTATTGGAGGAAGTACTGACAAAATGGCCCCCATGTGTTGGGCGTCAAAGAAATTGGACAGAGTGACAAAAAGCCCATTGGCCTCAGAGACTCTTGCTCTGAATGAGGGAGCTGATGCTGGTGTTTTGACTGCGGTTATGATACAAGAGGTATTTCAGTTATCTAAATTGCCAGACGTTCTCTGCAAGACAGATAATGCATCACTTGTGGAGACATTGAATTCCAACAATCTGGTAAGCGATCGACGATTGAGAATAGATGTAGCAAGGCTGAAGGAAATGAAGAGTAGAGGAGAGATACAGATAGAATGGATCAGGGGTTGTGATCAGGTGTCTGATTGTTTGACCAAGGCAGGAGCTTCGTCTGAGCTTCTAAGGGACTTGTTAAATCAGAAATAAATTATTCACTTGAGGACAGCAGCAATGTTAATGTAGACATTGGTTACCTCCCTTGCTTCAGTTACATGGTTACCTCCCTTGCTTGTGGTGATATAAATAGGAGTCGGCCATCTTGATTTAGTCAGTTCGTTCGTACAGTTTAGACAGACTACAAGTGTCTCAACAAATAGGACCATTGCCAGCACCCTCAAAATGCAAATTTGGACGGTTCAACACTTGAGAGCACAGCTGAACAAAGTTTCCGACCACGATGATGATCTTTAATGTGGTTTCAAGTGAGGACCACATTATACCACCTCATATCTTCGAAGTCGGCTTGAAAGTCAACATCAAAGTGTACTTGGATGTGCTGCAGAGTGTAGTGATCGCTTGGTGCAAATGGCTGACTGCTGGCCGACTCCGAGTGTGGCAGTGGGATTCAGAGCTGGCCTACAAGTCCAAAGCGACCCAGGTTTGGCTTCAGAAGGAGTATACCTCCTCCCCCGACCTGAAGCTGCTGGACTTCGTTTGGTCATTCGTTGAGAACATCACCAACATGACCTTTCACAACATCAAAGCCAGCCTGGTTGCTGTCATCCACCGAGTATTCACCAAGTTCCTAAGGCATGCTATCAGTTCTGGACCAGTATCGAGTGGTGATCAAGGTTGAGGGCGGCTACATTGAATAGATGTCAGCTCAGCTACATAGTCAATTTATCAGAATTGATTTTTTTCAATAAAAGTTTTAAAATAAAACTGTAGTGTTTTATTTCAGGTGATGAATTTATCATTTCACCCTGTATTTTGCTATATAATCTAATCAAAAACTGTATTTGATAGTTTAATTAAAAGAATTTCTACCGATTCCACAAACTGTTATCACACGTATGTTGGTTTTCTTTAAGTGGAACTCTTCAACATCAATTTCCGTTTTTATTGTTCGCATTTTTATTCATATTTTTTTACAAGGATTTTGTTGATGTATGTCTTCGGTCACATGAAAATATCTCGGAATATATATTATTTTTAATTAAAAAAAAAACAAACAAACAAAAAACACTTTCCTTATACGCTTAGGAGTTATTCTTATTTAAAAGCACTTTTAAAGCCTTTACACAATTTCACTAGATTTTTATTCTAATTCCTTTATGAGTACTGTCTGGGGGAAAACATTATTTTAAATTAAATTTATGAGCTGGTAGTTGTCGAGGTGTGTTTTGCATATATTTACGCTTATATGTACCAAAACTTAACTGTTTGTTTACAGTTTCATTTTGTTTTCAGGTACATCATACTAAGATATATTTTTAATCAAACAGTATACCTCATTTGCATTCTGAAAGCTGCAAGAAATACAAAAAACTGATCATGTCTGCGAATGAACTTAAGTGAAATATTGCAATAAAAAAGAATGAGAATATTGTTTCCAATTCCAAGGAAAGCCGAAAGTGGATATTGGGTTTATTTTCGACAGCAGCGTAACTCTTGCATCCTTTATTTTGTCTTGTAGTCCTCACATTCCAAAAGTGATGTTTCT